>NC_086327.1:42511130-42822380 GCF_036172605.1 Pelobates fuscus | reverse complement strand
AAGTATCAAAAAAATAAATTAAAATAAGGAATGAAAAGATGTATTATTGCTCCTCCTTTTTTCTTTTTTTTTTTTTTTAAAGCCTGAAAAACATAAGTCAGTGTTGTAGTTGCAGCCAAAAAAAACCCACCGTAGCTGAGTGAGTGCATCAGAGTTATAGAAAACATGGTTTTTCAATGGTAAGTTTATATATAAGGTGAAAACAACAAAAGCACTACTAAGAGTCATGTGCACCCAAACCAGTGGAACTGTGCCAGTAATGTCTAGGGCAGGGGTTCCCAATTCATTGCTCCCATGGAACCCTTTGACATGTATTCCTTTGAAGTGTATCAACAACATGGAACACTCCCTTCCCCCTCCCCCCCCCCCCCCCCCCCCCCAAAAAAAAAAAAAAATTACACCTTAGCATCAACCTTTCAGTTAGCATAGTGTAATGTTTTCTTTTTTGGCAAAATTTGTTTATTTGTTATATATACACTAATTTCTACAGATAGTAAACAGATTATAGTACTTAGAGCAGGTGTGTTTCTGTGTGTAGTGTTGGTGTTTGTATATAATTTTTGCGTTTTAATACAGGGATGTGTTTGGATGTAATGTTTGTATATAATTTTAGCGTTTTAATACAGAGGTGTGTTTGAATGTAGTGTTGGATTTATGTATGTCATGTCTGTGTTTGCAGGAGTGTGTGTTATGTTGCTGTTTGATTGCTGGGATGTCTGCACATGCATTGCCAAATACATACTTACACAGATATACATACACATTATCAAACAGAAACACACAGACACACATACACATTAACAAACAGAAACACACCGACACAGACACACACACTGACACAGATACACACACCTTGACACACAGATACATACACTGGCACATACAAACACAGGTACACAGATACACACACTGGCAACTACACACACAGATAAACACCCACTGGCACAAAGATACATACTGTCACATGCACACACAGATACACACCCACTGGCACAAAGATACACACTGACACATGCACACACAGATACATACTGACAGATACACTGACACACATGCTGGCACATACAAACACAGGTGTACATCCACTGTCACAAAGATACACACACATACACTGGTACAAAGATACACACTGGCACATACACACTGATAGATATACTGACACACAGAT
Organism: Pelobates fuscus; assembly: GCF_036172605.1. Classification (NCBI taxonomy): domain Eukaryota; kingdom Metazoa; phylum Chordata; class Amphibia; order Anura; family Pelobatidae; genus Pelobates; species Pelobates fuscus. The sequence continues at coordinate 42,821,212 of NC_086327.1, read as the reverse complement.
ACAAAAACAGATACACACACCTTAACACACATATACAAACACTGGCACATACACACAGATACACACATCTTGACACATACACACACACACACACATAAACACCTAGACATACAGGCACACAGGTATACAAACAGATACACATACTGACAGATACACACTGGCAAACAGATACACACACTGACAAACATATACACACACACACTGGCACACACACTCTGATACAAACACAGACAGATACACTGACATACATATACACATACTGACAAATACACACACCTTGGCACGCAGATACACACACACTGGCACAATGATATACACACACACTGACAGATACACTGACACATATACACACTGGCACATACATACACACACTGCACTGACAGATACACACACTGACACATAGATACACATACTGACAAACAAAGAGATATACACACACTGACAAACTGTCAGGGTATTTGTGGTGACTGCCCAGGCAGGGATCCCACCTGTGGGTCTTCTCTCACATGATGGGAACACTCCTCACATTCTCTCCTCTCATCTCAGCCGACCATGGTAGCTCCGCCCCTTTTTGTGACGCGGCGCATAAGCGCCGACGTTATTACGTCTAAACTTTCGAATTTGAACGTTTTTGGGGAGTGGCCATCACTTAAAGAGCCAAAGTATAAAAAGGACTAATTTGCAATGAATCATTGCCCTATTGTGGTTCTAGCTTGATCGTTCCTATAGTGCATACTCTGGTTTGGTTTATTGGTATTTGACTTGGCTCTGAATTTGATTATTCTGTGTTCTCTATCCCTTTGACTTGGCTTGTTTATTCGCTTACCTGTTTCCTGGCTCCCTCAACCTCGGCTTGTCCCTGACTATTCTCTATCCTTTCCTACATTAGTCCGGCCATTCTAAGGACCAGTATACGTTCTCCTATTTTGCATTCTGCGTATTGGATGCCTGTTTCATTCCTGACACAAACACAGAGATACTTACACACAGTGACACATACACACTATTGGTACACAGATACACAAATTGGAAGATAGTTGCCCTATAGCTAGATACCTTAGCTGCTGTAGCTTGGGGCAGACTACATACCCTCATGCATAGTGATATATCTATCATATATCTAGAAGCAAGTCGCTTTTATGCATAACTAGTGTAGGATGTAAAGTTTTGAGCCCTGATTAACCAGATTAACCAGTTAACCAGCCGGTAATCATTTTTCTCAGTCTCATTAATTCTGTCTCTCTCTCTCTCACTCCCTCCAAATAAAAATAATCTCACCTGTATCAGTGCTTTGAGTAACCACACCTACATCAACCCATCCATCTGCTACAAAGAGATTAGTTTAAGATTACGTGATACCAGTGCAGTTAACCCACAGGTAATCATTTTCTCAGTCTCATTCATTCTGTCTCTCTCACTCCCTCTAAATAAAAATGAGAATAATCTCACCTGTATCAGGGTTATGAGTAACAACATCTTCATCATCCTGTCCATCTCCTACAAAGAGATTAGTTTAAGATTACGTGATACCAGTGCAGTTAACCAACAGGTAATCATTATTCTCAATCTCATTCATTCTGTCTCTCTCACTCCCTCTAAATAAATATAAGAATAATCTCACCTGTATCAGTAATCTGAGTAACCACATCCTCATCAACCCTTCCATCTTCTACAAAGAGATTAGCTTATAATTTTACAGCGTATATACATACATTTATGGTTAAAGCTACTGTGTGGATCTTGTTGATCGGAACACTAGCAGAGTAAGTATTATCTGTAGTTCCTTTACTTCCTCAGGGTATGGGGTTACATAACACAGTAATCTATAACACCAATCACTTTGCTATCTAGTTATCTCTATATAACAGTAAATACATTCTAAACCATTGTACAGCGTTACAGAATCTTATGGCGCTATATAAATAATAATAATAATAATAAACAAAATTCCCAGCTCCTGAGAGCTGCCACTGTCCTCCGTGAAATACACAAAATGAACCTTCCTTGCCTATCCAGGTGTGCCTCTTTTAAGCCTGAGTAACTGCTACAGCAGGTACTAATTGGCTACATTGCAGTACTGGGCTGACAGACTCCTGCAAATCAATTAATGTAATGAATCCTACAGATCAACACAATCATAATCTAGGTAAATCTTTTACATTGGCTATACATAGTTAAATATATAAAAGCAAATGGATATTCAGAGCTTGTCCAGTACTGATACAGTCAAAAGGACAGCTAGGTCACCAAATCCGAAGTCTCTCTTTTGTCCCATAGAGAAGCAGGTAAAAAAAACAAAGAGGGAGGTGCAGCATCTGGAATGTCATTGGAGTGTGTATATACTGTATATATAACCATTAAAAGAAGGAGCAATAGGAAACTGATAGTGAAGTACATAAAAATACATTACGGTGAGGCTAAATAAAATCATATGCACTCACACTTTATAGGATCTTAAAAGCAGCTCCAACTTAGACGCTCAGGCAGAATAATCCTCACCTGAGGATATTGTCAAGTACAGACTCTATAGCAGGATCTTGTGGATGCATCTTCTCTTGCAGATATGTAGGAGAAATCAGAGACTCAATATTAAAATATATAGCTATCAAGGATGTGCACTTATGTGTTCTGGAGCCTAGAAAGTGGCTCCACAGCTATAGTGTGAAGAGGTATGATCCCCACTCTATGATATAGGTGCTGGTGGTCTCTCTCCGTTTATAAAAGTAAAATAGAAAATAGAACCACAATAGCATAGACTGTAAAAAGTGGTGAATAAAATTAAATGGACAAAAAACTATCGACATTTGATACAGCAAATAGGGATTGCTCTGTCCAGCAGGCTTGGGTGGTATTATCCCCATCAAGGATATGAAGTAGAGGAATCCAGCAGCAAACAGGTTCAAAAAAAAGTACTTTTATTAATAAAAAACAATAAATTAAAAAAATAGGGTAAAAGAACTATATAAAACAATATTTAAATACACTTAACGCTTTTCACCATTCAAAAGTGTGAGAAAGCCATTGTTTTATATAGTTCTACATTTCTGCAAGAAAAGCTGCATCCACAAGAACCTCCTATAGAGTCTGTACTCCACCATATCTTCAGGCGGGGATTATTCCGCCCTGGCATCTAAGTTGGAGCTGCACCTAAGCTCCTATAAAGTGTGAGTGCATATAAATTAATTTAACGTCACCTTACTGTATATTTTACATACTTCACTATCAGTTTCCTATTTCTTCTTCTTTTTATGGTTATATATACATACTCAAAGGACATTTCAGACACTGCACCTCCCTTATTGTTAAATATATATATATATATATATATATATATATATATATATATATATATATATTTACAAACAAAGAGGGTGAATGTATATGGTTGTCAACATCCTTTTTCTCCAGCCTATGATTTTAAGAGTATTAATGAATGTGTTTTTTTGGGTGGTCACGCACTCTGTCACAATAGAGAACCATGGAATGCCCAGTCCCTCCCCCTGGTGCTAAGAGTCTTTAGGATAGAGAGTGGCAAAGCCCTCTGGCGCTTCTACAAAAAATAACACCCACTTTCCCAAAATGGGACCAAGTGAACCTAAACTTAGTCCAAAAATCTTAAAAACATACAAAGTAAAAGAAATGCAACAGTGAAACATGTATTTAGGAAAAAGTTTGCCATATTAAGTTCCTAAAGACAGTCTTCTGGTTTATTATGGTGTCTCCAGAACCCCTCAATGGCATGTTCTCAATAAACATTTTCAATGGATGCTACATCTGGTGATTATGTGTCTTTCTTTGTAAGCTACTTTATGGGCATTTCGGCACAGGTGAGCTGAGTAAAGAGTTCCATAAAGGTACTGTTGGAAAGAAAGACATCTCTCAGGACTGAAGAGTGAAGCACAAAACTCAGTCTGGGGGCTTAAGGAATTGAGGGAGAGAATTTTCATGAGTGGCCAGAGTGCTAGGTGAATACAAGTAATGCACAATCAGGATTTTGGAAAAAGGTGGGAAGTGTGCCTCGGAAATTGAGTCTGCAAACACAATCTATTCTAGGACCATCTCATAGAAAGGTTATTCGATTCCATCCTTTTATATAGAACTCTATACACCTTATCCATGCCATCATACCAATTCTGCTTATCTGCTTAAGGAATGGTAAAGACTCCAACACGTAAGGTATAAATTAGAGACAAGAAAGTTAGATTAGGAAAATAAAAAAAAAAGAATGGAAATATATATCATGGCTCCTTGTTGTTTTCAGACTTCAAAAAACTTCAGTGTTGTATTTGTAGCCCAATGTCAAAGAAAAATACATCACATTAAAAATGAATAATTACAACAGTATTATAAATGTCATAGTAGTCTTCCCATAATGATTAAAGGATGTTGAGGGTAGAGAAGACTCATGATGTATTGTACTTTGGTTAGTGACATCAACATTCAGCACAAATCCAGTGTAATGGAAAAATAAAGATGCTGAAAGATGCTACACACCAAGAGTGTGATAGTGGAGGTTGACCCCCTCCAATGTTCCCACAAATGCAGGACAACAGCATCAGGTGCTCCAGATTATTGTTTGAACCCAGCAACTTGAAATTAACCCTTCACATAGTTCTCACTGACAGGTTTGCTCAGAAAACTGGAATGCAAAGGTTCTGAGAATGGATGTATTTCAGAGGCAGGCAATTGGCATCTGCTCTGCACCATCAACTTTCCAGTGGGCTACGCTTGAGGGTCATTTTGGCTCAAGTAGCCTACATTCAATAGAGCGTAACTCAACATGGGTACCTGAGCAATAGAATAACAATATGGTCTGATGTACCATAAAGTCCATCGTTGTATGATTTTCATGAATGTTTTATGTTATAATTAAAGCTTAAAGACTAGTTTATACCATATGATTTCCGTATGTCATGTGTCTGGCAGTGACATCACAGAACAGCCTACTCTAGAAAAGCATTTCATTGGGAATAAAAAGGAGAGTTAAGAGTTATCAGAGTCATTTCCTCACTCCTATAACTTTGTAAGCTATATGTTTACTTTGTTCATTTCTGTATGGTATTATTTTAATAATTCTCTTTTACTTGCTATAATTTGTTTTATTATTAGTCTGTTACCTATAATTTATTGTAGTAAATTGACATTATTATTATAGCCATTTATATAGCGCCAACAGATTCCGTAGCATTTTACAATATTATGAGAGGGGAGATGTAACTATAAATAGGACAATTACAAGAAAACATACAGGAACAAAAGGTGGAAGAGGACCCTGCTCAAACGGGCTTACAGTCTATAGGAGGTGGGGTATAAGACACGTTAGAACAGGAAATATCAATCAAATAGGGTGGGAGTGAAGCAGAGCTGGAGGAGAGAGTAAAGCACTGCCCTATAGGAGAGAGCAAGAGGCAGGTATGTAAGGTAGACGTTACTCTGGGAGGCCATAAGCTTTCCTGAAGAGATGGGTTTTAAGGCCCTTCTTAAATGATTGAAGACTAGGGGAGAGTCTGATGGTGGTAGGCAGGCTATTCCATAGGAAAGGAGCCGCCCGTGAGAGGTCCTGCAAGCGCGAGTTGGCCATACGGGTGCGAGCAGCGGTCAGGAGGTGGATGGATCAGTGAAGAGATATAAGAGGGGCTATCATTGTTCAGTGCTTTAAATGTATGAGTTAGCACTTTGAATTGATTCCTATAGGATACAGGGAGCCAATGTAAGGACTGGCAAAGGGGTGAGGTGTGAGAGGACCGACTAGAGAGGAAAATCAGTCTAGCTGCAGCATTCATTACAGACTGTAGCGGGGCAATACTTTTTTTTTGGGAGACCAATCAGGAGAGGGTTACAGTAATCCATGCAGGAAATTCTTCTTGCGTAAGAAAGGGGCGGATGCGGGCAATGTTTTTAAGGTGGAAACTACAGGATTTGGCAACAAACCGGATGTGAGGCTCAAAGGTGAGGCCAGAGTCAAGTCTGATGCCAAGACAGCGTGCTTGCAAGGATGGACTTATGTGGATATCACTGACTTGAAGGGAGAGCGAGAGAGGAGGATCAGTATTAGGAGGAGGAAAGACAAGGAGTTCAGTTTTAGAGAGATTGAGTTTCAGAAAGCGTGAGGACATCCAGTCAGAGATGGAAGAAAGGCAAGCAATGACACGTTGCAGGACGGCAGGGGAGAGATCTGGGGAGGACAGGTATATCTGAGTGTCATCAGCGTACAGGTGGTAGAGGAATCCAAAAGAGGCAATACGTTTGCCAAGAGAGGCAGTATAAAGAGAAAATAGAAGGGGACTAAGGACAGAGCCTTGGGGAACTCCAACCGAGACAGGATGAGGGGAGGAGGTATCCTTGGAAAAGGAGACACTGAATGAGCGTTGGGACAGATAGGAGGAAAACCAAGAGAGGACTGAGTCACAGAGACCCAGCGATTGAAGAGTTTGAAGGAGGAGAGCATGATCAACGGGGTCAAAGGCAGCAGAGAGGTCAAGGAGAATTAATATGGAGTAGCGACATATAATATTACAAATGTTTTGTGCCATTTCTTTATACATATTCAACCATAATACCAAGAAAAATTTAAATATTAATGTTGTAACTTATTGCTTAATTATTCGATACGAATTAACAGATTGATATTTATATTTAAGTCTCGGCCACAATATTAATTAATCTTATTTTCATGATATGGACAGATGTATATTGAGAAGGCCAAAGGATTTCTTCAACAACATCTGATGCCCACTGTTAATCTGATAGCGCATGCCTAATGGTACAGGCAGCCATTTTGTGGTGTTGTTAGGCCTGGTATTGTCTCAGTTTAATTATACAAGCAGAGGGCAACTTATGGGAGTAGTGGCATTCTCTGATGTACACATTTTCCAGAATAATTATGTGCCCATAGGCACTGCAAAAACACTAATGCGAAGTTTCAGGGAGATATTGCCTCTCCCTCTATTGTGAGTTTCTGGAAATCGTTATGGAAATCTGATCAGCTAGTAATTACTTAGATAAACAAATTGTGTGCACATTGTAACCGTATTGCAATGTATCTTACAATTTTAGTTGTTCCAATGTACTGAAATATTAACTGCGTTCACACTTATGTACAAAGCCTAATATTCATTTTGGAACTGATATTAATACAATATATCCTTAACAGTTTAAATACTGCACCTTGTACTTTAAAAATATCTAGTACTTTGCAATTCAAAAAGAATATGGACTGTGAAGAGTTATTAGGTGAATTAGACCAGGCCTCTAAGGGAATCTGTTAATGTAGCTTTACAATTTGTCTGACATAGTACTTACCTATGAGCACAGGATCACTCTGTGGAGATTCCACATAATTCACGGTTTTGGTTGTGATTTCTACTTGATAAGAGCATTTGAATGTAGAACCACCATTGGCAGATACTGAGAAAAAGGTTGTTAGTGAGTTCATGTTAGAATTTCTATCTTTGAATCTAGCAGTTTTTTGGAATAGAAAAAAAAAAACAATTCGATAGTCGGATGGTGGAGCAGTACAACGAAATCTGATTTTTGTGTTATCCTCAGGATCTCTCTCCTTATCCAGTATTGGCTTTTGCAGATCTAAAAAAAGTTCAACATACACAAAATGTGTTACTGAAAACAGGCAAAGCAGATATCAATACAGGTGACCAGACATGTTTTTCAAATTAAATTCATTATTTCTGTCATGTAAATTTCGTATAGTATTACAGCGTGTATTAAGGGTATATAATAATGCACGTAAACAGTTGTCTGGTACACCTGGCTGGGGCAATGCAAAGATTTTAGGGATCTAAATCAGTGGGTTTTATTATACAAATTTCACATTTGCTTAAATACTTTAAAAGCACCAGAACCACTAAACCTGTAGTCTCTAATTTTTAAACACCAGATTTTCTATATAAAGGCAGTGTTTACATTTTTCCTTATGGACAAATCTTGTGCTTGTGACTGAAACTGCCACTAGAGGTGTTTCCTATTTGCATGACTGGCATTCAGCACCTTCACACTCTGCATGAAGGTGACGAACAGACCCCATGCACTTGCCTTGGTATAATGAAGGTCTTTGAGCAGTTGCTGATTGGCACTGCACGTAGTTGTGATGGTGGAGCACTGGATTGGCTGCAATCATAAAAAATGATCATCTCAGCCAGGGGAGAGGCAGCAGCCTTGTGTAATTTAAGAAAGTAGGACTAATACGAACTTATACTTCACGTGCCTGTGACATACTATACCATTTGAGTTTTTTATCTTACCCTATGGTTTAACTGGATGAAGAGAAACTGCGACTCCAAGACTCCCACGAAAGAAAAATACAATAGGGCTACGCTTCATCATTATAACCGGACTTTCTGCTAACTTCCATATATTATCGTTGGACTTTATACCTTGACCTTTGACTTTTACTGTAAGTACAATATTTGTTATCATACTTTTAACAAAAAGATCTGTGGCAAAACCTAACAACTGTTTTATTGTGTAATTTAAGGTATGCACATTTTCTTTATTTAATGGTTACTAGGAGGCTACATCCAAACATACAGGACAATACTGTAACATAAAAAAATACATGTTTCTATTTCTAATGTCAGAGTGTCCCTGTAATAGTATTCACTAATTTATTTAACATTTGTACAGGTCTTTTCCATGATGATGGCTTCATTGATCAAAGAGAGTGAAGAATGTATGGGTGAGAACTATAGTTTCCAGTATGCGTATCTCAACTTTAACTTAATGGAGTGGTTTTGGTTTATACAGGGATGTGCGAGCTGTGTGGCCAAACAGGACACCATGACAGCAGTGGCACCATGTGAGCGACAATGCTCGAACATGCTATAAAACAGATTGCGCTATGTAGCATGGATGCATGGCACCTGGGTGGAGGATTTCATTATCCTTCCCACAGGTCTATCAGAGAACCTAATAAGACAGAAGGGGCGGAGCTTGATAAAGACCCTGAGGGGTTGAAATGTTGCTGTGTAGTTCCTGGTTCTAATAAAATTGCCTATATTTTGGAATTCGTTGGAGTGCCTGGACTATTTTCTACAATTATAAATTTTATATTTGGTCCTTTTTGGTACTGGGACTTGTCCATTGAAGCACCCTGGATTCCTGGATGAAGGGTGCACTTCCACTTTTCTCTTATATCTAGAAGGGGCGGAGCTGACTGAGTGGTGGAGGCAGGGCCGGATTAACATAGGGGCTGATGGAGCTGCAGCTCCAGGCCCAGGCCCATGGAATGGGCCCATTGATTTAGAAAAAAAAAAAAAAACTTTTTTTTTTTTTTTTTTTACACATTACTCTTAGGGTTGCCACCTGGCTGGTATTTTATGGTATTTGAGGCTGCCTGGCCAGGGCCAGTATTGCAGTAAAACCGGCAATACAAATGCCGGCATATTTCTATGTATAAGCAGAGGTTACTCTGCAATACCTGCGCTGGCCAGAAGGGGTCACTGTGTGTGGAGAGAGGCAGGGAGTTACAGCATATCCCTGCCTCTCTCTACTCACTGATCCGCGAGGGAGCAGCTACACGGCACAGAGAGTTCAGACAGCAGCTCCCAGCCTCAGGGAAGTGAGGGATGGGGTAAAAGCTGCAGGGAGACATGGGGACACTGGGAGACACTAGGGGACACTGGGTGACATGGGGACACTGAGACACTAGGGGACACTGAGACACTAGGGGACACTGAGACACTAGGGGACACTGTGAGACACTAGGCACTTGGGGACATTGGGAGACATGGGGACACTAAGACACTGTGTCCCTAGTGTCTGTGTCCCCAAGTCTCTGTGTCTCCATATCTCCCAGTCAGTGTCCCTAGTGTCTCAGTGTCCGCATGTCTACCAGTGTCCCTATGTCTCAGTGTCTCCCAGTGTCCCCTAGTGTCCCAATGTCTCACAGTGTTCCCATGTCTCTTAAGTGTCCCCTAGTGTCCAAGTGACACTGGGCAACATGGGGACACGAGGGGACACTGGGAGACATGGGGCTTTGAGACTTTTTGATACATAGGGACACTGTGATAAATAGAAGACACTGAGACATGGGGACATGAGAGGACACTGAAACACTGTGATACATAGGGGACACAGACACTAGAGGATACTGGGAGACATGAGGACACTGGAAGACTAGGGGACACTAAGACACTGGGAGACAGGGAGACACTGGGAACAATCCATCTTTTATTCAGCAGAAAATGTAAGTAGTTTTTTGGTGATTTTACAGAATTATCTCTCAGCTCACTCCTTGTGATTTACAAGCATACATAATTAATTATGCAAATTAGTAAGGCCATTATTTTTTTCCAAGAAAGGTGGCAACACTAACTATGCTTCACATACTCTTGCTTAAGTATGGAAACTTTAGAGGGATGTATGGGAACAAAACTTGTGTGGACTGACTGACCATGAAATTAGTTAAAGGGACTCTCCAGGCAGAGTCTTTTACTCACCTCGTTCCAGCGCCGGGAGCCTCGTGAAGCCGCGCCCCTTTTTCGTCAAAATGACGAAATAGGCTAGCGCGAGCAGGGAGCAATCAGACGCTTCCATTTGGAAGCGTCATTGCTCCCTTGTGCGCATGCGCGGCTTCGCCACACATGCGCACATACTTCAGAGGGCGGCATTCATGCCGCCCTCTGAAGTCCTGAGCGCACTACCGCGCATGCGCGCGGTGTGCGCGGCCGCGAGCTGAGCTGACTGACAGCTCAGCTCGCAGTCTTTGCCCGCCCCCCTCCTCTGCTGACAGGCTGGAGAGAGAAGGTGCGCACACAGTGCCTTCTCTCTCCTGCACGTCAGACGTATTTTAATACGTCTGACGTATACAGGGCCTTTTTAGGGCCATACATGATAGGAAGTCCCTCTGGTGGCTGTCTGAGTGACGGCCACTGGAGGTATTCCTATCAATCAATGTAAACACTGTATTTTCTCTGAAAATACAGTGTTTACATTAGATTGCCTGCAGGGAGCTATAGATCATACCTGAACAACTACATTAAGCTGTAGTTGTTCAGGTGACTATAGTCAGGGGCCGACCGACCGGTCGGGCGCTTCGGACATGGTCCGAGGGCCCGGCCGGGAGGGGGGCCTGCAATCAGGGGGCCCGGCGGCACACTTTGAGGGGGCCGGCCGCCCCTTTAAATGCTGCAGCCGCCTGAGCGCTCTCTTAAGAGCCTCAGGCGGCTGCAGCTTCTCACCTCCCCTCCCGCGGAACAGGAGTTTCTGTTTCCTGTACCCGGCCGGACTGACAGGAAGGTGCACACTCAGTGTGCACCTTCCTATCACTCCGGCCGGGCACCGCGGACCAGAGAGCAGCTCGGCCACGCTACAGGGGAGAGGGTAAAAACAAAGAGGGAGGGAGGGAGGGGTAAAAACAGAGAGGGAGGGAGGGGTAAAAACAGAGAGGGAGGGAGGGGTAAAAACAGAGAGGGAGGGTAAAAACAGAGAGGGAGGGAGGGGTAAAAACAGAGAGGGGGTAAAAACAGAGAGGGAGGGAGGGGTAAAAACAGAGAGGGAGGGGGGGGGTAAAAACAGGGAGGGAGGGAGGGGTAAAAACAGAGAGGGAGGGAGGGAGGGGTAAAAACAGAGAGGGAGGGGGTGGGGTAAAAACAGAGAGGGAGGGGTAAAAACAGAGAGGGAGGGAGGGGTAAAACAGAGAGGGACGGGGGGTAAAAACAGAGAGAGAGGGAGGGGGGGTAAAAACAGAGAGGGAGGGAGGGAGGGGTAAAAACAGAGAGGGAGGGGGGGGGTAAAAACAGGGAGGGAGGGAGGGGTAAAAACAGAGAGGGAGGGAGGGGTAAAAACAGAGAGGGAGGGGGGAGATAAAAAACAGAGAGGGAGGGGGGATAAAAACAGAAAGGGGGGTAAAAACAGAGAGGGAGGGGGGTTAAAAACAGGGAGGGGGTAAAAACAGGGAGGGAAGGAGGGGGGTAAAAACAGAGAGGGAGGGGGGTAAAAACAGAGAGAGGGGGGTAAAAACAGAGAGGGAGGGGGGGTAAAAACAGAGAGGGAGGGAGAGAGGGGGTAAAAACAGAGAGCAAGGAGGGGTAAAAACAGAGAGAGGGGGAAAAACAGGGAGGGGGTAAAAACAGAGAGAGAGGGAGGGGGGTAAAGAGAGGAAGGGAGGGGGGTAAAAACAGAGAGGGAGGGAGGGGGGTAAAAACAGAGAGGGGGTAAAAACAGAGGGAGGGGGGTAAAAACAGAGAGGGGTAAAAAGAGGGAGGGGGTAAAAAGAGAGAGGGAGGGGGGGTAAAAAGAGAGAGGGAGGGGGGTAAAAAGAGAGAGGTGGGGGTAAAAAGAGAGAGGGAGGGGGGTAAAAAGAGAGAGGGGGTAAGAAGAGAAAGGGGGGGTTAAGAAGAGAGAGGGGGTAAGAAGAGGGGGGGAGTAAGAAGAGGGGGAGGGGGGAGTAAAAAGAGGAAGGTGGGAGTAAGAGGAGGGGGGTAAGAAGAGGGGGGTTAGAAGAGGGGAGGGGGGAGTAAGAAGAGGGGGTAGGGGGGAGTAAGAAGAGGGGGGAGGGGGGTAAGAAGAGGGAGGAGTAAGAAGAGGGGGAGGGGGAGTAAGAAGAGGGGGAGAGTAAGAAGGGGGAGTAAGAAGAGGGGAGGGGGGAGTAAGAAGGGGGTAAGAAGAGAGTGAGGGGGGAGTAAGAAGAGGGTGGGAGTAAGAAGGGGGTAAGAAGAGGGGGAGGGGGGAGTAAGAGGAGGGCAATTGCCCCCTCCCCTGTCCGCAGGCACCGTGCGGGCAGTCGGCAGGGGAGGGAGGAAGAGAGGACCCGGGAGCTCAGCCTGCAGCTCCTCTGGGTCCTTCTTGCGCGAGCACAGATCGTTGCCGCGGTTACCACGGCAACGTTACGGCTCTTGCGAGAGTAAACTCTAGCCCTGGAGCTACGGCCTAGAGTTCACTCTCAACACTGTGACCACCAGGGATTCCTGGTGGTCGCAGTGGTGAGAGTGAACTCTAGCCCCATAAACACACTGCCCCCACACACCATACACATTCACACACTGCCCCCATACACACACACTGCCCCCACACACACCATACACATTTACACACATTGCCTCACACACACACACATACACTGCCCACCCATACACACACAGCCCCCCATACTAACATTGCCACACACATACACAGCCCCCTCATACACACATTGCCCCACACACCCTACACATTCACACACTACACCCCCTCACACACACTGAACCTCTTACACACACTGTAAAAAGAGAGAGGGAGGGGGGGGTAAAAAGAGAGAGGGGGGTAAAAAGAGAGAGGGAGGGGGGTAAAAAGAGGGAGGGGTAAAAAGAGAGAGGGAGGGGGGTAAAAAGAGAGAGGTGTGGGTAAAAAGAGAGAGGGAGGGTGGTAAAAAGAGAGAGGGAGGGGGGTAAAAAGAGAGAGGGGGTAAGAAGAGAAAGGGAGGGGGGTAAGAAGAGAGAGGGGGTAAGAAGAGGGGGAGGGGGGAGTAAGAAGAGGGGGAGGGGGGATTAAAAAGAGGAAGGGGGGAGTAAGAGGAGGGGGTAAGAAGAGGGGGAGGGGGAGTAAGAAGAGGGGGTAGGGGGGAGTAAGAAGAGGGGGAGGGGGTAAGAAGAGGGAGGAGTAAGAAGAGGGGGGGGAGTAAGAAGAGGGGGAGAGTAAGAAGGAGGAGTAAGAAGAGGGGGAGGGGGGAGTAAGAAGGGGTAAGAAGAGAGTGAGGGGGGAGTAAGAAGAGGGTGGGAGTAAGAAGGGGGTAAGAAGAGGGGGAGGGGGGTAAGAAGAGGGGGAGGGGGGGAGTAAGAGTAGGGCAATTGCCCACTCCCCTGTCCGCAGGCACCGTGCGGGCAGCCGGCAGGGGAGGGAGGAAGAGAGGACCCGGGAGCGCAGCCTGCAGCTCCTCTGGGTCCTTCTTACGCGAGCACAGATCGTTGCCGCGGTTACCACGGCAACGTTACAGCTCTTGCGAGAGTAAACTCTAGCCCTGGAGCTACGGGCTAGAGTTCACTCTCAACACTGTGACCACCAGGGGTTCCTGGTGGTCGCAGTGGTGAGAGTGAATTCTAGCCGCATAAACACACTGCCCGCACACACCATACACATTCACACACTGACCCCATACACACACACTGCCCCCACACACACCATACACATTTACACACATTGCCTCACACACACACACATACACTGCCCACCCATACACACACAGCCCCCCATACTAACATTGCCATACACATGCACAGCCCCCTCATACACATATTGCCCCACACACCCTACACATTCCCACACTACACCCCCTCACACACACTGAACCTCTCACACACACTGCACCCCTTACACATTGCACCACTGCTCCTATACCCTACTACAGCCTCATATCCCAGCAGACCCCAGGTAAGTTGTCAAACTGTTCTTAAACGGTTTGACTACTTACTCTGGGAGGGGGGCCCGGCCCTCCTAGCACCATAACGACTACACAGAGCAGTAGTGGTTATTGTGCATGGATTATTTCTTTAAATAATCTACAAGTGCCCCAGTAGCCAGCCAGCCCACAGGCCAGCCAGCCAGCCCACGGGCTGGCCAGTAGCCAGCCAGCCAGCCCACAGGCCACCAGTTAGGCTTACAGCCAGCAAGCCCACAGCCTGCAAACCGCAGCCAGCAAGCCACAGCCTGCCAGCCAGCAAGCCACAGCTAGCAAGCCACAGCCTGCCAGCCGCAGCCAGCAAGCCCACAGCCTGCCGGCAGTAGCCAGCAAGCCACAGCCTGCCAGCCACAGTCAGTAAGCCCACAGCCTTCCAGCAAGCCCACAGACTGCCAGCCAGCAACAGTAATTAAGGTAAGAGGAGCCAACTTGGCCTAGGTATCAGCGAGCTATGTTGTGTTGCTATATTGTGAATAGGAACCAGAGTGTTGGAGAAACCCCCCTCCAGGCCCCATTAGACTCCATTGTAGTCTCTAATGGGACCTGGAGGAAATTCTTTCTAACACACTCTCTAAAGGATACTGAGATAGCCTCTGCTAGAATGCTCCCCCCCCTCCATGGCCCATTAGTCCTCAATTGTAGTCTCTACTGGGGCCTGGAAGCGACTGTTTCCAGCAGGGACACTGAGATGGCCTCTGTTAGAAAGACCCCCTTCCAAGCCTATTAGACTCCATTGTAGTCTCTAATAGGGCCTGGAGGGGATTCTTTCTAACACACTCTCTAAAGGACACTGAGATAGCCTCTGCTAGAAAGACCCCCCTCCATGGCCCATTAGCCCTCAATTGTAGTCTCTACTGGGGTCTTGAAGGGATTATTGCACTTTTGTTCCTTGTGTCTAAAGATTGTGTAGGGTGTGGCTGGAGGCGGTGCATGGAGGCGGGACATGGGTGGCGCTTGCTGCGGAGTATGGGTGGGGCCTGTAAGGGGGCCCTTGATTTATTTTGCCCGGGGGCCCTGAGGGTTCTCAGTCCGCCCCTGACTATAGTGTCCCTTTAAGGTAAAGCTGACTTTGTGCACAATGCAAATGATCTTGCTGCTTCAGTCTCTCTAACACTATGGCATGTTCCCATTCCTCTACACTCACAGCTTTTCTCTGTCCCATATTGTATACCAGGAGCTTCTGCCTGCTCGTAAGAAGGTTAGGAGAGGAATGGACCAGCGAGTGCTGGGGACAGTCCTTAGAATGTGTGGAGTGAACTCATCATTAGATGCATTTATGCCACGATCAGGCTGCTGTCTGCATAGTATGCCCCTAGCTGGCCAGCTTGCACGATTGGCAGGCAGCCTGACATGCATTCATGCCAGGTTGGCCTTCCAATTCTTTAGGCAGACTTGCCCCCTTTTTAAGGCATGTTTGGCCCACCCTTTTACCCCACCATTGACTGCCTGCTTTACTGGACACTACTGTTAGGGGTATGGATTTACTTGAAAGATGAAAGCATAAATTAGAGATAAGCATAGAGTGTTTTTTTCTCATAGCTGCATCCTATGAGTTTCCCTTCAGCACCACTTCCGCCAGATACATGACGATTGGTAGGTATGACTTTTTTCGTGTTTTTGGTCGATAAGACTCTGTAATTAGGCCCGTCATAATGGTCAGCACCAGGCCCACTGGGCTCTTAATCTGGCCCTGGGTGGAGGCAGAGCTAAATGGAGCTAAAATAGACAATTGAGTCTGAGCAGGCTGCCTTGTAACTTTTGCACACAGAGGAGGAAGCAGGAAGCAGGAAGCTTCCCCAACAACTAGACTTCAGGTACTTCCCTCCAGCCCATAATGGAAAGATGTAACTGTCTGCCTCTACCTGTGTGTAACAGTGTGTATGTCTGCCTGTAACTGTGTGTTTGACAGTTTGTAACAGTGTGTGACTGTTTGCAGCTGTGTGTGTTTGTGAATGTCTGCCTGTAACTGTGTGTGTGTGTCTGACTGACTGGCTGTAAATCTGAGTGTGTCTGTGTCTGTCGGTCTGTAAGTGTGTGTGTGTGTGTGACTGTCGGTCTATAAATGTGTGTTTGACTATCTGCCTCTAACACAGTGTGTTTGCTGTCTGTAACTGTGTGTGAGACTGTCTGCGTGTAACCATGTGTGTGTGCGTGTGTGTGACTGTCTGCATTTACATTGGAAGTAATTGCACTTGAGGGGCTTAGTCCGATGTGATGTGCTTTACTGAAAATTTTGGAAGTTTTGGCTCATTGTATTGTGGGTCCTGATACGATGCTGACGTCGGGTAGCCCTTTCCATCCCCTCCTAGACCGCCCCAGCAGCCGTCGATGTATAGTTACGCTGCGTGATGCCGTCACACGTTGCGTCCGCATACATGATAACATCATATGCGGAAGTGCAGGGACCCACCTCATGCCTCTGACCCCGAACCACCGTACCTCCGCAGTTACTGGCGTGAGACCGAGATGCCCCCCCCCCCCCTGGCCGGACTGCCGCTCTCTGCCGCGCCCAGTGGATATAGGAGTGGCCAATCAACCAAACCTTGTAGGAGACCAGACCTAGGGAGGAAAACAACACAGTCTAGCTCAGGAGGCCGGCAGGACGCACATCAGAGACAAACCTCCTGGATTACCACCTCCCTGTTCGCTGTACCTCCTGATCCAGCATACCCAGCCGAGAAGCCTCCGTCGCTGCACCAATTCGGAAGGAGTGCCCTCCAAACTTCGCACCCTCCATGTCCAACGCAGCCAACCCCAGCCGAAACACCCTGACAAACTGAAAATGCGAGAGGAAGCTCCCATCCTCAAGCACTAGCAGGGGGCCAGCCAGTGCAGTGCGAACTTTGCAAAAACACCAGAAGGACAGAACTGGGCAGGTGGCCAACCCTGGGGCAGCTGCCAGCTGAACCCACTTACCTTTACCAAACACATCCGTCTTGGAGCGGCGAATCTTAAAGGAGACCCAGCCCAGCCCGTCCCTGACATCCGAGAAGAGGATACCCCCAATAGTTGCCCTGCTTGGACACACCAACTCCCCAATCCTCATGGCCCCAAAGAAAGCAAACGAAAAGGCCAAGCAAAAAAGCCACACCTCGAAGTCTGAAAAGCACACCTGCGGGAGCACGTGGCACAATTGCGCCAGGAGCCCCCCCGACACCAGCCTCCGGGTATCCACCATAACCCGACCCCTACGCAGCCCCTTATCCGCCTGCCTCACCACAAACTCCTTGGTCACGTCACCCCACCCTTGCAGCTTAAAGAAAAAACTCAGCCCAGCCAGGTGCGAGGACACTGCCGAAGGCGACATGCCCGCCGACACCCAAGTGTTCAATAGCCGCAACAAACCCCGCAATCGAGCGGGCGTATCCTGGAAAACCCCCAGACCTGTCTCCCACTCGAGCCATTCCGCCCATACCTTCGAGTATCTGGCCCAAGTGGAACTCGATACAGACCCTCGAACCAGGTCCATCAGCCTGTCGAGCCCAGGGACCATAGTTCCACCGGACACCGGCACCCATCCTTGTCCGCGTGGGGCGCAGCTGCCCGGAACTCCAACCACTGCGAATGAAAGAGAGCATCCGCAATTACATTGTGAACCCCCGGAACATGCAGCGCCCTATAAGACACGTTAAGGCACAGGCACCGTAGCACCAGGTGCTGGTGCAAATGAACCAGCGGCGGGGAGGAGGCAGAGAGCTGGTTAATCGCCTGCACGACCCCCAGGTTGTCACAGTGAAAGACAACCCGCCGATCCCGCAAGTCCAGACCCCAGAGCTCCAACGCCACCACAATGGGGAAAAGCTCAAGGAAAGCCAGATTCTTAGTCAGGCCAGAGGCGTACCAGCCCCCAGGCCAAGTGTCAGCGCACCAGCGCGACCCCAGTATCGCCCCAAAGCCGACGGAACCCGCCGCGTCCGTGTAGAGGTGGAGATCCGCACCGGACACCTCTTGCGCTTGCCAATACCACCTCCCATTATAATCCGCCAAGAACGTACCCCAGACGTCCAAATCGTCCCGTAACTGCCTCGTGAGTCTAATGTAGTGCCGAGGCCTCGCCACCCCAGCGGTCGCGGCCGCTAGGCGCCTGCTAAAAATCCGCCCCATGGGCATGATCCTGCATGCGAAGTTTAACTTCCCCAACAGCGATTGCAGCTGGCATAGCTGTATCTTCCGCAAGCCCCGTGCTTCCGCCACGTCCCGGCGCAACCCTTCCACCTTGTCTAGGGGCAGCTGGACTCCATGGCCACCGAATCTATCTCGATGCCCAGGAAGCTAAGGCACGTTACCGGCCCCACAGTCTTATCGTGCGCAAGGGGAACCCCGAAGTGCCCAAACACCCTTTCCACCATGGTGAGCAGGCTCCCACACGCCGGAGAATGTGCAGGGCCCACAGACAGGAAGTCATCAAGGTAATGCAGCAGCGAGTCGATCCCAGACTCCTGCTGCACAACCCATTCCAGTAAAGTGCCGAAGCACTCAAAGTAAAAGCAGGATATGGAGCACCCCATCGGGAGGCACATATCCACATAGTACTGGCCCTGGAAACAACAACCGAGGAGGTGATGGCAATCTGGGTGCACCGGCAACAAGCGAAACACTGATTCCACATCCGCCTTTGCCAGCAATGCCCCGGGACCCGCCGCCCTGACCATGCATACCGCCGTGTCAAAGGAAGCATTATACACCCGACACAGCTCGGCAGAGATGTCATCATTTACCGAGCCCCCGCGAGGGTACGACAAATGGTGAATCAGGCAAATTTTTTCCGCCTCCTTCTTGGGCACCACCCCCAAGGGAGACACCCGCAAGTTGGACAATGGAGGGGCCTCAAACAGCCCCGCCACCTGCCCTAGTGAAACCTCCTTCCAGAGCTTTTCAAGGACTACATCAGGAAAATCAAACACCGACTTCAGGTTCCTGACTGCCCTGGAGGAGGGGCGCTCTGAGAAGGGAATCCAAAACCCCTGGGTAAACCCCTCCAGCAGCAACCCCACGGCCTGGCGGTTCCTATAACGGCCGAGCCAGGGGTGCATCACGTCCACGGCCACTGGCGTCTTCGCCAATAGTCCCCTTAAAGCAGCGGGATGCCGAGTGGGCACCACCGCAATGGGAGCATTCATGTTTAAAACGACATGTTGCTCCCCACTTGCATTGGCTGTCGTTGAACTTCCAACAACAGCCCGGCCGCCTGTGTGATGCCAATGGGGCAGAACCGCCACCCCCACCGTCCCCCAAGAAAGGACGACGTCCCCCCTTGGTGTGCCGCCGGGCGAGTCATGATGGACAGGCACAGGCCAATATCCATCTGATCCCACGAGATAGAGGGGCGGACAGCGAGCCGCTGACGAAATTGTTCGTCATAGCGCCACCAACCAAGGCCGCCATAGGTCCGACACGCGTTCCAAATGGTGTCCTGATAACAAAAGAGCGCTGAGCAGTGCTGGGGAGCCTTTTACCAATCACGCTCGCCAAAATGGAAAACGCCCGCACCCAGTTCCCGAAAGTTTTCGGAATCTTCCTGTAACGGAACTTCTCCCTATCCTTGTCCGACTCTTTTCCCTCCTTGTCCCCAAGAGGGGGTGCATCCTCCAAGGGCAACAGGGAAAATATCTCCACGAATTCCCCTTTCCAGATATTGTCCCTGACCTCGGGCTTGAGATGAAAGCCAAGGGGACCCGACCAGCACATATATGCTGCCCCTCTAGCCACGTCAGCAACGCCCGCTGTACTATCCAGCACCCCCCCGTCACGGCCACGGGAGACGGAGTTGCATGAATGCTAACCACTGCGCCAGGAACTGAACCCGCGCTCCCTCCCATGGCTGAACCCGCCTGGGGCAACGGAGGGGACCACACTAAACACAGCTGACCATCCAACCCATGGGACCCCTGCGCTAGCACCCCTCGCTTCCACTGGGAAAAAAGCTCCCGCAGACCCGTTATGAATCCACCCAGCGTGGATGCCCCAGAAAGCGCAGGAACATGTGACTCACCTGGCGGTGCCCCAGGACCCGCTGGCGGCACCAGAGCAGCAGCAGCAACCTGTGAAGAGGATTCCATGGCAGGAACAGCAGTGTCCATATTCACCACAGCTCCAGGCGCCATCTGGTGGACGGATCCAGCAACAGCACCCAGAGCCTGATGAAGCAGTGAAGAGATCGTGAGCCCACGCCCCTGCACAGGAGGCTGCCGACACAGGAAAGGTGGGGGGGGGAGGGGACCCCAGGGGCAGGTGAGACCCAGTGGCCAGGGGAGAGGAGGACACAGGGGGGAGGAAGGCAGAGTAGGAAAGAGGGAAGGAAAGAACAGGGGAGGGGAGATAGAGAGAGGGACCAGGGGCAGGAGGAGGGGGGGGAAAGGCCCAGAAGAGGTCCCCAGGAGTGAGGACCCAGTGGGGGGGACCCCCGGGCCACGGAGAAAGGGAGGGGGAGCAAGGGGAGGGGGAGCAGGGGCGGAGGGGGGAACCACTAACCCCATGGACCCCCCAGAGGACTGGGAAGGGGCCAAGGAGGTGGAGGGGGCAGGCTGGAAGGGGCCCAGAGGCCCAGGGACCGCGGGGGAAACTCCCACCCCCATGGATGACCGGGGGGGACACACCCGCCCAGCGGAACCCCGGAGGACTGAGGGGGGGCAGAAACGGGAGGGAGGACCGGCTGGAAAGGGCCCAGAGGCCCAGGGACTGCAGGGGACACCCCCACTCCCAAATTTGACCGGGGGGGACACCCGCCCAGCGGACCCCCCAGGAGGGGGGAGAACAAGTGAGGGGGAAGGGAGGGGAGGACCATGAGGGCCAGAGAGCACAGAATCCGGGGAAGAAACCCCCCCCACCCGGCGGCAGTGGGAGAGGCCCACTCCACGTGGGGCCTACTCGCCACCCGGGCCGAACGCCTGGCCAGAGCACCTGATGGCCGTTGAGGATAGCGGCCCACATGAGAGGCCGCTGCCCAGCCTCCTGCAGCCGCAAGAGAGACCGGGGCGGCCAAGGATGTTGCAGGCCGCACGCCACGTGGTTCCTGCGCGCGAGCCTGTTGTTGCCTCGGGCCCGGGCTGCGGCTCCTGTACCGGGCCCGAGTAGAGGCAGTTGGGCTCAGCCGAGCCGGAGGGTGGGTGCGCCGACCCGCGCTAGACCGGCCACCCAGCGAGGGTACCGCAGGGGGCAGGGATGGAGGAGCCACAGCGCTGGGAGGGGGAGCCACATCGCCAGGCGGCTGAGGCTGGAGCAGGCGCCCAAACTGCTCGCGGAGCTGCCGGCCACCGTCTGCCGCCGCACTAGCCCTGAGGGCAGACAACATAGCCTCGATGTCCATGCCACAGGCTGAATATCCTACAGGCCCAGCAACAGAAGGAGGAGGAAAACTTGTTGCTGGCCCGGCTCCTAAGTGGCACTGTGGTCAGTCTGCTTTGTCACCCCTTCACATCTCACACTCCCACACGTAGCACATAGCCAATCATGCATCATCCATCCCACACTCATACATGTGCCCCTGTCCGCTAAGCTGCGCACTCTCCCTGGGGCCTTGTTAGTTGAGATCCCCCTTGAGGAAGGCGTAGTGCCAAAACGTTGAGGTGCTGTGGTTTCCAGCTCGGATCAGTATACTTGTAGTTACACTTGGGTTAAGGCATTGAACACTTTATGTCTAGTTTATGTGGTTATTTGTAAGGTGAATACTCTGCATGTTTGCACGTTACTATATGTATGTGTTTACTAAAGCATTATGTGAATAGAAACCTTTTCTGCAATGCTATTTTGTTGTGCTATAGGTTTATTTGTTTTATGGTGTTTGCCAATCTGTTGGGGACACAGGTTACTTGTACTCTTTTCGCACCCTGCACTTTCATAACTGAATTCACAAATTAAAACCTTGATAGTTGAGCGCTTGCTATATTGTTTTTGTGTGGGACTGTCTGCCTGTAACGGTAAGTGTATCTGTTTGCCTGTAACTGTGTGTGACCATCTGCCTGTACCTGTGCGTGTGTGTTTGTCTGTGACTGTGTTGGCTGTGTGACTGCCTGTACCTGTGTGTGTATGACTGACTACCTGTAAGTGTGTGTGTGTGTGGGGGGGCTACCTTTAACTATGTGTGTGTGACTGTCTGCCTGTACCTGTCTGTGCCTATGTGCCTGGAAATGTGTGCATGTGGCTGTATTTGACAGTGTATGTGTATAACTGTGTGCATCGGACTGTGGGACTGTGAGCATTGGGACACACCTGGATTCACACATGCGCCTACATGCATATTTTTATATAAATTAAATACCCATCACATACAGCCAATACACCCAGCAAAAATATCATGCAGCCAGTACACGCATATATCACACACAGTCAATACACCCATTACAAATGTCACATACAGTCAACACATAGCTTACATATCACACACAGCCATCACGCCTATCACACAAAGACAACACACACATTACATCATATTATTATAATATTTATTACAGTGGAGCTTTGTCATACAAAATGTACATTAATCTGTGTTTTTATAGTTGGGGAGCTCTGTGATACACTAATAGGCACATTACTAGGAGTTGTATTGCTATGGAGCTCTGTGATAAACTGGTACATACAACATAGTACTGTGAGGGCTTTTTGAAGGGGTATGACCTAAGGCCGGTCATGTGTGTATAACTCAGGTCCTTGTAGTGTATCTGCTCAATTATGTAATTCAAAGAATCATGGGAGTTGTAGTTCAGCAACATTTGGGGGGCCGGAGTTTGAGGACCCCTGCTCTAAAGGGATCACACTCTCTGGCCATATATTTAGCAGGACCAGGGGTCTGAGTGTTTATTGGTATTGGAGTAGGGGGCTTGGTGGCCTGTTATTTATTGCCCTCTTCCCTATCACTAATTGGGTGAAAAATAGGGCCAACCAAGTTGGTCATTCTTTTACCTTTTACCCCATAATACTTGGGTGGAGAAAAAGCTACAGGCCTTTCTCTCATGCTCACAGGGCTGAGAAATAAATAGGAGAGGTCACTACCTGGACCTCCTTTGGTTAAAAAATTTTTAAATGTATTTTTAGTGTAGAACATCAGTGAAAGCTGATCATCTCATTCTTGCTGCTCTGCCACATAAAGGGTTAATTATACTGCCATCATACAGCTTTAGAAAACAGCTACAGTATGTGATCATACAGTGCATAAACCTGCCACAACGCCATTCTACCCCATTTATGTCGGGTCCTACTCTAACAACCTAATACGTGATCTTATGAGATTAACCCACTTACTTGGAAAGCCATCATCCTCATGCTTTCTGCAGCGCAAGCTTAAATAGGGTCCTAAGATGCCAAAAGGCAAAAATATAAAGCAATGACATAAGTGCCAACAGTCCTGAATTTGCTAGGACAGTCCAGTATTTTGGGGTGCTGTACCAATAAAATAGGTCCCATAGACCTCAACCACATTTTGCAATATGCTGGCAGATTCTGAAATGCAGGAGAGAATTGGATGCACAGAGTGCTTCAGCAGAACCCCATGCAAGGTCTGGCTTAAGGGCACCATTTGTTACTCAGCCTGCAAACCTCTTTAGGGATGGGCACACTACGTATATATTGCCCTGTGCAACCTGCTCTCTTCCTTGGCCACCTCTGTCCTGAAAGATGAGCAGGGAAGATTTTCAGGTATGCAAAGGGCTCTAGTAAATCAATCTGTAGGCACAAAGAAATAAGAATAGAATGACTTTTTAGATGATGGGATAAATACAACCACACATTGCTGTATGTTATATATAATGCTTTCTATAATGCTTTCTGTTTTGGATGTACACAATCCAAAACAGTCAAAACAGAGAATACGAGAATACTGAGAAAGACTAATAACTCATTAGTGTGTCTACAAGGAGCCCAAACTCGGGGCCTTAACATTTTTATATTTTAAAATGTGTAAATCAGATTAAATCCACCCACAAGTCAGTCTAGCATTGAAATGCACATTTAACCTACAGACAGAGCACTTCAGAAGGGTTGAGTGCTGTTGTCCATTGCCATGCCCTTTTTGGGTGGCGCCGTCACTTTTTTATCCAAGACACTTTTACGAATAGACCCATCCTTTGCTGCATCACTTATCCACCCACCCCATCCTGAATTCTCACCTCCTACTATAGGCATGTGACAAGTTTATTACATTGCAATACTGAACCAGATATCTGTAATACACTCTGATTGAAAAATGTAAATAAAAGCTTCTCACCTATTATCCATATTGGGAGAATAGTGCTGGTAACAAATTTATTGTCAATATCCTGAGTAGAGCAATAATATGATCCACTATCAGACCGTTGTGTATTATTGATAGTAACTGTTGCCACTTTCCCTTTAATAACCTCACAATGGAATGGTTGTCTTTGCTCAATTAGAAAACAGAATTTCTCAATTTCTTCTACAGCTTCACATCGGAGAGTTAAATTTTGGCCTTTGTTAACAACGCTGCCAGGAAAGGCTGTGATTGTTACTGCTGGCGACTCTCCCAAACCTGTTCATAAAATGGGATAATATGTTTAAAGATTCATTTTAAAATAATCCAGTGACACCTACATCTGAAAGCAAAGCAGATTTTAGGGGTAGGGTTGGTTGATTGGTTTGTTTTTTAATTACAAATCATTTCCATTATATCACTCTGGATATGTAATTAAAGGGACACTCCAAGCACCCAGACCACTTCTGCCCATTGGAGTGGTCTGGGTGGCAACTCCCACTACTCTTAACCCTGCAAGTGTAATTATTTCCGTTTTTTTATAAACTGCAATAATTACCTTGCAGGGTTAACGGCACCTCTAGTGGCTGTCTACTAGACAGCCACTAGAGGGCACTTCCATGTCCCTAGCACAGGAAACCTGTGCTAGAGCATCGCTGGATGTCCTCACGCTGGGTGAGGACCTCCAGTGTCTCTCAATTCCCTATAGGAAAGCATTGAAAAGCATTTTCAATGCTTTCCTATGGAGAGCTCTAATGCGCATGCACGGCATTGCCACGCATGCACATTAGGTCTCCTCAGCCGGCAGGCAGAATCAGTCTCGCCCACCGGCTGACGGAATCACTGGGAGGAGCGGCGGCGACTCGAAACCACCGCCGAGGGACATCGGTGGGGTCTCAGGTAAGTGACCTGAAGGGAGTTTCCCTTTAACAATTCCAAATTTACTAAATACTCAATTGAGGCCTCAGTGGTATGTGACAGAACAAGCAGAAAATATCCATTTGATTTATTTATGCTTAGTGGAGCACTCTGTGCAATGCTTTGAACCCTATGTATTGCTCATGCCCTATATTTTATGATCTACTTAGATAAATTGTCAATGTGCCTATGTTTCCAATACAGCTATTTTGGCCTAAAAATGTCCAACAATTTTAGTGAATAAACTTGACTGGTTTTACGCTTCAAAAATAATATATGGGGGGCGGAGCCTGGCAAGCAAGCGAGCAAGACGTGCTCTGCTCGAGCTCCAGCCGATCGGGAGGTTTACTGCCTAATATCTGGGGGTGAACCACAGACAGAACCACGTACAGTGTCTAGAAAGCTTGGGGAAACCAGCACTCACATGCGGATACCCGACTTGCCACACAGCATGCCTGGGAACCGAAACGGCGGAGTGAGGCCTACAAGGCGGCCGCTTTCCGCTCACCATACCGGGCCACAAGCAAGCACCAGGCGTCCCTCCCCCCCCCACGGACCGGGAGGGATATCCCGGTCCCCGCCACGTGGAGCTGGCTCAGCTGCACACCTGCACTCGGGACCGACAGCCGAAACAAGCAGACCGGAGGTGAGGGCCTCCAAAATGGCGGACGCAAGCGACGGCAAAACTCATGGTACGCAGCAGCAGCCTACTACACCCACATGCATCTCTAAAGCAGGCAAGAGGGAGGTGAAGCAAAGTGGGGCAACAAATCCACACAGCCTGTCCACAAGGGCCACCCAGCCAGTGCCCGAAATGCGGAGCATCAGCCTCAGGACACACAAGTCCTCACTAGAAACCTTTGATTGGCTCTGCGCAGGCCTCAAGGAGGCTTTATACAGCCGGGGAGTAACTCACCGCCAAGCTGAACTAAAGGTGGCATCATGGATACGTCCTGCAGCGAGACGCAGCTACTTTATACAGATGCCCCGAGCCTCCAAGATGGCCGTCCGCCACAACAGATATCGCCGGGCTTTGAGGCGAGATGGGGTACCAAACCCCCAGCAAACACGAACCCAACAGCACAGTCGGCACAGCGGAGGGGCACCCAGAGATGTAGGGCTGAAATCTTCACCATGGACGAAAAGCCGAACCTCTGCAGCAGCTCAGGGATCAGATCCGAACCATCCGCACCGATATACCGGGACCCAGCGGTGGCACATACGGCCAGACTGCGCAAGGAACACCCGGCGCGTTAAGCGACTGACATCACCTGCCAACTGCCGTGCGAGCGGAGATGGACACACATGCCCAAGGGAGCGAGGTATGCCAGCGCTTGTCCCGCCCCTGAAATGCCCCAGCCAGCCCCACTGGCCCCAGTTCGGACCACGACACCCGAGAACTTTGCACTCCTGGGTTACTGACCCCCCACTCATGGGCATTGGCTAAAAGGACCGATGGCAGAACCCCACAGTTGCCGCCTGCCTCTACCTAACTAAATCTAGCCAGAAAAGCTCCTAACCCTTTGTTTATAATTTTCCGACGAGAGCAGGCGTGAGCTGATCGGGACTCTAAACACAGGCCAGCACTCCTAATTCAAAGTATTCGCTGACACCCAGCCTCATATGCCTCAAATGGACTCACAAGATCATCTATTACAGCGTTTGGTTCATCTTTTATGTTTATTTTTTCTGTTTGTAATATTGCCAGAGGCCTGACTATCACTATAGCGAAGCCATGTGTCACCCTGTCGACATACCCCCTAGCACTCACCCAGCTACTGCTGTTTTGTACTAAGCTATGGCTTAACCACAATTCCTTTACCTACCGTATAGCACCACGGCTACATAGTTAACCTACCTTGTTTATGTTACAAGCTCAGTACTAATGCTATTAGTTTTAACGCAACAGCGCATTCTTAACCTTCAAAACGTATACTAAGCATAGAACAACATTGTATGTTCCTATATAAATAACATTTAGCAGAGTCTTAGCCATGAAGAATGATTCGCAGTTAGATATATATACCTAGCTTGTTTACCATTGTATGAATATAAAAACGCAATGCTCCTAAGTGAATTAACCTATAATATAAAAATTGTGCAAGAACTAACCTAAACCCTAATGTTATATCTGTTGAACAGCATGAGGACTGCCGTTGGGGTACCGCATGCCAGCTTGTTATATCTCAATGCACTGAAAAAATAAAGAATTATAAAAAAAAAAAAATAATATATGTATATATGAAGATGATTTCTGTATATTTATACCAAGGTTTGTTTGTTTGTTTTTTGTGCAGTGTACGAGTTAAACTACCCATGACTGCTCAGTGCCAAATGTATGTTAATACTGGGGAGAAAAACTGAGGGGTCCAAAGTTGGCAGGATTGAAATCAGCACAATGTCTCCCAATGCAAAACAAACTCAATGTTTTTTTAAAATGTATGTACTGAAATTGTTTTGTGAAAAAAAACATATAATTTGTGTAAATATTAATGATATTAGACACTCACCCCATGTAATGAAGAATCCAGCTAGAAAGCCATCTGCAAAATGTTAAAACGATAAAAATTGGTATCATTACAAAAAGCAATATAATCAAGAAATGTACTGCACTCTCTCTCTCTCTCTCTACATATATATTTATATACAGGCATTTTCCCATTTATGAAGTCCTGCTTTATGAACTTCCACCTTTATGAAAGTTCGCCCAGAAGCGCCACTATTTTGTTTCACCACCATTTTGTGTCAGTGCTCCGCAGATCCGGACTGCGGAGTGTGCTTTGGAGCACAGAAAAGACAAGAAGAGGATTTTTTTCCCAGGAGTAGACAAGGCGAAGAGGAGCAGGAACACAGTTCCTGAAGATAAAGGTAAGTCTAAAAAAACGGGTTAGACTTTACTGTAGTCTTTCTCTGCTTCCATGGGCATACCTGTAATATTATTGCACTGTATATTATTGAGTAGAGATTTGACTTGATTTGCATGTGTGTGTGTGTGTGTGTCTGATATTGCTGTCTGTGTGTGTGTGTGTGTGTGTGTTTGCTATCGTGCCATGCGAGGAGCAGGAGGAGGGCTCAAGATCCTGAAGACACAGGAGAAGGAAGAGAGTTTGGGAGCTGTAAAAATAAAATGAGCAAAAGAAAAGTGATAAAGGAGAAGGTGGAAGTTGATGAAGAAGAAAGTGAAGCAGGAGGAGGGCTTAAAAAAGGTGTAAAAAGGTGGACTGTCCGGTGCCCCCATTCAACAGGTGCAGCATGACTCTTCATTGAGGAATGTGATGATTAATGAGGATTTGATGACTATGGTATGTATTCCTTTAACATTCCAAAAAACATATATGTATTTGTTATGCTTTTATTTTGTATTTATAATTGACAATTTAGGTTTTCAATGGTAAAATTTCGTGGTCAGGAAGGAACATGTGCATTCTGGTTGTTATATATAATGTTACTTTTTTCCTGGATACAGATTAATATGGTACTCACACTCTACTGTAAAACTGTGAACTGTGGTTTTGGCAGAATTGTTGTTGGGTTCTTGAAACAACTGGGGCTATAACCAAAACCAAAAACGACATCTTACGCTAATAGAGATTTGCCATGACATGTCCATGCCTTTCTATGTTATGTCCCCTCCTCTATCCATGAAGAGCGTGCAGATGATATTCTCCAAGATCTCAAAGAAAGCATAGCCAGAGACCAGCACATGCTTCACATCCAGCTACTCAAAGCGATCCTACCATGTAACATAACTAAAAGAGGGGTGTGCTCCATAATTATGTTCTCCAGAGACATTTCCCGACAGTCACCTGGTCAACAGCATCTCCTTGTCTTAGTAGCTTGGAAGAACACCAACACTATTGGTCTTTATTGTTTTAATAGGCAAGTGCTTTGAGAAGCAAGTGAATGACATGAAAATAAAAGAGCACAAATATCCTCCTGTCCCTTCACCAACTGTAGAGATCTGAAGTCAAAGAACCACACTTCTGCCCCAAAAGCTCGCTCCAATATCTTTTTTTTTTCTGATTCTTTGGCTAAGATATGTAAATGAAAATAATAGGCACTCACTATAAAAAATATAGGATAGCTGTGGGCTGCAGTAACCAGTACAAGGATTCACAGACCTTGTGAGTAATGGGATGTGGGACAGAGAGATGGTAGGAGACCGCACCCCAAATAGTATATAAAAACATATATACGTACACAATTTTTTCAGCCTTAATGCGCGTGGACAAAATAATCCCCGTCTAAGGATATGTGTAGGTGTAGACGTCTTTGTCGTCTCAAATAGGATGAAGTATGCAGGACATGTATATTGAAATACAGAAAGATACCCCTATGGTGAAGTAAGTACTGTTGAGTGTAAAAGAAAAATCAAGTAATGTACTTACATTTACCAGAGCAGATTGCATTTTTTTGAAAGTGTCAAAAGCCTTACTGAAATCTAGGTAAACAATGTCTACTGCACCACCTTGATCTATTGTTTTAGATACCCAATAAAAAAAATCAATAAGATTAGTTTGGCATGATCTCCCTGAATGCAAAAATACTAGAGTTGAGCGAACCTGAACTGAAAAGTTTGGGTTCGTATCAAACATTACGGTTTTTGGACCCCGGACCCGAACACGGACATTTCAGTGTTTGTTCGGGTTGGAGTTCGGTGTTCGGCGATTTAATGGCGCATTTTGAAAGGCTGTAGGGCAGCCAATCAACAAGCTTTTGACTTGTGTGCCCTTAGAAGCCATCACAGCCATGCCTACTAATGGTGTAGAATATTGCATATTCTATGTTTCTATTGATTATATATATGGATGTGTGGATTGACATAAGTAACAGATGGTATCAATAAGTCACAAGGCTTTCTTTGTCCGAGAGCTCTGGAATGTGGATTTCGGGGTCTTGTCCTTATATGGCAAGAGTCATGCTCTGACGTCAGTATGGGCACATTTATAGTAACTGAACAAAGATACACGAGGTCTCTTCTCTCGGGGCTCTTAGCTCTCTCTGGCTCTCTCTCGATGTAAAGATGTAAGGACGTCAGGAGTCCAGCAATTACCATCTGCTGTTGAATGTCCATTATCCTGTAACCTTATTTGTTGTTTTATTATGTATCCGTAACTAAGAATAAACCTGAAGAAACCGTAAGTCAGATTGCATATTATTACTTTTCAATAATATAGACATATATTATTGTGGCGAGCATTTGGCCCAAGACTATATATATATATATACAAAGGACGTATATATATATATATATATATATATCAATCAACTGAAGACAAGAAGAAATTAAGAAGATTTAACTGTGACGATTCCAAACCAGTTTTTACATTGGCTAGCCAGCCAGTCTTCTATTCAAGTTTTGTTCCCACTTCAAGGGGGGAGAAAAGAATCGAGTTACAAAGCTGTTTTTTTGGAACTGGGAAAACAAACTTGAAGAGAAAAAAAATAATCTAGACTGTCACAGAAGAACTGTGCTTCTGTAAGAAAAAGAAAGTTTTTAAATCACAAAGACTGTACAAGACTATTTTCTACAACTGAGACAAAAAGCACAAGATACAACGTGAATTCTAGAAGCAAGCACGTGGCAGAGATTGGCAAGATTCCTGATCCAAGCACAGCACCAGCTCTGCGCAGCTGTGTGGATGAGGCAACGAAATAAAGAGAAATAACTGATCTGGTGAGTAACATGGAATTCATAAATGATATTGCAGAGAACAGTAAATTGCAGTTTGCATTTAGTAGCAGCTATTCAGATGCTGTGTTGTTGTGGCAATCTTTATACACACAATGTGAAATTGCCAATAGTGAAATTAACAAGAAATTGTTTGTTAATAAGAAAAAACAAAAGATCAGAAATGTTATGAAACTAGTCTGTACTTACAATGCATTGATTTGTAAACGAGACGCAGGTCAAGAAAATTTAGAATCAGCAGAAAAAGAAGTAGATTTGAATGGGTTAACAGAAGACAAATCAGATTTAAATGAAAAGTGTAATAATGTAACAGAGAGCACATGCTGTAACTGTGAGAGATTGTCAGAAACAGTCTGTGAACTAGAGGAGAGAGTTGAACTAAGAAATGATCTTATTTGCCAGCTTAGAAATGAAGTTAAGCAAGTGTGTGTTAATTCAAGAAAAATACAGGCACAGAATCTAATCCCAGAACCAACAAATACTGAAAATGTATCCTCACAGAGTGATTTGCAGAAATGTAAATTTCAAGACAGTGCTGCAAAACGTAATTTGAAAATCCAGGAACAATTAATGAAAATTGTGAAATGTATTCCAGTTTATGACACGTCAGTGGATGCATTTACTAATGCTGAGATTTTTGAGTCAAATTTGGATAAATACAGCCTTAATGACGAACAAAGGAATAGACTATATCAAATATGGCTGCCGACTCAAATGGCATGTAGACTGACCACGCCTGTAAAATGTAAGGACAATGATAAAATAATATATGGAAATGGGCGAGACAGATTAACACAATTAATAAAATTAACAACAGGGAATGATTTTGCAGACATTGAAATGTTGGAAAAACTAAAACCACACAAGGATGAGGATATTTTTAGTTTTCTTGTAAAATTTGAAAATGCATATAGACTTGTTGCGGATTTTCCTGAGGATCAATTAATTAATGAATTTGTGAAAAAATTTCAATATCTAGATCCAACTGCAATTGTAATTGCTAGAGAAAAAAGCACTTTGAATGATGTTGCTTTATTCTTATATAACTTAAGAAGCGAAATCAGAAATTAAGGGGTTAAAATGACTTGTGGAATTAGGCAGAGAAAGAAACTCAGACCTGACACCCCTCGTCCCCCCCCTCCTTTTTCTAGGACAGAGTGTAAGAGTTATACAGACAGCTGAGCCACTCCCTATTTGCTCAACTATAAACTGTTTACAAAAAACTGTTAACAATCAAAGGCAGAATAAAACTCCTAAAGTTATTTGTTTTTGGTGCAATAAACAACATTATTTAAGATCTTGCAGATATTTTATCCGAGATATCAAATCAAAAGCAAATGAGAAATTAAATTTG
Organism: Pelobates fuscus; assembly: GCF_036172605.1. Taxonomy (NCBI): domain Eukaryota; kingdom Metazoa; phylum Chordata; class Amphibia; order Anura; family Pelobatidae; genus Pelobates; species Pelobates fuscus. The sequence goes on along the minus strand of NC_086327.1, from coordinate 42,788,658 downwards.
TTGATTGAAAATTTTGACAGACAAAATACATGTGGAGATAAATCAATAAAAGCCTTTCCTTGTAAACTGATAATCAGACAAATAAGAGCAATTTTATCTAAATCGAAATTAGGAGACAGACAAGCAATGCAGTGTAACACAGAAAGTTATAAGAATCAGATAACTTCAAGAGACATGATCAGTTTAGGGAATGAGCATGGATATGTGTGCCAACAGATGTACACAGGCTGATTCCAGAATTAAGAATAGCACACAAAAATAGAGATCTATGTTAGTTTGTTGTCTTAATGAATTGTTAGTCTGAACTGTTTTTTCATTGTTTTTATGTGTGTTATAAGAAACTATTAGGTTACCGTAATTAATTAAAAAAAAATTTACATCAAGTTTGCAAATATGGCAGGATGAAATACACTAATGTAGCAGTTAGTTATATTGGGTTTATGCGATTATACAGTAACTCCAATTGTTTTACAGAAGGAAAAAACAATAGATTTATTCTTTGTTACTTCTGAGGTTGATTTAAAATCTTTGATTTAATTCATGAGAATGAGATTTTAATATCATGACTGATTATGGATTACTATATTTTGCAAAGCCTGGACATACATATGTTTTGACTATATAGAAGACAAAAATTTTGATAGAATAAAACCTAGATTTACAAATACATTTGATGTAGGAAACAATATATGTTTTTTATAGTTTGTTTCATGTGACAAAATGGTGCCAGTGTTAAGACAAGATGGCTGCTATTGCTAAAGTATAGTTGGAAAACAATATTTTGTTGCAAAATCTGATATGTGATTAGGTTATACCTCCAGATTATTAAACAGTTTAAAAGGGGGGTATGATTAGTAAAATGTTTGGAAAATTAAAATGTTCAGAAAGATCTTGATATAAAGGAAATTTAAAGATTAAACATCACATGGCATAAATGTAATGACCACAAGATGGTAGATCTCATGAGAAGAAATGAGTATGTTTTGTGTAGTCAATATAATTCAATGTTAAACTGTATAATAATAATAATGAGATAAACAGTGTAAGCCATTGTATTGATGCTGCACATGTTTTTTTGTTTTAATGTAGGTAAAGCGTGACAGATCCTTGTGGCAGTAAATTAGGAAAGCATTCCTTCAGACAACTGGACATCGACTGTTGGAAAGAGACTTTTCATCTGATCTGCAAACTTTGATGGAAGATTCTACAGAGTTATTTTGATACAGAAGATTAACAGACTTACAAAGAAATAAAAGATTGACACTAACATACATATATATTCCTAAATATTAACGGGAAAAAAAACAGACAATGAAAAGTTATATAACAGTTATGAGTATTAATACCAAAAGAGAGTACTTATACATGTATATGAAAGGATAGTATTATGAAGAGATCTATTACATTAATACCTATACATAGAATGAGAAGTATCAGAAGTAGATAAGATATGAAGTTGTTAAAATAAGGATCATGGTTATTTAATTCTACAAAGATTGAGGTCAATAGTATTTCATAGATTAACTATAATGAGTAATTTGTTTATATTGAGGTGGAGTAAAACAAACTATGGTAACATAAGGAAGAAAACAAAGGAAGGATAATTTATATTGATTAATATTAAGTAATGGTATACATGAAGAATGCCTTGGATATAAGAGTTCAGAGATCCAAGAGGAATTGAAGTTTAGTTAAGAGTATAGTACACAATTATATTTGACCTAAGTCTATAAAGGTATGGACTAGGGAGAATAGGTTTCTGGATATGGTGATATCCAATGAATGAATACGTTATTTGATGATTATCCTGAGTTTGTTAGACACAGACTAGGAATAAGAGTTTCTGGGCAGTATGACCCCAAGTTTATTTTATTTTATTTTAAGATGTATTACATTAATAAGTCATCACAATGCTAATGAGAAGAGTGATGCTAATGAATTTAAATTATTCTTTCCAAGTTATTTTAAAGTAAACTATATTTCTGTTGAATGAAAAGTTTGTTACTACAAGGTGGAATTTTAGTGAAAATTATAATTATGTAAACAAAAACAAATCTATGATAGGAAGATTTATGAATGGAGAATTTCTAGGACAATAAGTATTGTCAACACCATAAACATTATTTGAAGAATTATTATAGAACTTCATGGTTGATAACAACACATCCTTTGAATGAGTCTTATAAGTAGTGTTGGTATATTTTAGTTAGTGAGAGCCTACTGAATATATAAATTAAATACTATGATTGTATAGTATTGATACAATCATCACTAGGTGGTATTAATGGTATAGGAATGTAATTCATGAATACAAATGACAAAGAGTTTAACTTCACTAGAAAACATATGATTCATGGAAATATAATTGGACAGGATATTATAGTAATACATGTATTAGTACTTAAGTAATATCAGGTATTGTCAGGGTACCTGTGGTCTCTACCTCCGAAAGAGGTAGAGACTTAGCTGTTCCTCCATCTAGACGGTCTGATGGCTCCCTTCCCCGCGGTCTATCCGGTCATGCTAGGCCGCGAGGGAGTGACTGCCTTTTACAGCATCTAGGCAGGAAGTAGTCATCAGGACACTCCCCCGGAACGACCTGTCAGTCAATTGCTGCAGGACCAATCAGGACGCCTCAGAGGCGTGGTTACTGCTCTGAACAGGGTATTTAACAGAGCTTCTTTCATTAGCTCATTGCCCTGTCGTGGTTCTAGCTTGTTCTAGTCACTCAGTGCTTGTGTATTCTATTATCCCTTTTGGTTTTGACCCGGCTTGTTTACCTTACTCTGCTTATCTCTGTTACCCTTGATTCGGCTTGTCTCTCGCTTACCTGTCTTCTGTTACCCTCGACCTCGGCTTGTCTTTGACCATTCTATACTGTACTACTTACGTTAGTCCGGCCATTCTAAGGTCCGGTATACGTATCTGGCTACTGTTTGTACTCTGCGTGTTGGATCACTGTCCCGATCCTGACATTACGACAGGGCCAATGGATCCTGCAAGTACAAACAGTCAGCTGGCTGCTCCTGATCCTAGGTTTGAAGCCATGGATCACAGAATGGATCAGATGGCGCTTGCGCTACAGGCTCTATTAGCTTGTGCCAATAACCCACCAGAGGAGATACGTAATACCCCTGTTTCTCCTGTCGGTTCAGGTCTAGAGGTAGCCACAGTGGGTGCTTCTTCTCGCATTACCCCCCCAGTACGCTATGGTGGGGCTCCTGAGAAGTGTCGTGGTTTTTTAAACCAAATTAGTATCCACTTTGAATTGCAACCTCGCTCTTATCCTACAGATAGGGCAAAAGTAGGATTTATTATCACCCTACTCATAGAGAAAGCTCTGAGAAGGGCCAACCCACTATGGGAGAACGATAACCCATTAGTTTATAACTATAACGCATTTGTAGCTGCTTTTAGAAGAACATTTGACCCTCCAGGTAGAAAGGTTAATGCAGCCAGATTACTGTTGCGCCTGAGACAGGAGAACCGAACACTGGTGGATTATGCACTAGAGTTCCGGTCTCTGGCGGCAGAAATCAAGTGGAATGAGCAGGCGTATATGGATGTATTTTTGAATGGCCTATCTGATGTAATCCTTGATGAGGTTGCTACCAGAGAACTCCCTGAGAATTTAGAGGATTTAATTTCGTTCATCTCTCGTATAGATGAACGTCTAAGAGAGAGACAGAACACTCAAGAGAGGAACCAGAGACCTTCTTTTAGGTTAGCTCCCGCTTTTCCAAGTCCTGACTCCACGATATCTTTGCTTACTGAACCTATGCAGATAGGGTATACCCGCCTCTCTGAGGAGGAAAGACAGCACAGGAGAAGAGAGGGTTTGTGTATGTATTGTGGAGCCAAGGGTCATTTACTCTCGAACTGTTCTAACCGCCCGGGAAACGCTCGCACCTAAGTCTCTCTAGAGGACAGGCCTTGGGTGTTTCTATTTTGTCCTCTACTCCTAATTATAAAGATCACAGGCTTCTGCTACCAGTTTCCTTAACTTGGGGAAAGGAAGTAGTAAGGGCTATGGCATTGATAGATTCCGGTGCTGCTGAGAATTTTATCGACCAAGCCTTTGCTAGTAAGAACAATTTCCCATCCCAGCTAACGGAGACACCTTTGGCCGTTGAGGCCATAGATGGTAAACCACTACTAGACCCTGTTATCTTTCGTGAGACCATACCCATTGAGTTAAATGTTGGTATCCTACACGTGGAGAATTTATCTCTTATGCTCATTTCGTCTCCTTCTGTTCCCATAGTTCTGGGGTACCCATGGTTGAAAAAACATAACCCTATTATCGATTGGGAGTTAGGAGAGATACTCTCGTGGGGCCAGGGCTGCCAGGATCGGTGTTTGTGCAAGGTTTCTCCATTAGCTAATATTAACATACCGGAGAATCCTACTCAGTCCACAGAAAGACAAATACCAGACCTTTACCTAGACTTAAGGGCAGTGTTTGACAAGAAGAATGCCGATTCTTTGCCTCCACACAGGTCATTTGACTGTAAGATTAAGCTTCTACCCGGCACTATGCCTCCGAGGGGCCATGTATATCCTTTGTCTGTTCAGGAAAACTCGGTTCTAGAGGAGTATATTCGGGAGAATTTAGAAAAGGGATTCATCAGGAGGTCTTCTTCTCCGGCCGGGGCTGGGTTCTTTTTCATTAAGAAGAAGGATGGCACGTTGAGACCTTGTATCGATTACCGAGGCTTGAATAAAATAACTGTCAGAAATGCCTATCCTATCCCACTGATTACCGAGTTATTTGATCGTCTTAAGGGCTCCAAAATCTTCACCAAGTTAGATCTCAGAGGGGCTTACAATTTGGTGAGAATCCAGCAAGGTCACGAATGGATGACGGCATTCAATACCCGGTATGGCCATTACGAATACACTGTTATGCCATTTGGACTATGCAATGCTCCTGCAGTATTTCAAGATTTGATTAATGAGGTACTTAGGGAGTTTCAGCACGATTGTGTTATTGTTTACCTGGACGACATACTAATACACTCTAAGGAGATTGAGACTCACCATAGACAGGTCAGAAAGGTATTACACAAGCTGCTGCAACATGGTCTATATTGCAAATTGGAGAAGTGCAGTTTTGATCAGTCTCAGGTAGACTTTCTTGGATACGTGATTTCTGGGGAAGGTTTTAAAATGGATCCTGGAAAACTCCAATCTATTTTAGACTGGCCCTTGCCCAAAGGACTCAAGGCTATCCAAAGGTTTATTGGTTTTTCCAACTACTATAGGCGCTTCATTAAAGGATACTCCTCTATCATTGCGCCTATTACCAATATGACCAAACAAGGGGCTGATACTAAGTTCTGGTCTAAGGAAGCTCTTGGTGCTTTCAAGACTCTCAAGGAACTTTTTGCCTCAGCTCCCATTCTAGTCCATCCTGATACGACTCTGCCTTTCTTGCTCGAGGTCGATGCCTCTGAGACAGCAGTTGGGGCTGTTCTGTCTCAAAGGTTAGGGGTGGATAAACCGTTACACCCTTGTGGTTTCTTCTCTAAGAAATTTTCTGGGCCTGAGAGCAGATATGACATCGGGGAGAGGGAACTGTTAGCAGTCATTAAAGCCTTAAAGGAGTGGAGACATTTGTTGGAGGGGACTCTACATCCTATTACGATTTTGACGGACCACAAAAACTTGTCCTATATTGGGGAGGCTAAGCGCTTATCCTCTAGACAAGCTCGTTGGTCCTTATTCCTGACTCACTTCAATTATGTACTGACTTACAGACCTGGTTCTAAAAACTCTAAAGCCGATGCATTATCTCGCCAATATGAACCTTCTACTGTACCTGAACCAGTTCTTTCTTCTATAGTTCCGAAATGCAATATCATTGCTAATACGAATCTCAGGATTCATTCTCCATTACTGGCCGAGATCATTAAGTTGCAACATCTAGCACCTAAACAGACTCCTGCGGGCCGTCATTTCGTTCCTCCTGCTCTTCAACTGGAACTTTTACAGTGTTTACATAATAGCAAGATGGCGGGACATCCTGGTATTCGCAAAACTTACGCGTTGATCTCTAAGGACTTCTGGTGGCCTGCTTTACGGAGGGATATTTTAGGAGTATATAAGGGTAGTTGTCATTAGCTTGGCTAATAGAGCTTGGTTGCTTCATCTAAGTGTTGCTTCTAAGTGTGTGTGTGTGGTTGGAGATATTCTGGAGAGTTTTACAGAAGCTTCAACTGTCTAAGAGCTGTGCTAAGAGTTCTTTTTTACTGTTACAGGTAAGATTCATCTGTAGGAAAAGGTTACTGACTGCACAAGGTTTGATTTCCTGTTGGTAATTATAAGGCATTTGATTGGATTAGGTAGCTACTTGCTATTGATTGCTGTGTGAATTAGCTATTGTTTGCTAATAAGCAGAGGCCTACCCAGGTGTTAAACATTCCTAGTGGGAGGTGATTTTAGGAGTATATAAGGGTAGTTGTCATTAGCTTGGCTAATAGAGCTTGGTTGCTTCATCTAAGTGTTGCTTCTAAGTGTGTGTGTGTGGTTGGAGATATTCTGGAGAGTTTTACAGAAGCTTCAACTGTCTAAGAGCTGTGCTAAGAGTTCTTTTTTACTGTTACAGGTAAGATTCGTCTGTAGGAAAAGGTTACTGACTGCACAAGGTTTGATTTCCTGTTGGTAATTATAAGGCATTTGATTGGATTAGGTAGCTACTTGCTATTGATTGCTGTGTGAATTAGCTATTGTTTGCTAATAAGCAGAGGCCTACCCAGGTGTTAAACATTCCTAGTGGGAGGTGATTTTAGGAGTATATAAGGGTAGTTGTCATTAGCTTGGCTAATAGAGCTTGGTTGCTTCATCTAAGTGTTGCTTCTAAGTGTGTGTGTGTGGTTGGAGATATTCTGGAGAGTTTTACAGAAGCTTCAACTGTCTAAGAGCTGTGCTAAGAGTTCTTTTTTACTGTTACAGGTAAGATTCATCTGTAGGAAAAGGTTACTGACTGCACAAGGTTTGATTTCCTGTTGGTAATTATAAGGCATTTGATTGGATTAGGTAGCTACTTGCTATTGATTGCTGTGTGAATTAGCTATTGTTTGCTAATAAGCAGAGGCCTACCCAGGTGTTAAACATTCCTAGTGGGAGGTGATTTTAGGAGTATATAAGGGTAGTTGTCATTAGCTTGGCTAATAGAGCTTGGTTGCTTCATCTAAGTGTTGCTTCTAAGTGTGTGTGTGGTTGGAGATATTCTGGAGAGTGTTGCTTCTAAGTGTGTGTGTGGTTGGAGATATTCTGGAGATAACCTGGAGGTAATCCGAGGTATTCAGGAGGATAAATAAAAAGTTAAGGTTTGTTTGATTTAAATTATTCACCTCATTGGAATGGCAGACTTAGTTCAGTGTAATAGTTGCTTTGCATTTGTTTCACGTTCCACTTTTTGGAGGTTTGGTTGTTGTCTAATCTGTAGACAGTTCTCTATTTTGCGGCAGGAGATTGTATTTTTGAAGTCTGAGATTTGTAAATTATCTGGTAAACAAACTCAGGCTGGAACTGCTGCAAAGCCACTGCCGCAGAGACATACTAGGAATGGCAGATGGATTACTGTAGGATCTGGTAGACTTGGAGTTGTGGATAAAAGGCATATTGCACAGTCTGTTGCTCTACATAATTCATTTTCTGCACTTTCAGAGTGTAGTGGTGTCGTGGAGAGAGGCACTGAGGCTAGTGGTGTTGTGCAGAGAGGCACTGAGGCTAGTGGTGTTGTGCAGAGAGGCACTGAGGCTAGTGGTGTTGTGCAGAGAGGCACTGAGGCTAGTGGTGTTGTGCAGAGAGGCACTGAGGCTAGTGGTGTTGTGCAGAGAGGCACTGAGGCTAGTGGTGTTGTGCAGAGAGGCACTGAGGCTAGTGGTGTTGTGCAGAGAGGCACTGAGGCTAGTGGTGTTGTGCAGAGAGGCACTGAGGCTAGTGGTGTTGTGCAGAGAGGCACTGAGGCCAGTGGTGTTGTGCAGAGAGGCACTGAGGCTAGTGGTGTTGTGCAGAGAGGCACTGAGGCTAGTGGTGTTGTGCAGAGAGGCACTGAGGCTAGTGGTGTTGTGCAGAGAGGCACTGAGGCTAGTGGTGTTGTGCAGAGAGGCACTGAGGCTAGTGGTGTTGTGCAGAGAGGCACTGAGGCTAGTGGTGTTGTGCAGAGAGGCACTGAGGCTAGTGGTGTTGTGCAGAGAGGCACTGAGGCTAGTGGTGTTGTGCAGAGAGGCACTGAGGCTAGTGGTGTTGTGCAGAGAGGCACTGAGGCTAGTGGTGTTGTGCAGAGAGGCACTGAGGCTAGTGGTGTTGTGCAGATAGGCACTGAGGCTAGTGGTGTTGTGCAGAGAGGCACTGAGGCTAGTGGTGTTGTGCAGAGAGGCACTGAGGCTAGTGGTGTTGTGCAGAGAGGCACTGAGGCTAGTGGTGTTGTGCAGAGAGGCACTGAGGCTAGTGGTGTTGTGCAGAGAGGCACTGAGGCTAGTGGTGTTGTGCAGAGAGGCACTGAGGCTAGTGGTGTTGTGCAGAGAGGCACTGAGGCTAGTGGTGTTGTGCAGAGAGGCACTGAGGCTAGTGGTGTTGTGCAGAGAGGCACTGAGGCTAGTGGTGTTGTGCAGAGAGGCACTGAGGCTAGTGGTGTTGTGCAGAGAGGCACTGAGGCTAGTGGTGTTGTGAAGAGAGGCACTGAGGCTAGTGGTGTTGTGAAGAGAGGCACTGAGGCTAGTGGTGTTGTGAAGAGAGGCACTGAGGCTAGTGGTGTTGTGAAGAGAGGCACTGAGGCTAGTGGTGTTGTGAAGAGAGGCACTGAGGCTAGTGGTGTTGTGCAGAGAGGCACTGAGGCTAGTGGTGTTGTGCAGAGAGGCACTGAGGCTAGTGGTGTTGTGCAGAGAGGCTTGGTGAGGCCTAATAGAAAGCAGTTGTTGGTGGGGGATTCCATCATAAGAAGTGTGGAGATGGACAATGGTGGTCTTGTGAGGTGTCTTCCCGGAGCTACTGCTCACAGAGACAGGAGACGTATCGGTAATATTGTTAAGCAAGCAAAGCAGGAAGGGGAATTGGATGTACTTGTCCATTTAGGGACAAATGACTTGGCTTGCAATGAGGTTTCAGAGGTTAAGGAAGTTTTTAGTGTTTTTGCCAATGATATACGGCAGGTTGCTTCCACATTGTCATTCTCTGAAGTTCTGCCTGTGCATAACACTCAGAATGACAGGCGGATGCGTATTAGGGACTTTAACTTGTGGCTTGGTGAATGGTGTCGGGAGCAAGGATTTGGCTTTATTGCTCATGGTAGCTCTGTTTGGAATGGAAATAAACTGTACAAAAAAGATGGTTTGCATCTTTCTCAAAAGGGAACAAATGTTCTCAGTGAGCAGTTCAGAGGTTTTGCTAGGATGTATTTAAACTAGGAGGGGGGGGGCAAAAGGGTGATAAAACATCAATCCAATTGTCCCCCAAAACAAGGACAGAAGGTGCCTGTAGCAAGTGTGTTAAAAAATGATAAGCTTAGAGTCATGTCTACAAATGCTCGCAGTTTAGGGAATAAGATCCATGAACTTGTGGCAATAATGGCAACTGATAGTGTAGATTTAGTCGCTGTTACTGAGACATGGTATAATGAGAAAAATGACTGGGACATAGCAATATCAGGGTACTCTTTATATAGAAAAGACAGGGAAGGCAAGAAAGGGGGAGGGGTGGCCCTGTATGTAAAGAATAGCATAAAATCTAGCCTAATAAAGGTTAGTGAGGCGAACATAGAGTCAGTTTGGGTTACGTTAGAATTTGGTAATCACACAGTAACTCGTGTAGGTGTGATTTATAGGCCCCCAGGACAAATTGAAGAGTTAGATAATCTACTAGTTGAAGAAATAGCTAAAATGACAATGAAGGGGGAAGTTATCATCATGGGTGACTTTAATCTTCCTGATATAAATTGGAAAACAAAAATAGCTACTTGTGCCAGGAGCACACATATTCTAAACTCCCTACTGGGATTGTCTCTAAAACAAGTCGTTGAGGAGCCAACTCGTAAAGAGGCCATACTAGATTTAGTGTTAACAAATGGAGATTTGGTATCAGATATTACTGTAGGTGAAAGTTTAGGATCCAGTGATCATCAGTCAGTGTGGTTTAATATAAGAACAGTGACTGAGTCACACCACACAAAAACAAAAGTTTTAGACTTTAGAAAAACAGACTTTTCCAAAATTAGAATATGTGTAAAGGAGTCATTATCAGACTGGAGCAATTTAAATGGAGTCCAAAAGAAATGGGATTATTTAAAAGTTGCACTACTGAAGGCAACAGAAAATTGCATTAGGCTTGTCAGTAAAAGCAAAAAATTCAAGAAACCACTGTGGTACTCCACAGATGTAGCCAAAATAGTAAAAAACAAAAAGTTAGCATTTAGTAATTATAAAAAAACCCAGAGTGAGGAAGATAGAATTACCTATAAGATTAGGCAGAAAGAGGCTAAGCAAGTTATAAGAGCTTCCAAATCACACACAGAAGAGAAAATAGCACAGTCAGTAAAAAAGGGGGACAAAACCTTTTTTAGATACATAAATGAGAAAAGAAAAGTAAAACAAGGATTAGTTAGATTAAAAACAAAAGAAGGAAGGTATGTAGAAGAGGATAAAGGTCTAGCTGACTGCCTCAATGAATATTTTTGTTCTGTATTTACAGATGAAAATGAAGGAAAGGGACCTCAGTTAAGAAAAAGGATAAATGAGTCATTTATTACACGTGAGTTTACAGAGGAAGAGGTTCTATTTCAACTGTCAAAAGTAAAGACAAATAAGTCAATGGGACCTGATGGAATACACCCAAAGCTATTAAAAGAGCTTAGTGGTGTACTAGCAAAACCATTAACAGATTTATTTAACCAATCATTGATAACAGGAGTAGTCCCAGAAGATTGGAAGTTAGCGAATGTTGTGCCCATTCACAAGAAAGGTAATAGGGAGGAGTCGGGCAACTATAGGCCAGTAAGCCTTACTTCAGTAGTGGGGAAAGTAATGGAAACCATGTTAAAGGATAGGATTGTTGAACATCTAAAAACACATGGATTTCAAGATCAGAGACAACATGGGTTTACTTCAGGGAGATCATGCCAAACTAATCTTATTGATTTTTTTGATTGGGTAACTAAAATTATAGATCAGGGTGGTGCAGTAGACATTGCTTACCTCGATTTCAGTAAGGCTTTTGACACTGTTGCACATAGAAGGCTTATCAACAAACTACAATCTTTGAGTTTGGATTCCAATATTGTTGAATGGGTAAGGCAGTGGCTGAGTGACAGGCAACAGAGGGTTGTAGTCAATGGAGTATATTCGAAGCTTGGGCTTGTCACCAGTGGGGTACCTCAGGGATCTGTACTTGGACCCATTCTCTTTAATATTTTTATTAGTGATATTGCAGAAGGTCTTGATGGTAAGGTGTGTCTTTTTGCGGATGATACTAAGATATGTAACAGGGTTGATGTTCCAGGAGGGATAAGCCAAATGGAAAATGATTTAGGTAGACTAGAAAAATGGTCAGAGTTGTGGCAACTGACATTTAATGTGGATAAGTGTAAGATAATGCATCTTGGACGTAAAAACCCAAGGGCAGAGTACAGAATATTTGATAGAGTCCTAACCTCAACATCTGAGGAAAGGGATTTAGGGGTGATTATTTCTGATGACTTAAAGGTAGGCAGACAATGTAATAGAGCAGCAGGAAATGCTAGCAGAATGCTTGGTTGTATAGGGAGAGGTATTAGCAGTAGAAAGAGGGAAGTGCTCATGCCATTGTACAGAACACTGGTGAGACCTCACTTGGAGTACTGTACACAGTACTGGAGACCCTATCTTCAGAAGGATATTGATACCTTAGAGAGAGTTCAAAGAAGGGCTACTAAACTGGTTCATGGATTGCAGGATAAAACTTACCAGGAAAGGTTAAAGGATCTTAACATGTATAGCATGGAGGAAAGACGAGACAGGGGGGATATGATAGAAACATTTAAATACATAAAGGGAATCAACACAGTAAAGGAGGAGACTATATTTAAAAGAAGAAAAACTACCACAACAAGAGGACATAGTCTTAAATTAGAGGGACAAAGGTTTAAAAATAATATCAGGAAGTATTACTTTACTGAGAGGGTAGTGGATGCATGGAATAGCCTTCCAGCTGAAGTGGTAGAGGTTAACACAGTAAAGGAGTTTAAGCATGCGTGGGATAGGCATAAGGCTATCCTAACTATAAGATAAGGCCAGGGACTAATGAAAGTATTTAGAAATCTGGGCAGACTAGATGGGCCGAATGGTTCTTATCTGCCGTCACATTCTATGTTTCTATGTTTCTATGTTTCTATTGAGGAGTTCATCGCTGCATGTGAAGTTTGTACTAAAACCAAACAACCCCATGCGCTTCCATGTGGATTCCTGCACCCCTTGGAGGTTCCAGAGAAACCATGGTCCTGTTTGGCCATGGACTTTATTGTCGATCTACCTATCTCTAAAAGACAGACTGTTATCCTCACCGTGGTTGACAGGTTTACTAAGATGGCACACTTCATTCCCCTGCCTAAACTCCCGTCTTCTCCCGAATTGGCAGAGATATTCGCTAAGGAGATTTTTCGCCTACATGGGATACCCTCTCAAATTGTATCGGACAGAGGCTCCCAATTTGTTTCCCGCTTTTGGAGGTCCTTCTGCTCTCAACTTGGTATTAAATTAAACTTTTCTTCTGCCTATCATCCTCAGTCTAACGGAGCTGCTGAACGTACCAACCAGAAAATTGAACAATATTTACGATGCTTTGTTTCTGAACACCAGGATGATTGGGTCGGTTTGATTCCTTGGGCGGAGTTTGCACACAACAATCTCGTTTGCGATTCTACTCATTCAAGCCCCTTCTTCATGAATTATGGTTTTCATCCGTCTATTCTTCCTTCGGATTCTCCTTCCCAGGGGGTGCCGTCGGTTGATGGTCATGTTGCCAATTTGAGGAAGTTGTGGGATCAAACTCGACAAATCCTTGTGCACAACTCTATGTTGGTCAAGAAACACGCTGATAAACGTAGAAGGGCGGCTCCGGTCTTTGTTCCAGGTGATAGGGTATGGCTGAGCACGAGGAACATCCGTTTAAAAGTGCCCTCCATGAAGTTCGCTCCTCGTTATATTGGACCCTACAGGGTGCTGACCCGTATCAATCCAGTTGCGTATCGTTTAGCTCTTCCTAATACCTTACGCATCCCGAACTCGTTTCACGTTTCATTGCTGAAACCCCTCATATGTAACAGATTTTCCTCCACAATAGCCCCTCCTCGCTCCGTTCAGGTGGAGGGTCAGGAGGAGTATGAGGTTAACTCTATTATTGATTCTTGAATCTCCCGGGGGAGAGTACAATATCTGGTTGATTGGAAGGGATATGGTCCTGAGGAGAGGAGTTGGGTACCTCAGGAGGATGTTCATGCTCCCCGTCTCCGCAGGGCATATCACTCTCGCTTCCCATCTCGTCCCGGTTCATTCCGCCCGGTGGGCGTATCTGAGAGGGGGGGGGTACTGTCAGGGTACCTGTGGTCTCTACCTCCAAAAGAGGTAGAGACTTAGCTGTTCCTCCATCCAGACGGTCTGATGGCTCCCTTCCCCGCGGTCTATCCGGCCATGCTAGGCCGGCCGCGAGGGAGTGACTGCCTTTTACAGCATCTAGGCAGGAAGTAGTCATCAGGACACTCCCCCGGAACGACCTGTCAGTCAATTGCTACAGGACCAATCAGGACGCCTCGGAGGCGTGGTTACTGCTCTGAACAGGGTATTTAACAGAGCTTCTTTCATTAGCTCATTGCCCTGTCGTGGTTCTAGCTTGTTCTAGTCACTCAGTGCTTGTGTATTCTATTATCCCTTTTGGTTTTGACCCGGCTTGTTTACCTTACTCTGCTTATCTCTGTTACCCTTGATTCGGCTTGTCTCTCGCTTACCTGTCTTCTGTTACCCTCGACCTCGGCTTGTCTTTGACCATTCTATACTGTACTACTTACGTTAGTCCGGCCATTCTAAGGTCCGGTATACGTATCTGGCTACTGTTTGTACTCTGCGTGTTGGATCCCTGTCCCGATCCTGACAGGTATTGAGAATGAAAATACTATACTATATATGTCTGTAGGAATATGATAGTGATATACAGTTATTATTTAGAAAGTTATCATCTTGATTTTGTTGTCTACAAAGACATGACTGTAGCTGAGCAGGTTGATCTTTCTCATTGCTTTACATTGTTTATTGGATCAACATTTGTAAATATTTTATTTTATTCATTTATTATTGTTATATATATATGTATATATTATGTTCAAGTAGTTATGATGTAAGATGGATATGGATATCAATACATAGCTGAAACAGAGGGAGTTTGAAGTAAAGTAAGCAGTATAAGGGATAGAAACTCGACCTTCTAAGAACTCTCATATAATAGAAAGTTGTGACTACATCTTGTTCTATGCTCAATGACTGTGATACGAGTGATGTATGAATGGACAGGTTAGTGACATTGTGTTATGGTTTTAAGACAAACCATAAACAGAGGGAATGTAGAATATTGCATATTCTATGTTTCTATTGATTATATATATGGATGTGTGGATTGACATAAGTAACAGATGGTATCAATAAGTCACAAGGCTTTCTTTGTCCGAGAGCTCTGGAATGTGGATTTCGGGGTCTTGTCCTTATATGGCAAGAGTCATGCTCTGACGTCAGTATGGGCACATTTATAGTAACTGAACAAAGATACACGAGGTCTCTTCTCTCGGGGCTCTCAGCTCTCTCTGGCTCTCTCTCGATGTAAAGATGTAAGGACGTCAGGAGTCCAGCAATTACCATCTGCTGTTGAATGTCCATTATCCTGTAACCTTATTTGTTGTTTTATTATGTATCCGTAACTAAGAATAAACCTGAAGAAACCGTAAGTCAGATTGCATATTATTACTTTTCAATAATATAGACATATATTATTGTGGTGAGCATTTGGCCCAAGACTATATATATATATATATATATATATATACAAAGGACGTATATATATATATATATATATATATATATATATCAATCAACTGAAGACAAGAAGAAATTAAGAAGATTTAACTGTGACGATTCCAAACCAGTTTTTACAAATGTCATGGCTGTGCAGCATATGAGCCATAGACATAGTATACATAGACGCCGCATTGACTGCTGAGCGGCGAGAAATACACACAGATACAGAGATATCAACTGCCACACAGGGATAATGAGAAAGGCAGTACTCAGTTAGTGCAAAGCAGGGATAATGAGAATGGTAGTACTCAGTCAGGGCAGGGATAATGGTAATGGTAGTGCTCAGTTAGTGCAAAGTAGGGATAATGGGAATGGTAGTACTCAGTCAGTGCAGGGATAATGGGAATGGTAGTACTCAGTTAGTGCAGAGCAGGGATAATGGGAATGGCAGTACTCAGTTAGTGCAGGGATAATGGGAATGGTAGTAATCAGTCAGTGCAGGGATAATGGGAATGGTTTTACTCACTTAGTGCAGAGCAGGGATAATGGAAATGGTAGTACTCAGTTAGTGCAGGAATAATGGGAATGGTAGTACTCAGTCAGTGCAGAGATAATGGGAATGGTAGTACTCAGTTAGTGCAGGGATAATGGGAATGGTAGTTTTCAGTTAGTGCAGAGCAGGGTTAATGGGAATGGTAGTACTCAGTGCAGAGCAGGGGTAATAGGAATGGCAGTACTCAGTTAGGGGGCCCTAAATAACAATCAGGGGGGGGGGACCTACTGTTCTCCCCCCGGCCCCCACCCCTGAGCGGTGGGTGGGGGCCCTAAATAACAATGAGGGGGGGGACCTACTGTTCTCCCCCCCTGGCCCCTACCCCTGAGCGGTGGGTGGGGGCCCTAAATAACAATGAGGGGGGACCTACTTTTCTCCCCCCCCCCAGCCACCACCCCCATCCTAAAAATAATGAGGCGGGACCATAAGCTAGATACCTTTAAAAAGAAAAAACAAACTATCCATTTGATGTCTTTTTTCTTCTAAAATCTTCTTTTTTTCCGCTCCAAAAAAGGCCAAATAAAAATCCATAATAACCAACACACTTAAAAAAAAAAAAAAAAAAAAAAAAAGAGGGCAATCAGAGTGCTGTGACAGGTAAATGTAGAGACTTACCTGTCAGTCTCTTCATTTACCTGTCAGAGCACTCTGATTGGATGGCTTAAACTCACCAATCAGAGTGCTCTGTGTCATTTTACACAGCGTGGGAAAGTTCTTTGGAATTTTCCCACGCTGTGTAATTTGACTCATAACAACACTCTGATTGGTGGATTGAAAGTAACCAATCAGAGAGTTATGAGTCAAATTACACAGCGTGGGAAAATTCCAAAGAACTTTCCCACGCTGTGCAAAATGACACAGAACACTCTGATTGGATGGATTTCAAGTCATTTTGCACAGCGTGGGAAAGTTCTTTGGAATTTTCCCACGCTGTGAAAAAAATGACACGGAGCTCTCTGATTGGCTTAAACCAACCAATCAGAGTGTTCTTATCCTAATTGCAGGGCGGGGCAAGCTTTATAAGCCTTCCCCCGCCCTGCAGAGTTTGCTCAGTCTGCGCGGAGCCCTCCATGCTCGAAAATGGATTATAATTTTTTTTGCGCTCTGTTTTTTGGGGGTTTTTTTGACGATCATTATGGATTTTTATTTGTCCTTTTATGGGGCTGAAAAAAGAAGATTTTAGAAGAAAGAAGACATCGAATGGTAATTTTAATTTTTTTTTACAGGTACTTAGTTAATGGTCCCCCCTCATTATTTTTAGGGTGAGGGGGGTAGGTAGGGGTTATTTTTTTTGGGTGGCGGGGACAGACTAGGGAATTGGGGACCCCAAGTCACCTTGTGGGGGTTAAATTTTTTAAATTTTTATTTAGGGCCCCACCCGCCGCTCAGGGGTGGGGGCCAGAGGGAGGACAATAGGTCCCCCCCTATTCTAATTTAGGGCCCCCACCCACTGCTCAGGGTGGGAACAATAGGTCCCCCCCTATTCTAATTTAGGACTCCCACCTGCCGCTCAGGGGTGGGGGCCAGGGGGAGGACAATAGGTCCCACCCCTATTGATATTTAGGGCCCCCACCCGCCGCTTAGGGGTGGGGGCTGAGGGGGAGGACAATAGGTCCCGCCCCCTCATTCTTATTCAGTGCCCCCACCCACCACTCAGGGGTGGGGGCCAGAAGGGAGGACAGTAGGTCCCACCCCCATCATTCTGATTTAGGGGTGGGGGTATTTACAGGTGTGGGCCGGGGATATTTTTTTACAGTGAGCAGCTCACTGTTTACTAGACATGCCCCTACTCGCGGTATAGCGAGTAGGGGCTGAATTTACTAATACTAAATAATCTTTACTTAGTATTAGTAAATGTGGCTGAAAGACCAATTTAGGTCTTTCAGCCTTTTGGTAGATAGCTCCCTGATACCATGGAAATTAGGGAGCTATCTACTAAGCGGCTGCTTATTTTATGTTATTTTAAGTTATTTTAAGTGATTTCCCTATCCACATTTGTTTGCAGGGCACTTGTCTTACCCTTACCCCGATTTTACTTAATTTTGCAGCCCTCTAGCCCTTTCCAGGACTTTTTTAGAGGCATTTTAGACTTCAATGGGGTTCTGGGTCAAGTTCTGGGTCAAGTTCGAGCCGAACTCGAACTTTTTGATGAAGTTGGCAACAACGAACATCCAGGTGTCCGCTAAACTCTAAATAATACACCATTTTTTTTTTTTATATATTCTATTTGTAGTCATTTAAAGGGTGTGAGCAGCTGTATTAATAATGGCCAATTTTTGAAAATAGAACCAAAAGGCAAAATTGTGTAGAAACATTTTATTAAAATTTGTGAAGTGGCTCTTGAATCCTTTACCGTAAAAATCATGAGAATTAGTATAGAACAGAGAGTAATAAATTTGGAGGAGATACGGAGCAAACTAGAAACTTTTATTGGGACGGAGGATTTTGAACCCATTACTGGCCAGATTACTAAGAGACTAAATAAGTTAGAAGAATCAATCATTTGTCAAAAAAATTGAAAATATGAAAGCGATATTAAAGATTGCAACCAACAATGTAGGGAAAATACCTAAATTTAATAAAAGTAAACAGAAAAAGACTAAATATGGACAAAATTATGAAAGAAATCTTGAGAGAAGCTTTGAGGGAAATTACAAAATAGCCACTATGGATAAACCAATAAGAAAACCCATGATTAGAGTTGAGCGAACCTGAACTGAACATTAAGTTTTTTGGACCCCGGACCCGAACACAGACATATCACTGCATGTTCGGGTTGGAGTTCAGTGTTCGGCGATTTTATGACGTGTTTTGAAAGGCTGCAGGGCAGCCAATTAACAAGCGTTTGACTTGCGTGCCCTTAGAAGCCATCACAGCCATGCCTACGAATGGCATGGCTGTGATTGGCCAGTGCAGCATGTGACCCAGCTTGTAGGGGCATGTCTATTAAACAGTGAGAAGCCTGTGGCTGCTTACTGTTAAAAAAATTCCCCCCTCCTGAGGCCCCACCCGCGACGCGCAAGTGGGGGCTTTTAAACTAAAATGGGGACCTATTGACCCCCCCATCCCCCACCCCTGAGCGGTGGGTGGGGGAAATAAATAAGAATTTGGGTGGAGGACCTACTGTCCTCCTCCCCCGGCACCCACCCCTGAGCGGTGGGTGGGAGCCATAAATAAAAATTGGGGGGGGGGGGGCTAATGTCCTCCCCCAGACCCCCACCCCTGAGAGGTGGGTGGGGGCCATAAATAAGAATTTGGGGGATGACCTACTGTCCTCCCTACCGGCCCCCACCCCTACGCGGCGGGTCGGGCCCTAAATAAGAATAAGGGGGGATCTACTGTCCTCCCCCCCCTGGCCCCCACCCCTGAGCGGTGGGTGGGGGCCATAAATAAGAATTTGGGAGGGTGACCTACTGTCCTCCCCCCCAGCCCCCACCCCTGCGCGGCGGGTGGGGGCCCTAAATAAGAATAAGGGGGGGGACCTACTCTCCTCCCCCCCTGACCCCCACCCCTGAGCGGTGGGTGGGGGCCATAAATAAAAATTGGGGGGGGGCCTAATGTCCTCCCCCTGATCCCCACCCCTGAGCGGTGGGTGGGGGCCATAAATAAGAATTTGGGAGGGTGACCTACTGTCCTCCCCCCCAACCCCCACCCCTGCGCGGCAGGTGGGGGCCCTAAATAAGAATAAGGGGGGGACCTAAATAAAAACTTACCCCCCGAGTGGGGGCCCTAAATAAAAATGTACCCCCCCCTCCCAGGTGACTAAGGTTTCCCAAACCCCTAGTCACCCCCCTTCCCCCAAGAAAATTACCCCTACCTTCATCCTAAAATTAATGAGGGGGGACCCTTATCTAAATACCAGTTTAAAAAAAAAAGAAATAGACTTACTATTTGATGTCTTCTTTCTTCTAAAATCTTTTTTCAGCCGCAAAAAAGGCCAAATAAAAATCCATAATAACCGACGCACTTGGAGGGCTCCGCGCAGACTGAGCTCTGCAGGGCGGGGCAAGGCTTATAAGGCCTTGCCTCGACCTGCAATTAGGCTCAGAGCACTCTGATTGGTGGGTTTAAGTCTCTACATTTACCTGTCACAGCACTCTGATTGGTTGGCTTGAAATCCACCAATCAGAGTGCTCTGTGTCATTTTACACAGCGTGGGAAAGTTATTTTGAATTTTCCCACGCTGTGTAATTTGACTCATAACAACACTCTGATTGGTGGATTGAAACTAACCAATCAGAGAGTTATGAGTCAAATTACACAGCGTGGGAAAATTACAAAGAACTTTCCCACGCTGTGTAAAATGACACAGAGCACTCTGATTGGTGACTTAAGTAACCAATCCGAGTGTCATGAGTCAAATTACACAGCGTGGGAAAATTCAAAATAATTTTCCCACGCTGTGTAAAATGACACAGAGCACTCTGATTGGTGGATTTCAAGCCAACCAATCAGAGTGCTGTGACAGGTAAATGTAGAGACTTACATGTCAGTCTCTTCATTTTCCTGTCAGAGCACTCTGATTGGATGGCTTAAACTCACCAATCAGAGTGCTCTGAGCCTAATTGCAGGGCGGCGCAAGGCGTTAGTCTGCCCGGAGCCCTCCATGGGTGAAAATTAATAATTTTTTTTAAAGTGCATCGGTTATTATGGATTTTTATTTGGCCTTTTTTGGGCTGAAAAAATAAGATTTTAGAAGAAAGAAGACAAAAAAGGTAAGTCTATTTTTTTTAACAGGTATTTAGATAAGGGTTTCCCCTCATTATTTTTAGGATGAGGGGGGTAGGTAGGGGTAATGTTTTGGGGGGAGGGGGTGACTAGGGTTTTGGGTTCCCCTAGTCACCTGGGGGGATTTTTATTTATGGTCCCCACCCGCTGCTCAGGGGTGGGGGCTGGGGGGGAGGACATTAGGTCCCCCCCTTATTGTTATTTAGGGCCCCCACCCGCCGCGCAGGGGTGGGGGCCGGGGGGAGGATATTAGGTGTCCCTCCTTATTCTTATTTATGGCCCCCACCCACCGCTCAGGGGTGGGGGCCGGGGGGAGGACATTAGGTTCCCCCCTTATTGTTATTTAGGGTCCCCACCCGCCGCGCAGGGGTGGGGGCCGGGGGGAGGATATTAGGTGTCCCCCCTTTTCTTATTTATGCCCCCCACCCACCGCTCAGGACCCCTAGTCACCT
Organism: Pelobates fuscus; assembly: GCF_036172605.1. Classification (NCBI taxonomy): domain Eukaryota; kingdom Metazoa; phylum Chordata; class Amphibia; order Anura; family Pelobatidae; genus Pelobates; species Pelobates fuscus. Next base: position 42,767,890 of record NC_086327.1, on the reverse strand, counting down.
GGGGGGATTTTTATTTATGTCCCCACCCGCCGCACAGGGGTGGGGGCCGGGGGGAGGATGTTAGGTGTCCCTCCTTATTCTTATTTATGGCCCCCACCCACCGCTCAGGGGTGGGGGCCGGGGGGGAGGACATTAGGTCCCCCCTTTATTGTTATTTAGGGACCCACCCGCCGCGCAGCGGTGGGGGCTGGGGGGAGGATATTAGGTCCCCCCTTATTCTTATTTATGCCCCCCACCCACCGCTCAGGACCCCTAGTCACCGGGGGGGATTCTTATTTAGGGCCCCCACCCGTCGCACAGGGGTGGGGGCAATAGGTGTTTTTTGGGTGTTTTTTTTTACAGTGACAGGCCACTGGCTGCTCACTGTTTACTAGACACGCCCCTACTCGCTGTATAGTGAGTAAGGGATGAATTTACTAATACTAAGTTATCTTTACTTAGTATTAGTAAATGTGACTGAAAGACCAATTTAGGTCTTTCAGCCTTTTGGTAGATAGCTCCCTAATACCGTGTGAATTAGGGATTTAACTACTAAGCAGCTGCTTATTTTATGTTATTTTTAAGTGATTTCCCTATCCACATTGTTTGCAGGGCACTTGTCATACTCTTACCCCCATTTTACTTTCTTTTTGCAGCCCTCTAGCTCTTTCCAGGAGTTTTTTAGAGCCATTTTTGTGGCCAAAAGTTCAGGTCCCCATTGACTTCAATTGGGTTCGGGTTCGGGGTCAAGTTCGGGGTCAAGTTCGATCCCGAACCCGGACTTTTTTTCAAAGTTCGGCCGAACCTGCCGGACCCGAACATCCAGGTGTCCGCTCAACTCTACCCATGATAGGAAATAATCAAACACAGGAATGGATTGAAGTAAAAAAAAGAAAAATAAGTAAGAAAAATAGTGGTAATCTGAGGAATAAAAAACAATTTGAAAGCAATAGAATACCACACTCCTATGGGAGAAGGAATAGATCCCCTCCCCCTCAAAGAAGGGATACCCCTATTTATAACCAGTTTGAGCCATTAAGAAATTTGGAGGACAATACAAATATTAACTCCCCTTTTTTACGACGGAAATGGAAAGAGCTTCCTTTGAGAACTCCGACCCTACAAAGAAGGAGATTCATAGATTTAGAAGAAGGGGAAAAAAGTTTCCCGACTCCTCCCTACAACCCTTCTTATGAATTGGCACAACATTTGCTAGTTTCCAATCTTCTGGGACTACTCCCGTTAACAATGAATGGTTAAATTACTCTGTTAATGGTTTTGCTTTTAATAACTTTGGGTGTATTCCATCAGGCCCCATTGACTTATTTGTATTTACTTTATATAACTGAAATAGAACCTCCTCCTCTGTAAACTTATATGTAATGAATGGCTAATTTGCCTTTTTTCCTAAATGAGGCCCCTTTCCTTCATTTTCATCTGTAAATACTGAACAAAAATATTAATTGAGGCAGTCAGCTAGACATTTATCCTCTTCTAAAAAAATGCTTTATCCCCTATTTTTACTGACTGTTTTTTTTCTTTTCTGTGTATGGTTTGGAAGCTCATATAACTTGTTTTGCCTCTTTCTGCCTAATCTTATAGCTCTGTCTATCTTCGTCTCTCTGATTTTTTAAATTACTAAATAAAAAAACAAAAAAATATTTTTTTTATTTTTTTTTACTATTTTGGCCACTTCTGCGGAGTACCACAACGGTTTCTTCAATTTGTTGCTCATACTGACAATCCTAATGCAATTTTCTGTTGCCTTCGGTAGTGCATCTTTTAAATAATACCATTTCTCCTGGACTCCATTTAAACCACTCCATTCTGATAATGACTCCTTTGCGCATATTCTAATTTTAGAAAAGTCTGTTTATCTAAAATCTAAAACTTTTGTTTTTGTGGTGTGACTCAGTCACTATTCTCAGCAGATTCTGTTCTTTTGAATATGTGCTTTCTTAGTTATTCCTGGCTTTGTCTGCAGCAATAGGGGTCTGGACTCCATCTGTGGCTGATACCTGTGCTTCACCTGAGGCAGATTGATTTACCAACCGGGTATTTAAACACTGCCATGCCCTGGGAATTTTGTCAGTTCTTTAATTCTGGTGATAGTGTGTTGATCCTGTTGTATGTATTCAGTTCCTGTGTTCCAGTCTCTTGACTGACTCCAGACTCCAAATTGACCCGGGCTTCTGTCTTCGTTTATCCTGATCTCTGGACTCTCTTGACTTCGGCTACACTTCTTTATTCCTTGACTATCCTGCTGTTTGTGTGCTTGTAGGTTCTGCATTGGAATCACCTTACCTGCACAGCCCCCGTGCCAGTGGCGGATCCAGAAGCTATTCTCGGGAGGGGCACTGGCAGATTATTTTAAGAAACAATCCAGGCACAATAACCACTACAGCTCTCTGTAGTGGTTTTGGTGCCAGGAGTTGCTGTGGCGCCCTCCCAGAGTAAGTAGTCAAACCGTTTAAAAAAACGTTTGATAACTTACCCAGGTCTGCCGGGATAGGGGTTGTAGTGTGTATGTGTTTGAGGGGTGCAGTGTGTGTGAGGGTCGCAGTATGTGCATGGAAGGGTAGTGCGTTTGTGAGAGGAGTGCAGTGTATGTATGGGGTAGCAATTTGTATATTGGGAGCAGTGTGTGTATTGGGAGCAGTGTGTTTGTGTGTGAGTTGCGCAGTGTGTTTTTGTGTGAGGGGTGCTGTGTGTATGGGGGGCAGTGAGTGTATTGGGGGCTATGTGTAAGGGGGGCTGTGTATGTAAGAGGGGGGCTATGTATGTGTAAGGGGGGGGGCTGTGTGTGTGTGTAAGGGGGGGGGCTGTGTGTGTGTAAGGGGGCTGTGTGTGTAAGGGGGCTGTGTATGTAAGAGGGGGGCTGTGTATGTAAGAGGGGGGCTGTGTATGTAAGAGGGGGGCTGTGTATGTAAGAGGGGGCTGTGTATGTAAGAGGGGGCTGTGTATGTAAGAGGGGGGTTGTGTATGTAAGGGGGGCTGTGTATGTAAGGGGGGGGGCTGTGTGTGTAAGGGGGGGCTGTGTGTGTAAGGGGGGCTGTGTGTGTAAGAGGGGGGCTGTGTATATAAGGGGGGGGGCTGTGTATAGAAGGGGGGCTGTGTGTGTAAGAGGGGGGCTGTGTGTGTAAGAGGGGGGCTGTGTGTGTAAGAGGGGGAGTGTGTGTGTAAAAGGGGGCTGTATATTTGTGTGTAAGGGGGTGTGTGTATGTAAGGGGGGCTGTGTATGTAAGGGGGGCTGTGTATGTAAGGGGGGGCTGTGTATGTAAGGGGGGCTGTGTATGTAAGGGGGGCTGTGTATGTAAGGGGGGCTGTGTATGTAAGGGGGGCTGTGTATGTAAGGAGGGCTGTGTATGTAAGAGGGGGGCTGTGTATGTAAGAGGGGGGCTGTGTATGTAAGAGGGGGGGCTGTGTGTGTAAGGGGGGGCTGTGTATGTAAGAGGGAGGCTGTGTGTGTAAGAGGGAGGCTGTGTGTGTAAGAGGGGGGCTGTATATTTGTGTGTAAGGGGGGCTGTATATTTGTGTGTAAGGGGGGGCTGTATATTTGTGTGTAAGGGGGGGCTGTATATTTGTGTGTAAGGGGGGGCTGTATATTTGTGTGTAAGGGGGGGCTGTATATTTGTGTGTAAGGGGGGGGCTGTATATTTGTGTGTAAGGGGGGGCTGTATATTTGTGTGTAAGGGGGGGCTGTATATTTGTGTGTAAGGGGGGGCTGTATATTTGTGTGTAAGGGGGGGCTGTATATTTGTGTGTAAGGGGGGGCTGTATATTTGTGTGTAAGGGGGGCTGTATATTTGTGTGTAAGGGGGGGCTGTTTATTTGTGTGTAAGGGGGGGTTGTATATTTGTGTGTAAGGGTGGGCTGTATATTTGTGTGTAAGGGGGGGCTGTATATTTGTGTGTAAGGGGGGGCTGTGTGTGGTGCAGTGTGTAGGGGGGCAGATTAAATATATATTTTTTTAATTATTAAATAACTAACTAAATATAGCTAATGTCCCCCCTCCCTTCTTACCTTTGCTGAGGGAGGGGGAGACATTGCTTTCTCTTCCATTCCCTGGTGGTTCTAGTGGGGGAGTGAACTCTAACCTGCAGCTCAGGCTAGAGTTCACTCTCGCGAGAACGGAGCGTTGCCATGGTAACGCTCCATGCTCGCGAGAGGAGAACCCGGCGGAGCTGTAGGTAAGAGCTCCCCCGGGTTCTCTCTCTCACTCCCTCCCCTGCCGGCCGCCCAGCAATCTGCCTGTGGGCCGGGGAGGGAGATCACTGATCTCCCCTCCGGTACGTGAAGGCAATCAGCAGGGCTGGTGCTTGGATAGCACCAGCCTTGCATGGGACGGCATGGGAGAGCCTCGGGCAGCAATATTTTCTCGGGGGGGGCAATTGCCCCGTTGCCCCCCCCCTGGATCCGCCAATGCCCCGTGCACATATTTACAGTACAGGTGGCTTCTTATCTGGACACCTTGGACTGTGTCTATCTGCAAGAGTGAGCAAACATATTTGCGCTACAGACTCCCATCTCAGGTAAGAACCCTGACACCTGGCACAAGCAGCTATTTTGGTTTTCCAGTTCACATCAGGAAGATTAAAGTCACCCATGGTGATAACTAAATAAGCACGTTGACAAAGCACTACCAAATTATTATCTATCCCCTTCCTATCCCAGCTTGTTTTATAGGGTAAGCAGATAATTGTTTCACTGTATTAAACCTTGTAGCACAATTGTTCAGCTCTTGTATCTGTCAAATATTTTTTGTTACTCAGTTACTTATTATGAAATATCATCATTGTATAATTGCAAAGCATTGTAGAAACTGATGGCGCTATGTACATACTAATAATAATAAGAATAATTCACTACTCACAGATGAAGGAAAGGCTGGCAGAAGCCATCACGGAAATCTTTAGCTGTTTCAGACGTGTGAGCTTAATGCAGGACAATCACTATCTCCTCTAAACTATTTCCTCATTTGATGATCAGCAAGTACTAGTTCCCTTTTCTATCATTAAAGTGAAACAACATTGTGTAATTTTTTTTATTCTGTTTTTTTTTCATCATTTTTCATCAATAACGGTTTTTTTTTCATTTTCTGTTTTAATTTTGCTTTTGTTTAATTCTGTTTTTGTACCATATTTCATTGCCTCAAATGAGCCAAATGGGTTGTCCTCACCATGCTCTCATTATGCGATTAGATTATTAGATTCACACGAAACACGTCTGTCGGTGGTGGCCTAGACATACGTACACAAATCAGTGTCAAGCCTGTCAGCATTTTTACGCACTGTAACATTTAAAAAGCTAACACTTTTCTCACTAGCCACTGTGGTCAAAGCATTATTTGGATGACACTTGTTCAGATATACAACAAATCTGTCCAGTTCCACCTTAGAACCTCTCCAGCTCAGAAAGCAGTCATCTATAAAACAATACCTCTCCACAATAATGACAGCAAACTGATCATGTTTAAAATGTCATGATTTCTCAAAATCTGTCATGAACAAGTTAGCATAGGATAGGATGGTGCCATCTTGACACCTATCAATGTTCCTTTCACCTGTTCATAATAGATCTTTTCATAACGAAATAAATTTTTGATATTTTCACAACAAAATACATTTTTACATAAAACAAATCTCCAAAAGAGTTAAAATGAAGTCCAATAGTCTAGGGGTAATAGACATTTTATTAAAATTTGTGAAGAGGCTCTTGAATCCTTTACCATAAAAATGATGAAAATTAGTATAGAACAGAGAGTAATACATTTGGAGGAAATTGATAAAATTATCAATGAGATACGGAGCAAACTAGAAACTTTTATTGGGACGGAGGATTTTGAACCCATTACTGGCCAGATTACTAAGAAATTAAATAAGTTAGAAGAATCAATCATTAGTCAAAAAAAAAGAGAAAATATGAAAGAGATATTAACCCCTTAACACCGCAGCCAAATGTACAAGTTGTGAACGAAACAAAATGTAAACAAAACCTGGCATTTGCGCTATATGTCTGTCAAACCGTAATTCACCTCTTTCATATTAAATGCACCCCCCCCTTATTATATATCATTTTATTCAGGGGAAATAGGGCTTTCATTTAATATAAAATATTTAGCTATGAAACATAATTTAATATGAAAAACATGGGAGAAAATAAGATTTTTTTTCATTTTTTAGTTCTACATGACATTTTAACTGTCAATGTCATAATACTGTTTGCTTTTACTGCAATAAAATACACATATTTGTATTCAGCAAAGTCTCACGTGTAAAACAGTACCCCCTATGTACAGGTTTTATGGTGTTTTGGGAAGTTACAGGGTCAAATATAGCGTGTTACATTTGAAATTGAAATTCGTCAGATTGGTTACGTTGCCTTTGAGACTGTATAGTAGCCCAGGAAATAAATTTACACCCATAATGGCATACCATTTGCAATAGTAGACGACCCAAGGTATTGCAAATGGGGTATGTCCAGTCTTTTTTAGTAGCCATTTGGTCACAAACACTGGCCAAAGTTAGCGTTAGTATTTGTTTGTGTGTGAAAAATGCAAAAAACGCCAATTTTGGCCAGTGTTTGTGACTAAGTGGCTACTAAAAAAGACTGGACATACCCCATTTGCAATACCTTGGGTTGTCTACTATTGCAAATAGTATGCCATCATAGGGGTAATTTTCATTCTTGGGCTACCATAGGGTCATAAAGGCAACGTAAGCAATCTGGCGAATTTTAATGTGAAAAAAATGAAACACAAGCCTTATATTTGACGCTGTAATTTTTTAAAACACCATAAAACCTGTACATGAGGGGTACTGTTGTACTCTGGAGACTTCGCTGAACACAAATATTTGTGTTTCAAAACAGTAAAAAGTATTGCAGCAGTAATATCGTCCGTGTAAGTGCTGTTTGTGCGTGAAAAATGCAAAAAACTTCACTTTTACTGGCGATATCATCGTTGTAATACATTTTACTGTTTTGAAACACTAATATTTGTGTTCAGCGAAGTCTCCCGAGTAAAACAGTACCCCCCATGTACAGGTTTTATGGTGTCTTGGAAAGTTATAGGGTTAAATATAGTGCTAGCAAATTAAATTCCTTATACTTTCGGCATGGGTTGTCAGGCAGGTCCCGCTAATTGTAATTAATTAGGATACCTAATTATGTAAAATTATTACATAAATATATGTGTAGAATTAATATATGTATATATATACATATGTGTATATATACGTCTATATATATATTTTTTTAAATATTTTTATTTATATATAGGTATATATATAGTGATATATACGTATATATTTATGTATATAGATATATATATTATTTCGTTCTACGTGTATTTTGATATAAATATATATATATTAATATCACAATACAGTTAGAACGAAATAAAACACATCTATATATTTTTTAATATTTTATTTTTAATTATTTTTTTATTTAATTTTTTTACGTATTTACATATTTTTTTATATTATTTATAAATATATATATAACAATAATTATATATATATATTTAATCAGTATCAGTCTACGTGTAATTTGATATTAATATATATATATATAATTATATATATATTAATATTAAAATACACCTAGACGGTGTATGTGTGTGTGTGTGTGTATATGTGTATATATATACTTAGATCATATATATATAATATATATATGATCTAAGTATATATATATTTTTTTTACACTTATTTCATTACTTTTAATTTGATTTTCAGCCAGCAGGGGGACCAACTGTCATTACAGTTGGTCCCCCTGCTGGCAATGCCTGAGCCAGCTATACCGGCCATGTGATTGTGAGGTCCTCGCAAGGACCTCACTCTCACATGACCGGGAGGGACCGGAGGAGGAAGATCTGCCGCGGGGGGGCTCCCTGGGAGTCCCCCCAACCGCGATCGCCGGCGTGGGACCACCGGCGACCGGGTAAGTAAAAAAAAACGGCGGGCGTATATTTACGTCCTGCGGCATTCAGAGCCGCTTTTAAAAGGACGTAAATATACGTCCACCGGTCTTAAGGGGTTAACGATTGCAACCAACAATGTTGTGGAAAATACCTAAATTTAATAAAAATAAACAGAAAAAGACTAAATATAGACACAATTACGAAAGAAACCTTGAGTTCGGCCAAATTCACATTCAGAACGAAGCAAATTGCACATGTTTATTACTAATCCTGTACCTAACCACCCACATACACCTCCGGACATGACACACCTCACAGTATTTCTTGAAAGGTTTACTCCAAACAAAAACTACTGATGCCCCAATGAACCAGACAGAGGTAGAGTTTACACACCTAGTATCAGAGGAGTTAATAGCGAAAAACTGCACATCTAGACCCAAGGCACAAGATCAGGGTTGGACTGGGAAAAAAATCGGCCTGAGCATGATAAAAAGGCCCTGTATTTGTTCTGCGCAGCGCAGGCATTTTTATTAACATGCTTGTGCTGTGTTTGCTTGTAACTTGTCTCTGGTGACTCCATAAGTGGGTTTCCAGGAGGCAAAAGGGCTAGGAAAGAGTATTGTGCATGTATTTGGAGCCTGCTTGTGGGATTACGTGTGTTTAGAGTGAGTTGATTGTGGTGTGACGTTGTTTAAATAGGTTGGTTTCAATTGTGTTGTGTTAAGGAATAAATCAATTATCTCCAGGCAGAGGGCACACAATTTTCCCAAAAGTTGGAACACCCCTTTCCCCACAAGGTATCCCCACAAATTACATATCCCCTGATAGCCCCGATCTGGGGAACAAACATATCCAAATTTCACCCAGATCAGTTCAGGGGTTCTTAAAAAGTATGGAAGTCATATTTTACCGACCACACACGAGGCTCCTACCCCAAACCGGTTCCACGAATTCAGCGTGTGCGGTCGTCAATTCAGAAAACGGTAAAAAAATGACAAAGTACCGAATGGATCCTCCTTGCTCATAGGAGCGATTGCACCCTTTGTCCGTACGAACAAAACTACCGAATGGTGCTCTCCTCGCTGTTCGGTAACTAAAGGAAGCAGGCGTTCGGTAGTTTCAGCGGTGGTTCGTGAGGCCGAGTGTCCGATTTTAGTTCCAGACACTCGACGACCAAGTCCCGTTGACTCCCCTCGTGCGAACAAGATGGCTGCCGTTTTCTATTCCACGTGGCGTTCGGCTATACGAACAGCGGCCGCCCAGGGAGCACTTAAGCACTTAGTCGGTTCTTTTGAGGTTAATGAGCCAGGAGGGTGGTCGGTGTTCGGTAGTTTCAAACTACTGAACCAATATTCAATATCCATGCAGTAAAGGGAGGGAAAAAACCCAATAAAGGAGAAAATGTTAAATAAAAGTCTATTTTCTTCACAATACTCCCCCTTAGTTCCATGGGTCGGCATACCCGCCGAGACCCTGCTGGGTTGGCTAGGGGATGTCCGGGTAGTATAATTAAACATCCAAGTCGGTTTGGCGGGAAAGCCCATCCGCATTGCCGTTCTGCTTACCCTGGCGGTATTGCAGTGTAAAATTGTAGGGCTGCAACGCTAAACTCCAGCAACCGGGGATTGTCTCCAGAGACTCGGTTGAGCCAAATGAGGGGATTGTGGTCAGTAAGAAGGGTAAAAGCACGGCCATAAAGGTACGGTTGGAGTTTCTTTAAGGCCCATACCAGCGCCAGGCACTCTTTTTCCACCGGGTGTTCCATGCCATCTTCCCCCACTTGGCTCAGCACGGCTCCCAGCCCAAACATGAAGGCATCTGTATGAACGAGAAATGTCTTATTAGGGTCTGGGGCCGCCAATACTGGAGCTTCGCTCAAAGCCGTTTTAAGTCTCTGGAACGCCATTGCACACTCCGGGGACCACGCTACCTGCTTGGGTAGAGACTTTTTGGTCAGATCGGTCAGGGGTTTTGCTAGGGTGCTATACTCAGGTATGAACTTTCTATGATACCCTGCTGTGCCTAGGAAGGCCAATACCTGTGTCTTGGTGCGGGGCTGGGGCCAATTGGCTATGGCCTCTACCTTGGCTGGTTCGGGTCGCTGTTTACCAGACCCTACTCTATGCCCTAGGTATTGAACCTCTGCCATACCCACATGGCATTTCTCGGGTTTTAGGGTGAGGCCCGCTTCTTGTAACTTCCCAAATACCGAAGCCAAGTGCAACAGGTGTGCCTCCCATGTGCCGCTATAGATGGCAATATCATCTAGATAGGCACATGCGAAGTCCTGCATTACTTCCAGAAGTCGGTCCGCCATCCTTTGAAATGTAGCTGGGGCATTTTTCATCCCAAACGGCATAACCCAAAATTGGTATAGCCCGAATGGGGTGACGAATGCCGACTTAGGGATGGCGGCCGGGTCTAGCGGAATTTGCCAATATCCTTTACACAGGTCCAGGGTAGTTAGGAAGTGCCCACTGGCCATGTGATCGAGCAATTCGTCGATCCGTGGCATGGGGTATGCATCAGTGATAGTCCGGTCGTTCAGTTTCTGGTAATCAATACAGAAGCGAGTCGTACCATCTCGCTTCGGTACTAAAACCACCGGAGACGCCCAGGGTCTTTGGGAAGCCTCAATATCCCCTAATTCTAGCATTTCCTGGATTTCCTTCCACATGCTAGTTCGTACTGCTGCCGGGATACGGTACGGCTGTTGCCGTAAGGGGGTCTCCCCCTGCGGCTCCAACTTGTGCACTGCGGCTGAGGTGTACCCGGGTAGAACTGAGAACAGCCCACTGTATTCCTGCAGCAGTTGTTTTGTGTCTGCCTCCTGAGTGGGGTCTAGTTTCTACCCCAACCCGACCTGTTCTAAGGTACCTTGATTAGCTGCCAGTAGGTCGGGTAAGGGGAGTCCTTCACTATCATCCGTGGACGGGGCACATATAGCGGTCACGTCCTCAGAGCGCTCGAAGTATGGTTTCAACATGTTCACATGAAAAGCTCGTCTGATCCTTTCATCTGAACATTTGGCTACAATATAGGTGGTGTCGCTAATTTGTTCCACCACTTTAAATAGCCCCTGCCAAGCTGCCTGGAGCTTGTCCTTTTTGGAAGGTCTGAGGGCTAGTACCTTTTGCCCTACTTCCAGGTTCCTATCTCGTGCTCCCCGGTCATACCATTGTTTCTGACGTTTCTGGGCTGCCTGCAGGTTCTCCCGAACTGATTCGGTCAGGGCCTGCAAGCAGTCCCGGAACTCCAGCACGTATGGCAAAACTGGGATCCCTTCCTCTCCTGTGTTGCCCTCCCAGTGCTCCCATATAAGGTCCAGGGGTCCCTGGACTTTTCTCCCGTATAGGAGTTCTAAGGGGGAGAACCCGGTGGACGCCTGAGGCACTTCCCGGTAGGCAAACAGGAGATGAGGTAGAAATTTCTCCCATTGACCGTAGGACTCTGTGAACGCTGTGAGCATTTGCTTAAGCGTGCCGTTGAATCGTTCACACAGACCATTACTCTGGGGGTGGTAGGGGGAGCTAAATAATGGTTTTACCCCGCAGCTCTGCCACAACTGTTGAGTTACAGTTGCCGTAAACTGTGTTCCCTGGTCTGAAAGTATTTCCCGGGGGAACCCTACTCGGGAAAAGATCCTGACTAGAGCCTCTGCTACCGTCTCCGCCTCAATGTTGGAGAGCGCCACAGCCTCAGGGTACCTGGTGGCGTAGTCCACCACCGTGAGGATGTAGCGCTTACCGGAGGAGCTGGGTTTGCTGAGAGGCCCTATCAGGTCTACTGCCACTCTGTAGAATGGTTCTTCTATTATAAGGTAAGGCGGTCCTTAGTTTTCTTGATACCCAGATGCCCTGCTAGTGGGATATGATGGCTGAGCCTTAGAAGCTCTGCCCTGTATTTACGAGGTACTACCAACTGTCTTTTTATAACTTGTGCTGCCCCCTTTCCCACTCCCCTTGTGACCCTATATAGCAGCCCCTTGTCCCAGTGGAAGCTCTCGTGGGCATTACCTTCCTTAGGGGTACCTACTGCCTTCCTGTAACCTGCTAAGGTGGGATCTGACTGTTGGGCTTGGCCAAAGTCTTGGGAAGTGCCCCAGAAGGAGATAGGGTTAGGGCATGCTACGGGGATTTCGGTTCCTACCTGCGGTTCAGTGTGTGTCGGTCCAGCTCGGTAGGCTTGCGCCCTGGTAATCACGGGGCAGGCTCCAGCGGGATCGGAGTGAATCAGCTGCGAAGTTAGGCACCCCAAGTCGTTCCCCAATAAATCTTCCGCAGGTAGTCCAGACATAATGCCCACCTCCATCTGCTTGGCTCCGCTGCCCCAATTTAACTGTACTCGGGCTGTGGGTAACTTGTGGATGGCGCCTCCTGCCACTCTTACTGCAACAGTCTTGTTGGTGCGCGCCTTTGCAGATATGGTGTGAGGCTGCACCAAAGTAAAGGTGGCCCCAGAGTTTCGTAGTGCCTCCGCCTCTTTTCCATCTATGGTGACCCATTGTCTGTGGTGCACCCGGTTGTCCGCCTCTGCTTGGGCTAGATTTACCTCATGCAGTACGGCCCATTGCTCCGAATCTGGGTTGTGCTCTTCCAGCGGTTCATGTTGATAGTGGTGAGCAGCGGCCCTCGGTGGTTGTGGTGGTCGCTCCCAGTTGTTCTGCTCCGCTGCGGGCAATGTATCTTGTAGTGCCCTGGTTGATTGCACTGTTGACATACCAATTGTGTTCTCCTATTAAAATTAGGCTGTGTCATGGGTGGTACCGTGTTTGGTCTGGGGTTGGCCACAGGACCTGGCGTTGGAGCGCTGGACCTTACCAGAGGATGGTTTCCACTAGCCTCTCCTTTTGTTCCCTCGTGATGCTCATCTGCCAGCTTGGCCGCTTCCTCGACTGTGGCCGGCTTCCTGTCTCTGACCCAGTCCCTTGTGTCTGCAGGTGTGTGGTCAAAGAATTGTTCGAGCAAGAGGAGTTGAAGCACCTCGTCTAGCGTTGTGGCCTTGCAGCCTTCTATCGAGTTTTGGGCTGCCCGATACATCCTAAAGGCCCATTCGGTGTAGGAGTCTCGGCCTCCTTTCCGTAATGCCCAAAACTTTTTCCTGTAAGTCTCTGGGGTCACGGCATACCTGGCTAGCAGAATGTCCTTTACCCTGGTGTAGTCGTGTATGACTGTGTTAGGAACTGCTCGGTACGCCTCTGCTGCTTAGCCTGTGAGCTTGCTGCTTAAAATCGCTGCCCATTGCTCCGATTCCAGACCCTCCAAAGCGCATTGATGCTCAAAATCTTGTAAATATGCGTAAATTTCCATCTCTCCATCCGAAAATTTTTTAAAAGCAGCATAATTAATCTTTCTCCACTGCCCTCCATTCATAGATCCAGCTAAGGAAGCGGTGTCTCCTTGGTTTAAGCTTGCCTGTTGTGCTCTGCGTTCTGCGCTCACTTGTGCCAGGACTTGCGTCACCATCTCAGGTGTGGGATTTGGCCCATATAGGTTTAGCCTCCACATCACCTTCTGTTGGAATTCTGCTTCCTCCCGGCTGACATTCGCCATGCTGCTGGTTTGGTCGCCCTCCATTAGTTCTGCTATGAGGGTAGCTTTCTTTTCGTTGCTTGCCACCTGACCTCGGGCTTCCAGCAGATCCTTTAGCGTAGTCCTTTTCAGTTTCTCGTACTGCTGGGCCATTCACCAGTTGTCTTTATGCGTTCCATTCAATTCCGTCGCTTGCCACCAGTTGTTAAGACCTGCAGTGTTTATGGTACTGCAGTCTTCTATTCCTTTCCCAACAGCTGAGCATAAGTGATTATAGCTGCAGCAGAGAGTAGAGGAATAGTGTAGATGAATGCAGCTTCCAAGACGATTCTCCCCAGCAAATAGAATATTCCCCAAACATGAGCCTAGACTTCATGAAGGGTGTAACAGGAATGAAGTTTATTGAAAACACACTGGCTTTTATGAGAAATCCTCCTGCAAGAGGACCTCCAACAGCAAACAAAGACATTGACCAATCATCATACAGTTTTACAGAAATACACGCCTTCCCTCTGCCTGGGAGATATTGAGATAAGTTAAGGAATAAATCAATTATCTCCAGGCAGAGGGCACACAATTTTCCCAAAAGTTGGAACACCCCTTTCCCCACAAGGTATCCCCACAAATTACAGATCCCCTGATCGGTTCAGGGGTTCTTAAAAAGTATGGAAGTCATATTTTACCGACCACACACGAGGCTCCTGCCCAAAACAGTTCCACGAATTCAGCGTGTGCGGTCGGTCAATTCAGAAAACGGTAAAAAATGAACAAAGTACCGAATGGATCCTCCTGGCTCATAGGAGCGATTGCTCCCCTTGTCCGTATGAACAAAACTACCGAATGGCGCTCTCCTGGCTGTTCGGTAATTTCAGCGGTGGTTCATGAGGTTGAGTGTCCGATTTTAGTTCCAGACACTCGACGACCAAGTCCCGCTGACTCCCCTCGTGCGAACAAGATGGCTGCCGTTTTCTATTCCACGTGGAGTTCGGCTATACGAACAGCGGCCGCCCAGGGAGCACTTAATAGTCGGTTCTTTTGAATTTAATGAGCCAGGAGGGTGGTCGGTGTTCGGTAGTTTCAAACTACCGAACCAATATTCAATATCCATACAGTAAATGGAGGGGAAAAAAAACAATAAAGGTGAAAATGTTAAATACAAGTCTATTTTCTTCAAATATATCATTACAATGGCTATTGGCAAGGAGTGTGATATATTGGACAGTCAGTTCTTGAATTGTATGTATTAGAAGCAAACAATAAGATCTGAGTGACTTTGACAAGTGATGGCTAGTCGACTGGGCAAAAGCATCTCCAAAATGGCAAGTTTGTGGAGTGTTCCCAGTATGCAGAAGGTTGTACGTACCAAATGTGGTGCAAGGAAGGACAACCGGTGAACTGGCGTCATGGTCGTGGGCGCCCAAAGCTCTTTGATGCACATGAGGAGCAAATTCTAGTCCATCTGGTCCGATCACACAGAAGAGCTACTATAGCTCAAATTGCTGAAAAACTTCATGCTGGCCTTTATTATTATTACTATTTATATAGAACCAACAAATTCTGCAGCGCTTTACAGTGGGTGGACTAACAAACATGTAATTGTAACCAGACAAGACGGATGCACAGCTTAGTGAGCTCACTGGAGTTTGCTTGAAAGTAGGCTATTTAAAGTAGTCTCTTTTAAGTAGGAGTTAAAACAACAGGAGTTTGTTGGTGAACTGGTGGACTGTGGTTGGTATTAGTTAATACCAAGTGGGAAAAAAGCAGGTTTACATTTTTTTTATTTTTTTTTTGTCTTTTTTTTTTTTTTTTTTTTACTTTTACCCTTTTTAATTTTCTCCTTGCAGTTTTGATTTATTTTATTTTTTTGTAACTTTTTTCCCCTTTTCATATATATATATATATATATATATATATATATATATATATATATATATATATATATATATATATATATATATATATATATATATATATATATATATATATTTCTTTTTGCTGGATATATTTAAACATTGTCCCTTTTTTTTTCTTCTATATTTTCTCCTTGCTGGTGTTATTTAAAACGTTTTCCCTCCTTTTTCTTTTTTTTTTTTCCTCTCTTGTTGTTTCTATTCCCCTCCTTGTGGGTGCTGCTGCTGAGCTAATTAGGGGGAGTGCCCCTTAATTTCCACCTGTGTGGGATTTGTATTGCCAATATAACCCACTACTGACTCACAGAGCTTGCTTGAAAGTAGGCTATTTCAAGTAGTCTCTTTTAAGTAGGAGTTAAAACAACAGGAGTTGAAATTACAAGGGAGTTTAAACCAAGAGGGTAAATATTGTTTTTGCTCACTTGTGTTTTTTGTAACTGGGGATGAGTGCTAGCAAGATTGTGAGTTTAACCCAGTGCACATCATGCTGCATGTATGCATGCCTGGATGATTCTGTCCAGGGTCCATACCTCTGTAGTGGGTGTGAGCGAGTGGCAATTCTGGAAGCTCAGATTAGAGATCTGGAGAAGCAAATTGTAACACTGAGGGAGATTGACAATCTTGAGAGGAGTCTGCTGCTCACTGAGCAGAGTTTAGTAGGTGCAGGTAGTGGAGAGGAAGGAGATAAGACAGATGGGGAACAGGCATGTAGCTGGGTGACAGTGGCACGAGGATGCAGGGGGGGAGGGAAGAGAAAATGTTTAGCTAGTCCTGATCTCATGCAGCCTAACAGATTTGCCCGTTTTAGTGAAGATGTTGGGAGCATCAGCTCAGGAGTAGCTGTACTGCAGGAAGCTGTTCCTGCTAACAGCCGTGGGAACAGCCCTTCTAGTACGGGTGGGGTTGAGAGGGTAAGGAAGTCTAGACAGGTTGTGGTGGTAAGGGACTCTATTATTAAGAGAGTAGATAGGGTAATCTGCCACTCTGATCGACTCAACCGGACAGTTTGCTGTCTCCCGGGTGCTCGGGTCCGGCATGTTGCCGACAGAGTGGAGGGATTATTGGGAGGGGCTGGAGATGACCCAGTTGTCATGGTCCATATTGGTACCAATGACAAAGTCAGAGGAAAATGGAAGGTCCTAAAGAATGAGTTCAGGGAACTAGGAAGTAAGCTAAAGAAAAGGACCTCCAAGGTAATTTTTTTCAGAAATATTACCTGTGCAGCGCGCTACAGCAGAAAGGCAGCGGGAGATTAGAAAGGTCAATGCGTGGCTAAAGTCTTGGTGCAGGAAAGAGAGTTTGGGGTTTTTAGAGCACTGGGATGATTTTGCGCTTGGGTACAACCTGTATAGTCATGATGGATTGCACCTAAATGGAAGAGGGTCTGCTGTGCTGGGGGATAGGATGGCTAGAAGGTTGGAGGAGATTTTAAACTAGTGGTGGGGGGGAGGGTCAAAGCAATCTAGAAAATGGAGATAGGATGGAAAGGAGATGGGCTTTAGCTCAGAACAAAGTGGGTGGAGATGGGGGGAAGGGGAAAGCTCAGAACAGAGAAGGTATGTAATATTGATAATTCACAAAAAGTACAAAAGACTCATGATAATATTAAATGTTTGCTTACTAATGCAAGGAGCCTATATAGCAAAATGGGGGAACTAGAGGCAATAGCATACACTAAACAATATGATATAATAGGCATGGTGGGATGAGACACATGACTGGGCAGTTAATTTAAATGGGTACACGTTATTTAGGAAGGATAGGAAAAACAAGAAGGGTGGTGGGGTATGTTTTTATGTCAACCATGAGTTAAAGTCAAATCTTAGACATGTGGAGTGTGACGAGGAAAATGTGGAGGCTTTATGGGTAGATATCTGCTTGGGGCAAACAAAAGGAAATCAATTATTGGTTGGGATATGTTATAAACCATATATGTTATAAAGCAAATTGTTATAAAGCATATGTTATAAAGCAAATTGAGAAAGCTGCAAATCGAGGTAACACGTTAATTATTGGAGATTTTAATTACCCAGACATAAATTGGGATAGAGGGACTAGTACTTCAAGGGGAATCAGGTTTTTGAATGTGTTAAATGACACCTTTATGTCACAACTGGTACAAGCACCAACTAGAAAGGATGCTTGTCTGGATCTCATTATAACAAACAATGTTGATCTTTTAATCAATATTCAAGTAGGGGAGCATTTGGGAAATAGTGATCACAATATGGTAAATTTTGAAATAAACTCAAAAAAGCAAAAGCGAGTTGGGTATACTAAAACATATAATTTAAAAAAAGCCAATTTCAATAAGATTAGGGCAGCTCTACAACATATTGACTGGCATAAACTCCTTAGTGATACAAACACTGAGGATAAATGGAAAATATTCAAATAAATATTAGAAAGGTACATTTCTCAGTATGTACCATCGGGTAATAAATATAAAAGAAACAAATTAAAACCAATGTGGCTTAGTAGAGAAGTAAAACAAGAGATTGAAAATAAGAAAAGGGAATTTAAAGCATTTAAATCAGACAAATCAGAGGCATCCTATTTAAGATATAAGGAAGCCAATAACGCTTGCAAAAAGGCAATTAAAGTGGCTAAACTAGAAAATGAGAAATTGACAGCTAAAAAATGCAAAACCAACCCCAATTTTTTTTTTCAAGTACATCAATTCTAAAAAAACAAAAAATGAAAGTGTAGGTACACTGGAAACAGAGTTGGGTTTATTAGCTAATGAAGACCAAGAAAAAGCAGACATTTTAAATAACTATTTTTCTTCAGTATATTTTAATGCGGATCCTATGGCAAGAGATGGGCAAATGATTGCTGCAAAAAACTTGCAGATAACTTGTGATTGGATAACGCGAGACAAGGTGCTACAGCTATTAAAGAAAATTAATGTAAATAAAGCTCTGGGGCCTGACGGTATTCACCCACGAGTACCCACGAGTACTTAAGGAGCTAAGTGGGGAAATAAGTGACCCTCTGTATTTAATTTTTCAAGATTCTTTTGTTTCAGGTGTTGTACCGGAGGAAAAATATATGAAGTCTCTCACACACTCAGACTTACAATGGTGATTCCAATATCCACATACAGTGATATAGAAATTTCAAAAAAGTGATTATAGTAAAATAAAAATAAAAATAAAGAATAACTTCCCTTAGCAATATAGGATATGCCCGTAGATTTCCTCCTATCTTCAATTCAACAAATGTATGGTATAGGGCTATTCCAGGCTAGGGAAATAAGAAATATATGGCATAGTGCAATACTGTAGATAATAAAAATGGATATATAGGTAAGTGCCAAGTGTTCACTCACACTTTAACTTCCCAAGAAATACCTTCAAAGATATACTTGGCGTGCCTTCTTGCTTCAATGCTTGGTGCATGTAAATCTCATATAGAGGTAAAGTACAAAAAAAATAAATGAAATGACTGTATGAATAAAGAGTAAAAAAAGCATTTATTACTGACATCAAAGTAAATAATAGCAGATATATCAGTCCTACAAAAAAAAAATGAAATGACTGTATGAATAAAGAGTAAAAAAAGCATTTATTACTGACATCAAAGTAAATAATAGCAGATATATCAGCTATATATCAGTACTGAAAATCTTACTTGCGCTTTTTCCTTAATCCCCATGTATATTTAGACAAATGGAGGTCATTTAGTTGCTCCAATGGCCATTGGAGGGATGCCCGCCTGCCAACGTCAAGGCAGACCCCCCCTAAGCGGGTCCTAACACTGACCCTTCAGCCTGCTTCCTTGAGCTTCTGGCAAAGATATCTCTAATGAGACAGATAGGGGTTCTTTTTATATACACCCCTTTACTTATTAACCCTTAATAGGGAACACATGGGATGGGTAGCAGCATTGTAACCAGGCTGTGTGATACAAAGTAAATACAAATACAAAAAGAGAAGTCCTGCGCTTAAGCTGCAAGGACTACAACACACATCAGCCCCAATATATAGTAAAAACCAAAGAAAAGAAAATGTTACTTGCGCTTTTTCCTTAATCCCCATGTATATTTAGACAAATGGAGGTCATTTAGTTGCTCCAATGGCCATTGGAGGGATGCCCGCCTGCCAACGTCAAGGCAGACCCCCCCTAAGCGGGTCCTAACACTGACCCTTCAGCCTGCTTCCTTGAGCTTCTGGCAAAGATATCTCTAATGAGACAGATAGGGGTTCTTTTTATATACACCCCTTTACTTATTAACCCTTAATAGGGAACACATGGGATGGGTAGCAGCATTGTAACCAGGCTGTGTGATACAAAGTAAATACAAATACAAAAAGAGAAGTCCTGCGCTTAAGCTGCAAGGACTACAACACACATCAGCCCCAATATATAGTAAAAACCAAAGAAAAGAAAATGTTACTTGCGCTTTTTCCTTAATCCCCATGTATATTTAGACAAATGGAGGTCATTTAGTTGCTCCAATGGCCATTGGAGGGATGCCCGCCTGCCAACGTCAAGGCAGACCCCCCCTAAGCGGGTCCTAACACTGACCCTTCAGCCTGCTTCCTTGAGCTTCTGGCAAAGATATCTCTAATGAGACAGATAGGGGTTCTTTTTATATACACCCCTTTACTTATTAACCCTTAATAGGGAACACATGGGATGTGTGTTGTAGTCCTTGCAGCTTAAGCGCAGGACTTCTCTTTTTGTATTTGTATTTACTTTGTATCACACAGCCTGGTTACAATGCTGCTACCCATCCCATGTGTTCCCTATTAAGGGTTAATAAGTAAAGGGGTGTATATAAAAAGAACCCCTATCTGTCTCATTAGAGATATCTTTGCCAGAAGCTCAAGGAAGCAGGCTGAAGGGTCAGTGTTAGGACCCGCTTAGGGGGGGTCTGCCTTGACGTTGGCAGGCGGGCATCCCTCCAATGGCCATTGGAGCAACTAAATGACCTCCATTTGTCTAAATATACATGGGGATTAAGGAAAAAGCGCAAGTAACATTTTCTTTTCTTTGGTTTTTACTATATATTGGGGCTGATGTGTGTTGTAGTCCTTGCAGCTTAAGCGCAGGACTTCTCTTTTTGTATTTGTATTTACTTTGTATCACACAGCCTGGTTACAATGCTGCTACCCATCCCATGTGTTCCCTATTAAGGGTTAATAAGTAAAGGGGTGTATATAAAAAGAACCCCTATCTGTCTCATTAGAGATATCTTTGCCAGAAGCTCAAGGAAGCAGGCTGAAGGGTCAGTGTTAGGACCCGCTTAGGGGGGGTCTGCCTTGACGTTGGCAGGCGGGCATCCCTCCAATGGCCATTGGAGCAACTAAATGACCTCCATTTGTCTAAATATACATGGGGATTAAGGAAAAAGCGCAAGTAACATTTTCTTTTCTTTGGTTTTTACTATATATTGGGGCTGATGTGTGTTGTAGTCCTTGCAGCTTAAGCGCAGGACTTCTCTTTTTGTATTTGTATTTACTTTGTATCACACAGCCTGGTTACAATGCTGCTACCCATCCCATGTGTTCCCTATTAAGGGTTAATAAGTAAAGGGGTGTATATAAAAAGAACCCCTATCTGTCTCATTAGAGATATCTTTGCCAGAAGCTCAAGGAAGCAGGCTGAAGGGTCAGTGTTAGGACCCGCTTAGGGGGGGTCTGCCTTGACGTTGGCAGGCGGGCATCCCTCCAATGGCCATTGGAGCAACTAAATGACCTCCATTTGTCTAAATATACATGGGGATTAAGGAAAAAGCGCAAGTAACATTTTCTTTTCTTTGGTTTTTACTATATATTGGGGCTGATGTGTGTTGTAGTCCTTGCAGCTTAAGCGCAGGACTTCTCTTTTTGTATTTGTATTTACTTTGTATCACACAGCCTGGTTACAATGCTGCTACCCATCCCATGTGTTCCCTATTAAGGGTTAATAAGTAAAGGGGTGTATATAAAAAGAACCCCTATCTGTCTCATTAGAGATATCTTTGCCAGAAGCTCAAGGAAGCAGGCTGAAGGGTCAGTGTTAGGACCCGCTTAGGGGGGGTCTGCCTTGACGTTGGCAGGCGGGCATCCCTCCAATGGCCATTGGAGCAACTAAATGACCTCCATTTGTCTAAATATACATGGGGATTAAGGAAAAAGCGCAAGTAACATTTTCTTTTCTTTGGTTTTTACTATATATTGGGGCTGATGTGTGTTGTAGTCCTTGCAGCTTAAGCGCAGGACTTCTCTTTTTGTATTTGTATTTACTTTGTATTACACAGCCTGGTTACAATGCTGCTACCCATCCCATGTGTTCCCTATTAAGGGTTAATAAGTAAAGGGGTGTATATAAAAAGAACCCCTATCTGTCTCATTAGAGATATCTTTGCCAGAAGCTCAAGGAAGCAGGCTGAAGGGTCAGTGTTAGGACCCGCTTAGGGGGGGTCTGCCTTGACGTTGGCAGGCGGGCATCCCTCCAATGGCCATTGGAGCAACTAAATGACCTCCATTTGTCTAAATATACATGGGGATTAAGGAAAAAGCGCAAGTAACATTTTCTTTTCTTTGGTTTTTACTATATATTGGGGCTGATGTGTGTTGTAGTCCTTGCAGCTTAAGCGCAGGACTTCTCTTTTTGTATTTGTATTTACTTTGTATCACACAGCCTGGTTACAATGCTGCTACCCATCCCATGTGTTCCCTATTAAGGGTTAATAAGTAAAGGGGTGTATATAAAAAGAACCCCTATCTGTCTCATTAGAGATATCTTTGCCAGAAGCTCAAGGAAGCAGGCTGAAGGGTCAGTGTTAGGACCCGCTTAGGGGGGGTCTGCCTTGACGTTGGCAGGCGGGCATCCCTCCAATGGCCATTGGAGCAACTAAATGACCTCCATTTGTCTAAATATACATGGGGATTAAGGAAAAAGCGCAAGTAACATTTTCTTTTCTTTGGTTTTTACTATATATTGGGGCTGATGTGTGTTGTAGTCCTTGCAGCTTAAGCGCAGGACTTCTCTTTTTGTATTTGTATTTACTTTGTATCACACAGCCTGGTTACAATGCTGCTACCCATCCCATGTGTTCCCTATTAAGGGTTAATAAGTAAAGGGGTGTATATAAAAAGAACCCCTATCTGTCTCATTAGAGATATCTTTGCCAGAAGCTCAAGGAAGCAGGCTGAAGGGTCAGTGTTAGGACCCGCTTAGGGGGGGTCTGCCTTGACGTTGGCAGGCGGGCATCCCTCCAATGGCCATTGGAGCAACTAAATGACCTCCATTTGTCTAAATATACATGGGGATTAAGGAAAAAGCGCAAGTAACATTTTCTTTTCTTTGGTTTTTACTATATATTGGGGCTGATGTGTGTTGTAGTCCTTGCAGCTTAAGCGCAGGACTTCTCTTTTTGTATTTGTATTTACTTTGTATCACACAGCCTGGTTACAATGCTGCTACCCATCCCATGTGTTCCCTATTAAGGGTTAATAAGTAAAGGGGTGTATATAAAAAGAACCCCTATCTGTCTCATTAGAGATATCTTTGCCAGAAGCTCAAGGAAGCAGGCTGAAGGGTCAGTGTTAGGACCCGCTTAGGGGGGGTCTGCCTTGACGTTGGCAGGCGGGCATCCCTCCAATGGCCATTGGAGCAACTAAATGACCTCCATTTGTCTAAATATACATGGGGATTAAGGAAAAAGCGCAAGTAACATTTTCTTTTCTTTGGTTTTTACTATATATTGGGGCTGATGTGTGTTGTAGTCCTTGCAGCTTAAGCGCAGGACTTCTCTTTTTGTATTTGTATTTACTTTGTATCACACAGCCTGGTTACAATGCTGCTACCCATCCCATGTGTTCCCTATTAAGGGTTAATAAGTAAAGGGGTGTATATAAAAAGAACCCCTATCTGTCTCATTAGAGATATCTTTGCCAGAAGCTCAAGGAAGCAGGCTGAAGGGTCAGTGTTAGGACCCGCTTAGGGGGGGTCTGCCTTGACGTTGGCAGGCGGGCATCCCTCCAATGGCCATTGGAGCAACTAAATGACCTCCATTTGTCTAAATATACATGGGGATTAAGGAAAAAGCGCAAGTAACATTTTCTTTTCTTTGGTTTTTACTATATATTGGGGCTGATGTGTGTTGTAGTCCTTGCAGCTTAAGCGCAGGACTTCTCTTTTTGTATTTGTATTTACTTTGTATCACACAGCCTGGTTACAATGCTGCTACCCATCCCATGTGTTCCCTATTAAGGGTTAATAAGTAAAGGGGTGTATATAAAAAGAACCCCTATCTGTCTCATTAGAGATATCTTTGCCAGAAGCTCAAGGAAGCAGGCTGAAGGGTCAGTGTTAGGACCCGCTTAGGGGGGGTCTGCCTTGACGTTGGCAGGCGGGCATCCCTCCAATGGCCATTGGAGCAACTAAATGACCTCCATTTGTCTAAATATACATGGGGATTAAGGAAAAAGCGCAAGTAACATTTTCTTTTCTTTGGTTTTTACTATATATTGGGGCTGATGTGTGTTGTAGTCCTTGCAGCTTAAGCGCAGGACTTCTCTTTTTGTATATATCAGTACTGATATATCTGCTATTATTTACTTTGATGTAAGTAATAAATGCTTTTTTTACTCTTTATTCATACAGTCATTTCATTTATTTTTTTTGTACTTTACCTCTATATGAGATTTACATGCACCAAGCATTGAAGCAAGAAGGCACACCAAGTATATATTTGAAGGCATTTCTTGGGATGTTAAAGTGTGAGTGAACACTTGGCACTTACCTATATATCCATTTTTATTATCTACAGTGTTGTACCGGAGGATTGGAGGAAGGCAGATGTTATTCCTATATTTTAAAAGGGTTCAAAATCCTTGCCTGGAAATTATAGACATGTGAGCTTAACTTCTGTAACTTGGAAAATATTTGAAGGGCTGTTAAGGGATAATATTCAGGAATTCATTGGGAAGAACTTGTTATTAGTAATAATCAGCATGGTTTTATGAAACATAGGTAATGTCAAACTAACCTAATTGCATTCTACGAAGAAGTAAGTAGAAGTATAGATCAGGGTGTTGCAGTGGATGTGATCTACTTGGATTTTGCCATGGCATTTGATACGGTTCTTCACAATAGGTTAGTCTTCAAACTAAAAGAAATTGGTCTAGATGAATATTCTTGTTCTTGGGTAGAACATTGGCTTAAGTATAGAGTACAACGAGTTGTAATTAATGGTAAATTTTTAGGCTGGACAAAAGTGGTAAGTGGTGTCCCTCAGGGCTCTGTTTTGAGACCACTTCTATTTAACATATTTATAAATGATCTTGAAATAGGCATTGAAAGCCATGTATCAGTGTTTTCAGATGACACCAAACTATGTAAAGTAATAAAATGTGAGCAGGATATTGCTTTGCTGCAGAGGGATTTGTATAGATTGGGGGACTGGGCACTAAAATGGCAGATGAAATTTAACGTAGAGAAATGCAAAGTTATGCACTTCGGGGTTAAGAATGCACAAGCAACTTACACACTAAATGGTAGTGAATTAGGGATAACCACACACGAGAAGGATTTGGGAATTGTTATAGACAACAAATTAGGAAGCAATATGCAATGTCAGTCTGGAGTTGCTAAAGCCAGTAAGGTTTTGTCATGTATAAATAGGGGCATTAATTCTCGGGATGAAAATATAATTTTGCCTCTTCATAAATCGCTGGTGAGACCACACCTTAAATATGCTGCGCAATTTCGGGTGCCTGTTCTAAAGAAAGATATCATGGCACTAAAAAAAGTCCAGAGACGAGCTACAAAATTGATAAAAGGAATGGAGCATTTTAGTTATGAAGAAAAATTAAAATCTGTTTAGTTTGGAAAAACGGCGCCTGAGAGGGGATATGATAACTTTATACAAATATATTCGGGGCCAGTACAAACCTTTATCTGGAAATCTATTCATAAACAGGGCTATACGTAGGACACAAGGTCACACATTTAGACTGGAAGAAAGGAGATTTCATCTAAGGCAAAGAAAAGGTTTTTATACAGTAAGAGCAATAAGGATATGGAATTCTCTGCCTGAAGAGGTGGTGTTGTCAGAGTCACTACAGATGTTTAAACTGCAATTGGATAAATACTTACAAAAACATAACATACAGGGATATAATTTCTAATTAGTGGGGTAACAGATGCTTGATCCAAGGAGACATCTGACTGCTATTTTGGGGTCAGGAAGGAATTTTTTCCTAGTTTGTGGCAAAATAGGAAGCGCTTCAAAGTAGGTTTTTTGCCTTCTTTTGGATCAACAGCAACAATATATGTGAGGAAGGCTGAACTTGATGGACGCAAGTCTCTTTTCAGCTATGTAACTATGTAACTATGTAACATGCTAGAGGGAGTGGGGTAAAGTGACACAAAAGGTAAGGATAGTGTTAGAGAAGTAATGACAGTTGAAGGAGAGGAATTAGTTGGGAGCTATTAATAGAGATGTCACGAACATAAAATTCTCCGTTCGCGAACGGCGAACGCAAATTTCCGCAAATGTGGGCGAACCGGGCGAACCGTCATAGACTTCAATAGGCAGGCGAATTTTAAAACCCACAGGGACTCTTTCTGGCCACAATAGTGATGGAAAAGTTGTTTCAAGGGGACTAACACCTGGACTGTGGCATGCCAGAGGGGGGTCCATGACAAAACTCCCATGGAAAATTACATAGTTGATGCAGAGTCTGGTTTTAATCCATAAAGGGCATAAATCACCTAACATTCCTAAATTGTTTGGAATAATGTGCTTTAAAACATCAGGTATGATGTTGTATCGATCAGGTAGTGTAAGGGTTACGCCCACTTCACAGTGACAGACCAAACTCCCCGTTTAACGCACAGCAAACAACTGCAAACAGTCTATTTGCACAAACGCAAACTCTCCATTTGCACAAGGTTGGATACCAAGCTGGCCATGTCCCGTTCCTTGTCCTCACTGATGTCATTGAAGGTCTCTTCCTCCACCCAGCCACGTACAACACCAAGGGTCCCCAAAAGGTGACAACAAGCCCTCTGGGACGCCTGCTGTGTTTGGTCTTCCACCTCCTCAAAGCCACCTTCCTCCTCTGACTCCTCTTCTTCAGACTCCTCTCTCTGCATTGCCTCTCTCTGCATTATTATAAGGTGCGTTAAGTAGTACTATTCCTATCAGTTTAATCCCTGTTACGTCCCCTATCAGGGGACATGTATATGGCATCGATTTTAGGAACTGGGAGATGGAAAAAGATGCTTGGTCGGTCCTCCAACTTCAAATTTGTGGCACTGCGCTTGCAATCTAATGTGCCACCAGATAGGAGTGGTGTGTTAAGTAGTACTATTATTATCAGTTTAATCCCTGTTACGTCCCCTATCAGGGGACGTGTATATGGCATCGATTTTAGGAACCGGGAGATGGAATAAGATGCTTGGTTGGTCCTCCTACTTCAAATTTGGAGCACTGCGCGTGTAATCTAATGTGCCACCAGATAGGAGTAGTGTGTTAAGTAGTACTATTCTTATCAGTTTAATCCCTGTTACGTCCCCCTCATCAGGCCTTTTTTAGTCGAATGTATCGCCCACTGTCAGTCCCTTCGGGATCCATCCCTTATTCATCTTAATAAAGGTGAGGTAATCTAGACTTTTTTGACCTAGGCGACTTCTCTTCTCAGTGACAATACCTCCTGCTGCACTGAAGGTCCTTTCTGACAGGACACTTGAAGCGGGGCAGGCCAGAAGTTCTATCGCAAATTGGGATAGCTCAGGCCACAGGTCAAGCCTGCACACCCAGTAGTCAAGGGCTTCATCGCTCCTCAGAGTGTCGATATCTGCAGTTAAGGCGAGGTAGTCTGCTACCTGTTGGTCGAGTCGTTCTCTGAGGGTGGACCCCGAAGGGCTGTGGCGATGCGTAGGACTTAAAAAGCTCTGCATGTCCTCCATCAACAACACTTCTGTAAAGCATCCTGTCCTTGCCGGCGTGGTCGTGAGAGGAGGAGGATTACTTTCACCTCTTCCCCTGTTAGATTCCAGTTGTGCTGTGACATCACCCTTATATGCTGTGTAAAGCATACTTTTTAATTTATTTTGGAACTGCTGCATCCTTTCCGACTTGCGGTAATTCGGTAACATTTCAGGCACTTTCTGCTTATACCGGGGTCTAGTAGCATGGACACCCAGTACAGGTCATTCTCCTTCAGCCTTTTTATACGAGGGTACGACAGCATGAAAGACCCCATTTGCACAAGGTTGGATGCCGAGCTACTCATGTCCCGTTCCTCGTCCTCAGTGATCTCACTGAAGGTATGTTCTTCCCCCCAGCCACGTACAACACCACGGGTACCAGATAGGTGACAACGAGCACCCTGGGATGCCTGTTGTGGTTGGTCTTTCTCCTCCTCCTGAAAGCCACATTCCTCCTCTGACTCCTCTTCCTCACAATCTTCTTCCAGCGTTGCCGCAGGTACAGCAAGCGATGCTGATAAGGCTGTTTCTGGTGGTGATGGTGACCACAACTCTTCCTCTTCCTCTTCATGATCATCTACGGCCTGATCCAGCACTCTTCGCAGGGCACGCTCCAGGAAGAAAACAAATGGTATGATGTCGCTGATGGTGCCTTCGGTGCGACTGACTAGGTTTGTCACCTCCTCAAAAGGACGCATGAGCCTACAGGCATTGCGCATGAGCGTCCAGTAACGTGGCAAAAAAATTCCCAGCTCCGCAGAGGCTGTCCTAGCATCCCGGTCATACAAATAGTCGTTAACGGCTTTTTCTTGTTTGAGCAGGCGGTCGAACATTAGGAGTGTTGAATTCCAACGTGTCGGGCTGTCGCAAATCAAGCGCCTCACTGGCATGTTGTTTCACCGCTGGATATCTGAAAAGTGCGCCATGGCCGTGTAGGAATGCCTGAAATGGCCACACACCTTCCTGGCCTGCTTCAGGACGTCCTGTAAGCCTGGGTACTTATGCACAAAGCGTTGTACGATCAGATTACACACATGTGCCATGCACGGCACATGTGTCAACTTGCCCAAATTCAATGCCGCCAACAAATTTCTTCCGTTGTCACAAACCACTTTGCCGATCACCAGTTGGTGCGGAGTCAGGTTATGGAAGAGGATGGAGTAGGAGGAGTAGAGGAGGTGGCAGCAGGCCTGCCTGCAAGTCGTGGCGGAGTCACCAACACCTCTGCAGAGCCACGCATTCCATGCTTGGCAGCCATCAGCAGGTTTACCCAATGCGCAGTGTAGGTGATATACCTGCCCTGACCATGCTTTGCAGACCAGGTATCAGTGGTCAGATGGACCCTTGCCCCAACACTGTGTGCCAGGCATGCCATTACTTCCTTTTGCACATCGAGTACAGGTTGGGGATTGCCTTTTGTGCAAAGAAATTTCGTCCGGGTACCTTCCACCGCGGTGTCCCAATTGCTACAAATTTTTGGAATGCCTCAGACTCCACCAGCTTGTATGGTAAAAGCTGGTGGGCTAAGAGTTCAGACAAGCCAGTTGTCAGATGCCGGGCAAGGGGGTGACTTTGTGACATTGGCTTCTTACGCTCAAACATGTCCTTGACAGACACCTGACTGTGGGCAGATGAGCAGAAAATGCTCAAGGCGAGAGACGGAGTGGCGGATGGTTGAGAGGGGACAAGGAGGACAGCAGTGGTTGACGTGGCTGAAGATGCCGGACCAGGAGGAGGATGGCGGCTTTGAGTTTGTGTGCTGCTTGTACTCATGTGTTGATCCCATAGGCGTTTGTGATGTGCGATCATATGCCTTCGCAAAGCAGTTGTACCTAGGTGGGTGTTGGACTTCCCATGACTCAGTTTCTTTTGAAATATGAGTTGCACTGGTGTGACACTGTGCCCTGGCAGGCCCTGAAACGCACACTCGTGAAGGAAACTTACTGCTATTATATTACAGTCCAAAAAGTTGTTGTTTTTTTTAAATGCAAGCTATTGTGACACCAGTGAGTGAGTGTTTTTTTTTTTTTAAATGCAAGCTATTGGGACACCAGTGAGTGAGTGGTGGCACTGGGCAGGCCCTGAAACGCACACTCATGAAGGAAACTGACTGCTATTATATTACAGTCAAAAAAGTTGTTGTTTTTTTTAAATGCAAGCTATTGTGACACCAGTGAGTGAGTGTTTTTTTTTTTTAAATGCAAGCTATTGGGACACCAGTGAGTGAGTGGTGGCACTGGGCAGGCCCTGAAACGCACACTAGTGAAGGAAACTGACTGCTATTATATTACAGTAAAAAAAGATTATTTTTTTTAAATGCAAGCTATTGTGACACCAGTGAGTGAGTGGTGGCACTGGGCCGGCCCTGAAACGCACACTAGTGAAGGAAACTGACTGCTATTATTTTACAGTCAAAAAGTTTTTGGGTTTTTTTAAATGCAAGCTATTGTGACACCAGTGAGTGAGTGGTGGCACTGGGCAGGCCCTGAAACGCACACTCGTGAAGGAAACTGACTGCTATTATATTACAGTCAAAAAAGTTCTTGTTTTTTTTTAAATGCAAGCTATTGTGACACCAGTGAGTGAGTGGTGGCACTGGGCAGGCCCTGAAACGCACACTAGTGAAGGAAACTGACTGCTATTATTTTACAGTCAAAAAAGTTTTGTTTTTTTTAAATGCAAGCTATTGTGACACCAGTGAGTGAGTGGTGGCACTGGGCAGGCCCTGAAACGCACACTAGTGAAGGAAACTGACTGCTATTATATTACAGTCAAAAAAGTTACATTACACAGAAAAAAAAGTTCTAGCCCTAAAAAGGGCTTTTTGGGGTGCTGTCCTTACAGCAGAAATCAGATGAGTCCTTCAGGACTGTAGTGGACACTGAATACACTAGCCTAGCTATCAATTTCCCTATCAAATCAGCAGCAGCTACACTGTCCCTCCTCTCACTAAGAATGCAGCTTCACAATGAATGTAAAATGGATGCTGTCCAGGAGGTGGATAGGTCTGGGAGGGAGGGTCTGCTGCTGATTGACTGGAATGTGTCTGCTGACTGTGAGGTACAGGGTCAAAGTTTACTCAATGATGACGAATAGGGGGCAGACTGAACAGCGCATATGTTCACTATCCGTGGCGAACGCGAACAAGCGATGTTCGCCAGGAACTATTCGCCAGCGAACAGTTCGGGACATCACTAGTAAGAAAGACCAGAAGTTCAGTTTTCGACAGGTTGAGTTTAAGGATGTGGGCAGCCATTGAGTTAAAAATTGCAGAGGCAGCCAGAGACCCTTTTTAAGACGGGCAGGGAGAGATAGAAACATAGAATGTGACAGCAGATAAGAACCATTGGGCCCATCTAGTCTGCCCAATATTTCAAAATACTTTTAATTAGCCTTATCTTATAGTTAGGATGACCTTATGCCTATCTTACGCATGCTTAAACAGCTTTACTGTGTTAACCTCTACCACTTCAGCCGGAATGCTATTCCACGCATCCACTACCCTCTCAGTAAAGTAATACTTCCTGATATTATTTTTAAACCTTTGCCCCTCTAATTTAAGACTATGTCCTCTTGTTGTGGTAGTTTTTCTTCTTTTAAATATGGTCTCCTCCTTTACTGCGTTGATTCCCTTTATGTCTTTAAATGTTTCTATCATATCCCCCCTGTATCGTCTTTCCTCCAAGTTATACATTTTAAGATCCTTTAACCTTTCCTGGTAAGTTTTATCCTGCAATCCATGAACCAGTTTAGTAGCCCTTCTCTGAACTCTCTCTAAAGTGTCAATATCCTTCTGAAGATACAGTCTCCAGTACTGCGTACAATACTACAAGTGAGGTCTCACCAGTGTTCTGTACAATGGCATGAGTACTTCCCTCTTTCTACTGCTAATACCTCTTCCTATACAACCAAGCATTCTGCTAGCATTTTCTGCTGCTCTATTACATTGTCTGCCTACCTTTAAGTCATCAGAACTAATCACCCCTAAATCCCTTTCCTCAGATGTTGAGGTTAGGACTCTATCAAATATTCTGTACTCTGCCCTTGGGTTTTTACGTCCAAGATGCATTATCTTGCACTTATCCACATTAAATGTCAGTTGCCACAACTCTGACCATTTTTCTAGTTTACCTAAATCCTTTGCCATTTGGCTTATCCCTCCTGGAACATCAACCCTGTTACACATCTTAGTATCATCAGCAAAAAGACATACCTTACCATCAAGACCTTCTGCAATATCAATAGGAGAGGACAGATAGATTTGCGTGTCATCCGCACAGAAATGATATTGAAAGGCAAAAGAGCTGATGAGTTTACCAAGGGAGGCAGTATAGATCGAGAACAGTAGTGGACCAAGGATTGGACCTTGGGGGACACCAACAGAGAGAAGTTGGGGAGAAACAAAGAAACACAGAACGTGACGGCAGATAAGAACCATTCGGCCCATTTAGTCTGCACAATATTTTAAAATACTTTCATTAGTCTCTGTTCGATTCCCCCGGTAGGTGAACGTGATCTTGCGGGGCAGGCAGCAATCAAAGTTCTCCTTCATTAGTTCTACTAGTGCGTGCCTCCGAGACGATTGAGAAATCTTACTGTGGAGACGTTGTCCTTCCGAAGTAGGATGCAGCAGTTGAACTTCCCTTTTGTCAGACTGCGGAGTGCGAACGACCCTGCGAACAGGCAGTTGATGTGCATGGAAAGTTCCTTGGATGTACCGACGCCTACAATGGCGAAAGTGCCATCCGTAACCCCCCAGCCCATTCGGCTGGCGTCCGATTCCAATACAAAGTCTGGCTGGTTGCCAAATATGGCTTGACCATTCCAGGCCTGCATGCAGTTCAACCACCACTGGAGTTCCGCCTGAACCTCGTTCAACATAGGGACTGGTTGGTCATATGTTGGGTTCCGGCATAGGAATCGTGTCTTGAGGCGCTGCATAGCTCGGTAGTGGAGGGGACCTGGGAATATCGCCTGGATGGAGGAGAATAGAAGGCCTACGATCCGTGCGAGGAGGCAAAGTGTTAAAAATGGCATGCGGAGATCCTTGCGTATTTTCTTGCAGATGGAGGTCACCTTTGCCGCTGGGAGGTGAAGCGAGCAAGATCTGGAGACTCTCGAATTCCAGGAATTGGACCGCTTGTGAGTGGTCAAGCGCCGATTTGGCGCTGTTGACTACAAAAAAACTCAGCAATTCCAGATATTGAACCATGTAAGTGGTATGTTCTCATAACGCTAGTCTGTCCCCATCGTAGATGAAGATATTGTCCACGTATTCCACGGGCCTGAAGGTGTGCCACCACACATTTTAGCAGCTTTGTGAAGCACCAAGGTGCCAAGCTGAGTCTGAACGGGAGGCAAGTAAACTGCCATGCGGTCCCCTGCCAGAGGAAGCGTAGGTAAGGATGACTTTGATCGTGAATAGGGATTGTAAGGTAAGCATTTTTCAGGTTCAGCCACGTAAACCCGTCGCCGTCCTGAAGTAAGTCCCGAAGGAGATGAATGCCTTCCATATTGACGTGTCTGTATATGAGGAGGGTGTTTAGCTGTCTTAGATTGATAACCGGACGGAATTCACCATTCTTCTTCCTGACCAGGAAGATGTTGCTGAAGAAGCCGCCGGAATCCGGGGTCAGCTGAATGGCGCCTTTGGACCGTAGATCATCCAGTTCTGAGTCGATCAGTTGCGCATCCGCATCTGCCACTCAGAATGGGGGCAGCGGATGCAACTGAACGGGGACTTCTCCTAATTCTATTTGGTGGCCACGTACCATCTGCAGGATCCAGGGGTCCGTGGAGAGGCCTGCCCAGCTTTGGAAAAAATGAGAAATACGGCCTGCGATACGAACAGTAGTTAGCGAAAAAGTAAACTGGGAGCTTACCAGAGTTGAATCTTGCCCTGGATCATCCTCTGCCTCCGTGGCTGTGGTACGAGCCTCTGGAGCGTATTCCCATCTCCGGGTAGAAAGGTTGCATCCGGGTTGTACAGGGGCCTGATGGCCATTATCAGCTGGTGGCACCCCTTTACCGACCAGCCTGACAAAAACAACTCTGCTGTGAGATCCTTGGAAGACTTTCTGCATAGACGATTGCGCCTTGACCCTACCCTGTGCCAGGGGTCCGAGCTCCGTGTCCCTCAATTCCACCAGTTTCTCGTATGCAGAACAGTGCTGCATGGCGTCTCTCAGATGAGAAGGCCACATTGGTATTAAAAAGGAAGCAAAGGCACCGTTGTGCCCACTCCCTTATATCATGTGTCCAATCACGCACCACATCGGAATCAAAGGTGTCCATAAC
Source organism: Pelobates fuscus (assembly GCF_036172605.1). Taxonomy (NCBI): domain Eukaryota; kingdom Metazoa; phylum Chordata; class Amphibia; order Anura; family Pelobatidae; genus Pelobates; species Pelobates fuscus. The sequence continues at coordinate 42,734,318 of NC_086327.1, read as the reverse complement.
CCTTGCCACGAGTCCAATGGCATCGGGCAGTTTGTCCTGTGCCCCCTTGAATCCGCATTCCACCCCTTTGCGTGGGTCCCAACCCCCACGTGCCATGAAGGTCAACATAAGCTGATCAAAGTCAGGGGTGAAGGCCACCTTGTCCGGCAGCGTAGGGCGAGGTCATCTCACTCTGGGGCTCACACAGGAAAGTGTCTAGTTGGAAGATCTGGACTCCGAGTCTCAAGCATTGTCATCTGTTCTCGACGCTTCAGCTTGCCACTCATCCAGCACTGAGAGTGCATCTGGCTGGTCTCATTCCTCGTCCGAGGAGGAGAGTTGTGCTGGTTTGGGTGCCGTGCGTTGAGAGGACTCACTGCACTTGGTGAGCCCCTTGCCTTTGGACTTTTTCACCTTTCAATTGCGTTTAGGGGGGCGCGAGCATTCTCTGAAGGAGTCCAAATCTTTGGAATCCGCCACATAATGTGTCCTCTTGGATGAATGCCTAGCTACATGTTGGCTAGTGAAGGTTTGAGAGAAAGCCTTCTCCATAGATGCCGCGACTGCAGCAGCAATCATGGTCTGTAAATCAATTGGGTTCTATGACTCTTCTATGTTGATAACTGGGTTCAATATGGAGCTCACCCAGAGACATCAAGCGTGAGGGCAGAGTGAAATTTGCACTAAGGGTAGTAGAGGCCTAGGGACCAGGGGGGTGGTATGTCGGTAGGTGTAGTGTGGCCCGAGTCAAAAACTGTGTACGATTGAAAGGACAGACGGAGAAGGCTGTAGAGTATCACTGGGGCTCACCCAGGCAATAAGGAGCTTGCATGGACAGGTCCTGTTCGGCAGTACAGAAACAGGGGGCTGGTCCCAAAGGATATCCCACAGCAAGGAGCAATAGAAGTTTATAAAGCAGGAGAAAAAAATGGGTCCAGAGGAGTAATAGCAGTGAAAAACCATAAAAAAAACTTAAAATGGCCTATGGTATGCACGCCCAAGGCAAAATGCGGAAACCAGAGGACCTCCCAGTTGTTCGGGAGGAGTTTAGTGTGAGAAAAACGTGCAAACGGCTACAAAGGTACGGTCGTTCGTGAGAATCGACTCGCCATCATCAAACGTCCGCACGGAAAGAGCCAAATGTGAAGCGTTCGGTTCGTTTATGCGAACACCCGCAAACGAACGCTTGTGAAAACGGAGTAATGGGGTGAAGCAGGCACCGGGAGAGCAGGGGGACCACCAAAGGTAAGATGAAACACCCTAGAGGGAAGGGGGAAAATCCCAAAGTCCCCAATAGATGAAGGGAGCAAAGAAATAATATTCAGAGTAGGGTACCAGAAAACAAAGTAAAGGCAAATTAGACCGTAAAATAGATACCACATAAAGGTGGTAGAGACTAGAAAGAAGTAAACAGAACTATATAGACAAACAATCTGAAGTAAATAGTATGATAAGAGATGAGACTGAAAGAGGAGAACCAAAACTCTGTACTTAACTTGTGATGGAGAGGCAAAGAAAAAGGGAGTGATTCAGTTATACATCCCTCTTATATACATTGCTTGTGTTTAATTGGTTCTCAGTTTTCTTTACTTGTCTTTGCTGCTATATGGAGTTAGTAAAGAAAGATTAAGCAAAATATGAAGCCTCCTGTCATATGGTAAAATTGTTCATTCTGTTCTCTGTTTAGATCTATATATGTACTTTTGGATAACCTTGTTATGTTTTGGAAGAGAGAAATCATTACTATATCTATTTATACTTGTGACAAAGTGCCCTTCGCCACTTTGTCCTGGAGAGGCCTGCTTGCCAGCATCTTGCCCTGTGACTATGGCCCCTGGGAAATATTGCCATTTAAAAAGTCTGTTTGGGCTTATTGGATTTTGGGACACTTTTTCTGCCCCTTTGAATCCATGGGAAGGTGTGCCTCTTCCCCTGCCCCGTTTCCTGTCCCATTGTTCTCCAGCAGGACGTTGTCCCATGGACACTGCCAGACCAGTTGAAACTGGCTGCTTTGTCCCTCCTCTGTCTCTCATCAGCCATTGTTTAACCCCATGGCGATTTGACTGTGTTCGTGGGATCTGAGCGCTGTTCAGCTATATTTAGCGCTCAGGTCCAAGCTATCTGGGGATAGCTTGGACCCCCAAATGTGGGGGTTCAGTTCTATAGAATATTAGTTATGTATTTTATGTGTTTTGTTGCAGTTGTAACTTAGTGATATTTTCTGTACCTGGAGATAATTGAGTTTACTACAGTTACTTAAGCCAATTATCTCCAGGAGAAGATAGACCGACTGCACAGCCTAAATCTGTGGAACTGTTTTGGGCATGAAAGCCATGCTTGCAGTCGGTCAAATAGGACTTCCATCTAACTTTTGAACCACTGGACCAATTTGTATGATTTTGACATATGTTTGTATACTGCTTATGTGCTGGTTCAGACTATGTGAATCTTTTATGTGAATTGCATGTATTGTTTGGAAGTTATAAATATTGTATAAAAACTGTATTTTCCTGCCTGTGATAATTACATCAGCCCATTGTGTACAGTAATTCTATGACAGGCAGAGGGGAGGATTTTGTTGGAATGAATGGGAGTGTTTAACAGTATTGTATGTATTTGATTGGTTGTTCCACAAGACCACATGGGTGGTAACCTTGTGGGAAAAGTTGCATATAAATGCCAATAAACCCTCAGATTGCTGAGTTCCTGTTTTACCCTCAACATAGAGCCTTGTCTCATGTGTGGGGGAAACGGCTGCATTTACACTGGGGATTGCTCTACACTGTGTACACCCTTGGCTATAATCACTAAGCTCTTTTAAGAGCTTGTTCCAGCTTCGCTCACTGCAGGAAGAGAGGTTCGGTCTGCAGTGCTGATGGTGTCAAGTGGAGTGCTTGGAGTCCTCTGGAAGCACTAGCAGCATCCATCAACGGAGGTACTAGGAGCTCCGTTACAATAGTTATCAGTAAGGAAAATTAATATAGATTTTTTAACTCAATGCCAGAAATGTCAGGTTGCTGAGAAAGTAAAACTGGGACCTAGAAAGGAAGATTAGAAAATAAAGTAATTCCACAAAATTCCACAAAGATGATTTTTTTTTTTTTAAATCAAGAATCCGACCCCATGTAAGCTAAATGAGTAATTAAATTATACCAGACTGGGATTCAAACATTCTAAAGTGTATTCTCTATTTAAAAAAAAACCATGCAAAACCACAATCAAACAGCTACAGGTATCACAGGTGTGGCTACTGTTACAATAAGGTGCTGTTATTAAACAGTACTAAGAATTCTCACAGGTAGTTGGGGTTGTGGGAAATATGGCTGACTGGCCTGAGATACATTTTCACTTGACAATGGCTATTGGGCAAGTGCAAATAATGAGCCATTGAATTTTCAATCATTATTAAAGTTATTTAATATTTTGCAAACTCTGCTCTTTGGCAGTTTAAGACACATGGAAATAAAATTAGACAAAATATTTTTTAGAGTGTGTCTGGTTAGTATATGTTGAAAACTTTCTCTAACAAAGCTATTTTTCCAGCTCAGATATCCTGGAGAAATTGTTTAGCCATCAATTATACAGTATTCATTTATCAATCCTTCATCAAACACTTTAAATCTAAAGAACCCACTAATATTTCCAGTTAAATTACATGTAATATTGCTCCCCCTGCTGGCCATTTCTGTGAAGTCTGAGAACCACATCTTGCTCTCCAAACTTAGAGCCTGCCTCTGATTCTATTACAAGGTATATGGATATCACAACTTTTTTTCTTAACCCCTTAAGGACCAAACTTCTGGAATAAAAGGGAATCGTGACATGTCACACATGTCATGCGTCCTTAAGGGGTTAAACTGATCCATCGTTTTTTCCCAAATGAATCAGAGAAAACTGTAGAGAAACTTGAAATAGATGCATATCCTTTAAATCTTATTTTAGTTTGGTGGTCTTTCACAATGGATGGTATCTATTTTTAAGTGCGAATAACACACAAGGAACTTGATTTTCTTTATAGAAACCAACTCACTCAAACCAACAGAACATGTACAGCTAAATGTAGTGGTTGTGGTGCAAAGAGACTGTCCCTGCAACCTCAGCAATGTAGACACTGCCTTTTCCGAACAGTGGACAATTAAATGTTAGAAATACTACTTTAACGCCTATTATTATTTTTTTTTTGGGAGGGGGGGGCAATAATTTAAACTGTTAGTAAAGGACTCTAATGTTAGAAATGCATGTTTATATTTCTAACTTGTTCCATTAAAGTTATCACTAGCGACAAACAAATCTTTAAAAAAAAAAACAGGGGGCTCGTAAGATGCCTGGCTTCTTTTTTTGTTTGCTTTTTTTCTATTTTTTTTAACCAAATCCTTAACTTCCCAATCTGCTAACTCTGATTCTCTGTTAGACAACATGAAATGTGTCACAATTTGTAACTTCATCACAAAGTCATAGAATTATGTCTTGTGACCTAAAATATCTTGTAACACCATCTGATCTGATGTAAACCGAGCCCATTCACTGAAATACTGGGTGATTGACCACACTCTCTTTCGAGGAAACAAGGGATTTGGTAAGACATTTTTTCCTGACAATCTATGACAAACTCATTTGCAATTCTTGTCTTCCATGCTCCATTTGTTTGTATGAATAAAGGATTACTGAGCGTTTTCCCACAATCATATAACGCAATATGTATACCTCTGGTTGAAGCTGGATAGTCAGAAGGTTATTCCTGAGTTCTCTTCTTAACATGGAAGTCTTGTTCCATGATCAACAGCGTTACCTAAAATACTAGGACTGAAAACTTATTGGGTATATAGGTGTCATATAATACATGTAAACTGATTGCCAAATGACAGTGTTTGTGTTCTATGTTAGTCAAATCTACTAATTCTGGACTTTTCTGCATACCTCTTTGTATTACTAACAAGCAGAGGGTTCTTTGAATCTATTCCCTAGAACTTCCAAATCCATTGCATAATCAGTCAGTTGGGCCTCTTTTAGCACATTGACCATTTTTGTCAAGAGACCTTTAGAATTTTCTATTGACCTATCATGAATGATTTATCTAGACTTTTGTTAAGGTCATCATTTCCCATACATCATCAGAAACAGAATTATGCATTGATCTATGACATTTCCAAGACTTTTTCTTCCGAAATTGGCTCTGATCTTTTCCCCCTCATTTTATTTCTGGCTGCTGAGGTTTATTCGCTATACACTAAACTGCAGCAAAATGAAAACCAAACGTCAAAATTTGGGCGAAGAGTGACTATAACTGAGTGAAAATAGCCGAAGAGTGACTATAACTGAGTGAAACAATTTTTTTTTTCCCGCATTTTCTATTTTCACTTGAATAAACACTGTATTCACTGTTTCTTTTAAATGTAAACATAGATTATAAGTGGTAGTGTTGCAGAACTTGGATAAACTGAATAACCAAAATTATTTTCTTTCTCTTCTCCTTTTACATTTTTTTTTACATTTTTTTTTTTTTTTTATATTTACTTTCTTTCTTTACCTTATATATTTAAACTACTAATCAATCTGGAGTGCTCATGTAAACAGAAAAATTGAGAAAAGCAATAGTGAGTACTGTCAAAGCATAGCCAGCAGAGGGCAGTCTAGATCAAATTACATTTTGTTGAGCTTCTTGTGAAACACATACAGGGTTCTTCTATCACTACTTGGCTAACCGGCTAACACAGTACCTATAAAACAATTATTTGTAGGGTTATTTACTAAAGGGAGAATTGTTGGGAACTCAAAGCGAATGTCAATTTGAAGGCCAAAGTATCAGAACTGGAAGAATAGGGGACTGAGAGAATGGCTATCTTGACCTGAAATTTTAAATGTATTTTGAATTTCTGGCAGTTCTCGCTTTAGGCAAAAAAAAATGCAAAACCCGAAAAAAAAATAAAAAAAAAATCCATGGATATAATGGTTAAAGTAATAATATAACAAAGAAAAGAAGTAGGAGGAAGCATACAATCTTTGAGGATTTGACGTAGTTGGATAAATAAGGCTGGTTATCCTGCCCAAGGAAACTTAATGGCACTTATCAGCTGAGCATTGGGCGTAATTGAGCAGCCTCACCGTAGAATAAGGTTATTTTAAATAAAATGTTGGTGCTTCAATTCTAGGACACACTACACACACCAGTAATGGTTAAGAGAACACAGTGCACCATTACCACTACAGTGTACAATGTAGTGATTATGGTACTAGAGATGCAATAAGGCCCCCTCTCGTTAGTAACCTTTTGCCTTCTAGCTTGGGATTGTCTGGATGCTGTTCCCCACAGGAAGAAATGAGAGCTGGAAGCTCCTGCCTATGAACTTCCATTAGCTCTCAAGAGTGAAGAGCTTCCAGTTGCAGTAGAGGCACGGTATTATTTAATGATTTTGTACAAGATACACAATTGCTGTTGATTGGTAAATCTTGTTCAATAGATCAATTCAAGGTTCTGTAGTAGAGCCATTAATTTTGGCAGGCATATGGCAGTGCCACACTGTATGAAATATCACATAACTATCCACTGAAAGGTACATGGTACCGCTGATCGCTTTAACTGTCAAGTCTGTAGGTTCTTCAATGTCATCGGATGACAAATCTGTTGCTCTACCTATTCACCAATTCAGAATTTCACAAATTATCACTGGCGAAAATAGGAATTTGCAACAGTACTTTTTATTGTTATATATTATACATATTGGCAGGTATGTCATTATAATTTGGCAAAAACGAGTTTGGGTAGAAATACGAATATAACTGATAGTACGCCTTCTGCCTCTACATTTCAGTTTCGTTTCACTGAAGACCATATAGAAAATGAGAAACTAGACTTTATAAAAAATCACTCCAGTTTTGCTTTATTTGCAAATATGTACATATTGCAAATAAAGACATCTGTTGCTCACCACAGACATGTTTATTTTTATTCCAGTAAAAGCTAACTTTTAGGTGTTTTTGGCGTATTCTTCCTATGATTCTCAACAAGTTTCTTACTAAAGTGAGAGTTCTAAGTAAGTTTAAAGTGAAATTCAAATGCAAGGTAAAAAAAAGTCAAACTGTAATAATTCTCTAAACCAGGGGTGGGCAATCTGCAGCCCTCCAGATGTTTTGGACTACATCTCCCTTGATGCTTTGCTAGCATTATGGCCCTAAGAGCATTATGGGAGATGTAGTCCAAAACATCTGGAGGGCCGCAGATGGCCCACCCCTGATCTAAGCCAACTATGCTTTCAGTTTAGCTACTATGGCCTTAAATTTGAAATTCACGTTTAATTCACATTTTATTGAATAACCCTGCCAGACTAAAGGCTGATAAATATTTCCCCTTGATTCATTTGAAGACCATTGCACCTCGAACTTATGTTCAAGGCCAAAAATAAATCAAATGTGGGTACCGGTATATGATTAAAAGAGGCAGAATTATTGCATTATTGTGTGATATCGGTAATGTAAAGTGGGCGAGGGAAAGGAGGCAGACAATGAAGTGCATTTTGAGTCTAGTTATATGGTATATTAACAGTTCCTTCTTATAGGACGTCTGAACTTGCGTAAAAAAATTCTGTTCACAAATATCCGCTATGTCAAAGTCAGACACTGTAGTATACAATGATTTTCTAGAAAAAAATAAATCTGATACAATTGCTAAAATTATTTGGTACTAAAGAACGCTACTAATCTTGCAGTGATATGACATGCAGATTTGGATCTTTTTAATATCTCAATCAATGTCATTACACATTACGCAACAGCAGCTGGAAAAATATTTGCAAAAACACATTTTTAATTAATGGGGTAATAGCTTCTTGATCCAAGGAGGTATTTCACTGCCATTTTGGGATCAAGAAAAACATTATCCTAGTTTGATCACAGGGGCGGAATAGCTGTCCATAGCACTGCCATCAAGGGGAGTGCCTGGAATGGTAGTCCCCCTGCTGCCTCTAATAAGTAAAAGTAAAGTAAAATAACGTTAAAACTATGTAAAATAAAACAATATATACTTAGATTATATATACCGTATATACTCGAGTATAAGTCGACCCGAATATAAGTCGAGACCCCTAATTTTACCCCCCAAAAATGGGAAAACTTATTGACTCGAGTATAAGACTAGGGTGGGAAATGCAGCAGCTACTAGTAAATTTCTAAATAAAATTAGATCCCCCAAAAATTATATTAATTGAATATTTATTTACAGTGTGTGTGTATGTGTATGTGATGGAGAGCCTTGGTGGGGGGTGGGCATTTTTATTATTTTTTTAATATTTTATTATTTTAATATATTTTTTTAATATAATTTAATATAATTTAAATGTTTGTTATTTTGTATTCGTCTCCCCTCCCTGCTTGTTAGCTGGCCAGGGAGGGGGGCTCTCATTCCCTGGTGGTCCAGTGGATGGGCTGTGCAGGAGGGGGCTGGCAGAGAGCGTTTACCTTTCCTGCAGCTCCTGTCAGCTCCCTTCTCTCACCTCTGGTCCGGTCAGCTCCCTCTGCAAGTCTCGCGGTGTGAGACTTGCAGTGGGGAGCTGACCGGACCGGAGGAGAGAGAAGGGAGCTGACAGGAGCTGCAGGAAAGGTAAACGCTCTCTGCCAGCCCCCAACAGCCCCTTGTCTGTATTATGGCAATGTAAGTTGCCATAATACAGACACTCACTCGAGTATAAGACGAGTGGGGGTTTTTCAGCACAAAAAATTTGCTGAAAAACTCGTCTTATACTCGAGTATATACGGTATATATATATATATATATATATATATATACACACATACACTGTCTAAGTGTATTTTAAAATGAATATATATATATATAATTATATATTAATATCAAAATATACGTAGATTGATATTAAATATATATATATATATATATAATATAAATAAATATATAATTACGTTAAAAACTATTTTTTTAATTAAAAATACATAATTAAAATATGTGTGTAATTTCGTTCCAACTGTATTTTGATATCTATCTATCTATCTATCTATCTATCTATCTATCTATCTATCTATCTATATATATATATATATCCAAGAAGATAGATAGTCAGCACTCAAGGTCTCCTTGTAAGGACTAGAGCTAATTCCCCATTTGGCTCCAGGAAGGAGCGGTTCCAGGGCCCCAGTCAAGCCACGGTGACTGTGGGCAGAAGTGCTGCGGTTTGTCCCCTGTTCCAGCTAGGAAGTGGTCCTTGGCCGAGGTACCCAGCCAGGGGTATAGGAAGCTCCGCTACAGTGTCCTACCATTATTTTTAATTTAATAAATTCCCTGGTGGTCCATTGTCTCTCTCCCTGGTGGTCCGGCCGGTTAACTCTCCGCTGGCTGCAATGCTGCAGACCATGTGATAGAGGTCTCGCAAGCTCCCAGAGTGTTGCCCTGGTAACACTCAGGGAGCTTGCGAGACCTCTATCACACGGTTTGCAGCTCTGCACCTGGCAGAGCTGCTGACCGGAGGTCCTGGTGTCTTTCTTGGGCAGAAAGATTGGAAGGGCCCGGCAGCCTGACTGTCTCCTAGGTCCTAGAGGCGCAGGCCAATGCGACCCACGGGAAATCCGCCCGCAACCCACCAGTGGGTCGTGACTCACACTTTTGAAAATCCTGCCTTAGACTAAATCTAATTTCTTTCAGTCTAAATGCGTGACCTTGTGTCCTATGTATAGTCCTGTTTATGAATAGATTTCCAGACAATGGTTTGTATTGGCTCCAAATATATTTGTATAATACAATCCTATCCCCTCTAAGGCGCCGTTTTTCTAAACTAAATACCTTTAAGCTTGTTAACCTTTCTTTATAACTGAAATGCTCCATTCATTTTATTAATTGTTTAGCCCACCTGTGCACTTTTTATAGTGCCATAATATCATTCTTTAGAACGTGTATCTAAACCAGCTTAAGGATACTATAATTTCCATAGAAAATAGTATGAATGTATTATATAGTATGGATTTTACTATATGTATTGGGACTGATGTGTACTATGGTTGTTGCTGCTGTCCAGGAGTAGTGGGAGTTTGAGCGCAGGACTCATTTTTCTGTACTATATTTTCCATGCCTATCAGAGTTGAGTGAGTATGATAGCGGGTGAATTGCACTATTAGAGTGAATGTGTGATACACATAGGCTCCAATTTCATATTCCAAAAACAATTAAGAGTCGGTCCTCAGATTCCATTGGGAGTGTTAGGAGTGTGGCCATGTTTTCAAATGGCCTCCCAGACCAATTGGCATCTAATTCACATGAAAACATTTTTTTATTGGAATAGTATTGTTCATACTCTCAGGGCCGGATTAACATAGGGGCTGATGGAGCTGCAGCTCCAGGCCCAGGCCCATGGAATAGGCCCATTTAAAAAAAAAAAAAAAATGTTTATTTAATTATTATTTTTTTTTTTTACACACACTACTCTTGGGTTTGCCACCTGACTGGTATTTCACTGGCACAGCCGATATTTGAGGCTGCCTGGCCATGCCGGTATTGCAGTAATACCGGAAATACAAATGCACGTATTTTTTGCAGAATAAATGTAGATTACTCTGCAATACCAGCAACGGCCAGTAGGGGTCACTGTATGTGGAGAGAGGCAGGGATAGGAAGTTACAGCATATCCCTGCCTCTCTCTACTACTCACTGATCTGTGGGGGAGCAGCAACACAGCACAGAGTCCAGACAGCAGCTCTACAGCTCAGGTAAGTGAGGGATGGAGGGGGGGGGGGGGGGGGGGGGGGAAGGCAGCAGGAACACATGGGGACACTGAGGCACTAGGGGACACTGAGACACTAGGGGACACTGAGACACTAGGGGACACAGACACTAGGGGACATATGGGGACACAGATATTAGGGGACATATGGGGACACAGATATTAGGGGACATATGGGGACACAGACACTAGGGGACATATGGGGACACAGACACTAGGGGACACAGAGACACTAGGGGACACAGAGACACTAGGGGACACAGAGACACTAGGGGACGCTGAGACACTAGGGGACGCTGAGACACTAGGGGACGCTGAGACACACTTAGACATTGGGACACGGAAACACTATGTCCCCATGTCTCCCAGTGTCCCAGTGTCCCCTAGTCTCCCAGTGTCTGTGTTCCCATGTCTCTGTGTCCCTAGTGTCTTAGTGTCCCCAAATGTCTCAGTGTCCCCATTTCTCCCAGTTTCCCTAAATGTCTCAGTGTCCCCATGTCTCCCAGTTTCCCCATGTCTCTCAGTGTCCCCATGTCTCTCGGGGACACACTGAGACATTGGGACACTGGGAGACTAGGGGACTGGGAGACATGGGGACACTGACACTGTGATACATAGGGACACAGACACTGGGTGACTTGCAAGACTGAGACACTGGGAGCCAAGGAGACACTGGGAGCAATCCATCTGTACAGCAGAATCCAACTGTGAGTAGTTTGTTGGTGATTTTACAGAATTTCTCTGATGTCACTCCTTGTGATTTACATCATGTGATGTCATGCATAACTAATTAATTATACAAATGATTAAGGCTGGTATTTTTTTCCAAGAAAGGTGGCAACCTTAACTACTCTTCACATACTCTTGCTTAAAGGAGCACTATAGGGTCAGGAACACAATCATGTATTTCTGACCCTATTATGTTAAAATCACCACCCTGGCCCCTTCTTGCCTCCCTAAATATAGTAAAATATTACTTGTATTCAAGTCTGCAGCTGCTGGCTCTGCCTCTGAACTGACTGTCTGCTGACATCATCAGAAGTGGTGGTCTGAGCAAATTACAATACTTCCCCATAAGATTGGCTGAGACTGTCTAGAACTAGGCAGACCAGTGGCAGAGCCAGCACAAGTCCAACATAGCCCTGGCCAATCAGCATCTCCTCATAAAGATAAATTGAATCTATGCATCTCTATGAGGAAAGTTCAGTGTCTGCATGCAGAGGGTGGAGACACTGAGTGGCAGTGCTGCACACTAGGCAGTACTGCCCCAGGAAGCACCTCTAGCAGCCATCTAAGGAGCGGCCAGCCATCTCTGAAAAGACAGTGTTTACTGCAGAAAGCCTGAATGGAATCATTCTACTTACCAGAACAAATACAATAAGCTGTAGTTGTTCTGGTGACTATAGTGTCCCTTTAAGTTTGGAAGCTTAAGAGGGATGTATGGGAACAAAACTTGTGTGGATTGGCTGAGAAAATTAGTTTAGGTAATGCAGACGTCGATCTCTCTAACACTGTGGCATGTCCCCTTTCTTCTACACTCACTACATACACATTTTCTCTGTCTCAGGAACTTCTGCCTGCTAGTAAGAAGGTAAGGAGACAAGTGGACCAGCCAGTGCTAGGGGACAGTCCTTAGAAAGCATGGAGTGAGCGCATCATTAGACGCATTTATGTCAAGCTCAGGGTGCTGCCTGCATAGTATGCCCTTAGTTGGACAGCCTGCATGATTGGCAGGCAGTCTGGCATGCATTCATGCCAGGCTGACCTTCCAATTCTTTGAACAAACATGCCCCCTTTTTGGGCACGTTTACCCCTTTTGGCGGGTCCGGTCACGTGATTCGCGCCAGTGGCACACCCTTTTACCCCGTCCATTGACTTCCTGCTTCACTGGACACTGCTGTTAGGGGGTATGAATTTACTTGAAAGATGAAAGCATAAATTAGAGAGAGATTAGCATAGGGTATGTGTTTTCTTATAGCTGCATCCTATGAGTTTCCCTCCAGTACCATCTCCATCAGATACATGACGCTTGGAAGGTATGACTGTTCTAGTGTTTTTGGTCGATAAGATTCCGTAATTAGGCCCATCATAACTGTCAGCACCAAGGCCCACTGTGCTCTTAATCCGGCCCTGCATACTCTAGATGTTGGTATTTAACTTAAAGTCCTGGCTGCATTGTAATACACATCATGTTCCTTGTTATAAATTGTGAAAAATAAACTTCCTTCCTACCACAATTTTAACACGTGATTATTTGCACTGTCCACATTCCTTTGGCTGACCACTGATTGACATTTACAATTTATTATTGTTTTTAGAAAGGAGTTAGAACTTTTGCTTTTTTTGTTTTCCTTTTCTATGTTTATGTTGGTTTTACGGTAATAGCGTATGCACGTTGATTTTTTTTTTCTTCTAAAGATCTGTATCACTGCCATTTCGCATTAGGATTCCCGCTCCTGCAATGCACATTTCCTGTTTTATAACTGATAAAATAATAAACAGATTTAAAAAGGCTAACAGTAGGTTGAACGTACGAATAATTAGCATGATTTTAGGGACATGCCAGTGTGTATAGACCACCACGTTTCTATAGATCTATTGCAGATTTGATCATTCATTCTTGAAATGTCCCTTAAATGAATCCTTGGCTGACATTTCTCAGTGGAATTATTTGACAGAGTTACTATGCTGCTTTCATTAATAAAAGTTCCTGTTTGTTTTATTCACTGAACAAGGTGCCTCTCATAGCTATATTGCACAAGCGCCAATAGTGTGTATTATATATTATATAGTGGTGAATATTGATTTGCACAAATTATCGCATTATGTGTTTCTGACATCTGGCCAATTTCTGGTCTGGTCAGGGGTAGTGAAGAGGGGTCCTGCCTGAGAATCATTGTAGTGACAGGACAAGTTGTCTAACGATAAACACCTCATACCACTAATCAATCTAACCATAAGTACCATAATGGTACCTCCTCCCTGCCTCCCCAATCTTAAAAGGCTACCTCATATTTGCAGTTGTTCTCTAAAGTTTGCATACCCCTGGAGAATTGGTAAAATATGTACCATTCTTAAAGAAAACATGAGTGAGCAGGCTAATCAAGTTTCTTTTATTTCTTATGGGTTCAATATTCAACTGTAGGTTATAACAGAATGGCACAATCATAAAACAAAACATGGCAACAAAGAAACAAATGAAATGACCCCTGTTCAAAATTCTGCATACTCTTAGTTCTTAATATTATGTATTGCTGCTTTAGCATCAATGACAGTGTGCATATCCAAATTTATTGGCCCGGTCCTTTTGTGAAGTTACCACCCCCCGCGGCATACCACGTGGCCCCAGTCAGCTGTGACCCCCCTATGAAGAAATGCATCAGAGGACTTCATCCTTCATCTACCTTTCACTGGATGACATTGCCGCTTGGTACAGGTACCAGGGGTTGAGCTCGCTGGGTTTATCACAGCATTAATTTTCTACTCGCCGCTCTTCTTATATACTTCAGCATCACTATCACTAATTTGGGTGATTTTTGGATATGTTGTTCACCCAGATCAGTTCAGGGGTTCAGGAATTTCCTGGAGTCTTATTTTTGCCCCACCGTGCACATAGTCCCATGCCCAAACAGTTCCATACACTCAACGGCAAAACACTGCTGGACAATTTAAGATGGCCGCCACCACATGTTTGAATCTGTTCCAGTTAAACATCCAAAGGGCAGAAACAGTACTTTTGAACATTATCACAGGGCCCATAGTCCCAGGGTAGGAGGCGGGCAAGCAGGCCCCTCCAAAAACCAGTGGCGAAGTGTAGTTCGTCACATATCTTCTCCTTTCAGGGGAGACTAACCAGGTACCTGACCTTCTGTCAGTCAGTGCCTGAGTTAGTCGAGCAACCTCTCCACAAGAAACAATTACTGCCACTGGTGATTCCTGGTGCCCGACTCTGTCCGTTATGTCCCAGGTTGCTGAGTGGGTGTTCAGCACCCTTGATCTCCCTGGTGCAACTAGGCAAGAAGCTGTCGGTACTTGGTGGGCAGAGGCAAGCTGTGCTCTGCCCCGATGCCAGCGCTTCAGCTGGGGTGACCAGGGCATAGTCTTGCCCAGTGAGAAGGGGACCATTAGGGCAGAGGCCAGCGTTAGAGTTGGGAAGGGTGGTAGGTCAGTTCCTGGATCACGGCAAGAAGCTGTCGGTATGTGGTGGGCAGAGGCTAACTATGCTCTGCCCGGTTGCCAGTGCTTCTGCTGGGGTAACAGGTGTACAATCCTGTCCTGTAACAAGGGGGTAGGTAGGGCAGAGGTGTCAGGATCACCATTGTGCTTTACACAATATTGTGTATTTGGGTCTGGCTGGGATTGAACCTGGGTTTCCTGCATCCCAGTCAGTATCCTTACATTGGGCTCCACGCATTTTTGACTGCTTCTGCATGTTCTTGGTGTCCTGTGGTCTGAGCCTGTTTGCCTGGGATTTGCACACCTGTTCCTGATTCCATGATTATTGGCTGAGTGTTCCTATTTAAACCCCGCAAGTCTGGTTCTCATTGTCAGATCGTGTTTCCTGTTCCGTTTGGTTTCACTGCTGTTTATCTGACTCCTGGTTTTGATCTCCTGCTCGTCTACTGTTTTCGCCTGATTGCCGCCAGCCCTGACTTCTGATTCTGTTACCGACTACTCTTCTGGATTTCCCTTGTCTGTACTGCGTTCCAGGAAGCACTGGTTATTTCAGCCCCAGTGCACTGTGTCACACCCTTGGGGATTTCTGTCCTGAGTCCCCTCGGTCTGTGCCAAATTGCAAAGGGTGCCTTAACTCTGCCTGCCGGACTCCCACTCCAGGTAAGATCCCTGACAGTACGATCTGACCAAATGGAGTCTGCAGAGTTGAGGATTACCGTTGCAGCCATGACCCAGCAAGTTTCCCAGCTCACCCAGGCGTTGCAGGGCTTGCAGCAGGAGCTGGCTTCCCTTAAAGGGAGAGTAACCTATGACTCTGGACTATCTGAACCGCTGGTTGCTCTACCTGAGAAATTTGCTGGGATCCGGTCTAAGTTTGACACCTTCAAGGTTGACTGCGAGGTCCTGTTTTTCTTGAGACCACTTACCTATGCCACAGATGCCATTAAAGTGAGGACAGCAATTACCTTATTGTTGGGGCGCCTTAAGATTTGGGCCCACCAATTGTTACTCACCAAAAGCCCAGTCCTGGATTCCTGGGAGTCCTTTATTCGGTCCTTTATTCGGTCCCAGTGCTTCTGCTGGGTTGGCCTGCAGTTAGTCAGGCCCTATGCAAAGGAACAGGGGAGGGCAGAGGCCAGCAGTGCTCTGCCCTGATGCCAGCTCTTCTGTTGGAAGGGGGTCAGTGGGTATGGTAGTCCCATCCACTAACCCCAGAGCCCGGTTGGAAATTGGCTGGGAAGGGGAGACTTTGCTTACCTCCTCCTCCTGGTATCCCTGCGAGGTTAGTTGGGGATCTGGACAGGCCATCCAGCATCCCTGTAGGTCTGGTGCAGAGACCACCATCCCATCTGCACCATTGTGGATAGAAATGCCTCCCCTCTGTAGCTGGGGGGGAGGGACCGGTTGTCTCCTCTCCCGGTAGGGTAAGCTGCCACTGGGGAGAGAGGATGATATGCTCCTCTCCCTGAAACACATACTGCAGCTGGAGAGTGAGACCGACCATCTCCACTCCCAAGAACTTGTCCTGCCGCTGGGGAGAGAGAGACCAATTGTCTCTTCTCCCTGTAGGACACACTGCCGCTGGGGGGAAAGGACGACACCTTCGGCCCCCTGGGATGCATACTGCTGCTGGGGAGAGAGATCGATTGTTTCCACTCCCAGTAAGATATGCTGCCGCTGGGGAGAGAGGCTGCCTCTCCCTGCAATTTACACTGCCGCTGGGGAGAGAGACCGGTTGTCTCCTCTCCCTGAAACCCACCCTTCCGCTGGGGAGAGAGGCCTGCTGCCTCCTCTCCCTGCAATTTACACTGCCGCTGGGGAGAGAGACCGGTTGTCTCCGCTCCCTGCAGCTCACGCTGCCGCTGGGGAGAGAGGCCGGCTGCCTCCTCTCCCTGCAATTTACACTGCCGCTGGGGAGAGAGACTGGTTGTCTTCGCTCCCTGCAAAGGTAACTGCTGCTGGGGGGGAAGGACGACACCTTTGCCCCCTGGGATGCACACTGCTGATGGGGAGGGAGACCGCTTGTCTCCACTCCCTGTAGGATACGCTGCCGCTGGGGAAAGGGGCCGGTTGTCTCCTCTCCCTGAGAGATGCAATGCCACTGGGGAGAGAGACCGGTTGTCTCCTCTCCCGGTGAGATGCACTGCTGCTGGGGGGAGAGTCCGGTTGTCTCCTCTCCCTGTAACTCCAGACGACGCTTGGGATCTGGGCCGGCTGCCCAGCATCCCTGTAGGGCCGGTAGAGAGACCTCGGTCCCATCTCCACCTGCCATTTGAGGTTCCTCACAGTGGCCGTCTACGAGGTCCCCCAGGACTTGGGAATAAGGACCACCTGCCTCCTCTGCCGGTAGCTCAGGCTGCAGTTGGGGATCTGGGCCAGCTGCCCAGCATCCCTGTGGGGCCGGTGGAGAGACTTCGGTCCTATCTCCACCTGCCTGTTGGGGTTCCTCACAGGACCAGTGCATGAGGTCCCCCACTTCAGGTACCTCCAGCTACCTCTGGGGAGAGAGGCTAACCTCCTTTTGTTGGAGGCTTCTTTTCCTCGTTTTAGCCAGGAGGAACTCTTGGTCCCTCTTCGCTTGTGTTTTGACGGTTACCTGGTTCCAGATCGCCTGGAAGGTATCCATGGACACATCAGGGCCATACCAGGCCACTCGCTGCCTCACCTCAAACAGAAAATCATCGCATGAGTCAGAGTATGCCATACTTGCCTGCTCCAAGTCAATGGACACCTCTGCTTCCAGGGGCGCTGCACGAATGCTAGCGTTGCCCTCACTATGATCAACACGTTACCGGTGTCTCCAGGATGCTTCTCCTCGCACTAGGACGCAATCCTGCTGCTGCCACCACTGTAACGGATCACCTGGCACCCCGACTGGGTACCTTTGTTGATGTATGCTCCTAGTGCTTCCCGAGGGCTCCAAGCCCTCCACTTGACACCATAAGCACTGCAGACCCCCACGAACCGCCGCAGCTTGGTTGGGGTCTTGCCGTCTCCTACCCACCCTGGACCTACGACAAGGCTCCAGATTCCAGTGGGTGAACCTCTCTTTCCCCAGAGAGTGAAGCAGGGATAGGAATAAGCTCTTACAAGAGCTTAGTGATTATTCAAGGGAGTATGACGAGCATAGCCATCCCTTGAAGCAGATTCCCCCAATAAGAGATAGGAATAGATTGAGGGTGATGTAGAATTGAAGGTTTAATGGGACATCTGCTTCTTTTATACAGTATTTCCCCACAAGGTTACCGCCCAAGTGGACCTTGTGGGGCACAGGACATGAAATGCACAATCCAATAAAAACAGAGTTTTACATTTGAACACTTCCAGTTACTGTACACAAACCCCTCTGCCTGTGATACAATTAACAAAGACAATAGACTAACTCAATTAACTTTAGCAGAAAAAAAACGTACATTTTTACAAACCCCAAAAAGTACCCAAAAATCTAACATATCCCCACAGTCACATCCCCTGATAGCCCCAATCTGGGTGAACAACATATCCAAGAATCACCCAGATCGGTTCAGGAATTTCCTGGAAGTCTTATTTTTGCCCCACCGTGCACATGGTCCCATGCCCAAAACAGTTGCATACATTCAAAAGCAAAACACTGCTGGAAAATGTAAGATGCCGCCACCGCCGCCACATGTTTCAATCTGTACCAGTTAAAAGTCCAAGGGGCAGAAACAGTACTTTTGAACATGGGTTATCACAGGGCCCGTAGTCCCAGGGTAGGAGGCTGGCAAGCAGGCCCCTCCAAAAACCAGTGGCGAAGTGTAGTTCGTCACATATGCTTTTACTATTTAGAACTTATACTAACATCTTTTATTTCATCACTGTTTTTCTCATAGGGTGTCTTTTCACCCATCTCTTATGCTGATTTTACATATATGGATTTAGTCTGACATTTCTACACTCTATTTTGACTCCTCCTATTACCCCACCCGAGTTTTAGTTGTTTTTTTTCACGGCATTAGAACTTGGAGTGTGCTCATTTATGTTTGAGTGTATCAGTTTTTAACTTATGTATTACCCTTTTTGATTTTGAGTGTTACAGTTTGTAATACATTATTTTGTTGCATTCAGGTTCTAGTTGCTTCTATGGCATTAGTATCCTGAATGCTGCTGCTTGTCATGATTGTGATTTATTTATTGTTATCTAATTGGAACTGCGTTTTTAGGAGATAGCTAAAGATATATTACATTATTTTGTCGCTATTTGGAATTTACTTTATCAATCAGCTATCATTTGTATTTTACCATTAAATTTCTTTTATTATGATTTGGTAGACAACTTCTTATTGTCAGGAGCGCTCACACCATATTTCAGTTTTTTCATCTATTTTAGTCGCTGGTACATTGTGTGAAGCTGCCCGTATATTTTAATATTGCCATTTAATTATTTATATTATTTGACCAATCCATTTGTTTTTGTACCTCCTCGTAAAGATGCATTGAATCAATGCCTCTCTATGAGGAAAATTCAGTGTCCCCATGCAGTGCGTGGAGTCGCTGAATGGTTGGTTGATTTTATTATTTTTTATTTATTTATTTTTTGTTTTACACTCTAGTGTTTTTGGGTGTTGACTCTCACCAGTTTTTACATATTAGAAATTTAGCATTAAAAGTTACGTTTTAATATTCACGCATTAAGATTGCACGTTAAGTTCTCTACTGTACCCTTATTGTTTCCTGCAACTAGTAGGGTATTCCACTCCATAGGATACTCTACCAATATCCTTTCTCTCCTGTTCCCCTCACACTTTTGTGCTGTCTAGAAGTGTGCATTTGCATAAGACCAAATAAGTGGTTAAAAACATATATTGTTGCTTTTTATTGTGTTTTTAAAATGTTATTTGTATTATATAGTTGATGTAGTAATCTTAATTGCTATATGTTCTTTTTATTTGTATTTTAGTATAGTTGTCACAGCAATCTAAATGCTATGAGCATATGGGCTAGTCCCGACTAAAAATAAAGAATAGTATGTAAATTCCTTTTGGAACAGTGTTCTGTGTGGATTTTTAGGGATCCCAGTGACAGGGTCTTTGGAACCGTTGGCTGGCAGTACGATCCCTCTAGCCCTGGGATAAATCAAGAGAGCTAGGCCTGAGTCCCTTTGAAAAAGCAATAGCAATCACTGTCTGTGAGCACAGCTGCAGAAGAATAGGCAAAGAGAACGATTCCTGTAAGGAAAGTTGCAAGAGGAATAGGCAGAGGGGACAATACCTGCCTGGAAGGAGAGCTGCAGCCTGGTTGGGTGGAAAAGCTCTAGAAAAACCCCAGTCAAGCCACGGCGACTGTTGCAGAAGCACTTCAGGTTTCCCGGTTCCAGAAAGTTGTTGAGAGGTGTTTTCAACTACTACTGAAGACGCCTCTCAACATACTACTGAGACCACCAATATATCCCTAGACGGGGATTGTACCGTCCAGGCGCATTTCTCTGGAACCAAGCACAGGCTCCAGAAAATTGTAAGTGCATTACATTTGATTTATAACTACCACTTTCTAAAATACTACACTATATACCGCTCACTCCTCTTATTCCCTAAATTGGTTTATCCCCACTCGAATTTGAGAACATGCCTGAAGGCACTGATGCCCTACATTTCCTTTTCTATCTACACCATCTCCAGAAGGAAGAGACTCTGGTTTGGGAAGTTCAAGCTGCCACACTTTTAAGAAACAAACACCAGAAAGGGTATCCTTTTATTTACTTCTACGCATGTTTTGTATGGAGTATGTTTGTGTGACTGTAGGGATGTGTTTGTATGTCGTGTTAGCTTTTGTATGCAAGCATGCTGTCCACACTGTTGGCAACCGAGCAGTAAAGCCAGAAGACAATGTGGACTGGTGACAAGAACAGTTTAAAATTAAGGTAATACTTTGCCCAGCCTCTAAAACAATTTAATTGAGATTAAGTTGTTTTGAAGGTGGAGTAACCCTTTAAAACCCATACAGTAGATTGCCAACAAACAGTATTGCACTTTACTTTGTGCACTTTACTTCACAAGTCATGCAATCAGCAACAAACCATGTATTTTGTCCTGTTTTCTTTAGCATTATGAAGACTATAGAATCAAAGTCACTTACACTGGTAATCCATGAGAGAATTAAATGCTTACTTTTATATTGCAATTTCTTCCTTCTTTCTATAGATATTTCACAACAAGACTATTGATGACAAAGCGGTTCCTTTTAGTCCTATATTCAATAAAAATCCAAATAGGCTCAGCAAAATCTAATTTTATCGTATGTCTAAAATGCTATATAAGCAATCAATTTGTTTTTGTTTTATAATTCCTGTAATACAAACTTTTTTTTCACAACAGACTATTTGTTTTTTTTCCATTTACAAGCATACAACAATTACTGTAGTGGTAAATAGATTTTTAAAAAGGGTGAATCGATAGGTTTAAAAGGAAGAAGTTTGGATTTGAGGAGTATTGTTAAC
The DNA here is from genome assembly GCF_036172605.1 of Pelobates fuscus. NCBI lineage: Eukaryota > Metazoa > Chordata > Amphibia > Anura > Pelobatidae > Pelobates > Pelobates fuscus. Next base: position 42,712,991 of record NC_086327.1, on the reverse strand, counting down.
TGAAAATTCTCGTATTTTATATAAAATAATTGTATCTGGTACACCTAATGTGTTCACCAAGGGTGAGGGAGTAGGACTGGCACTGGGCCGCTCAAAAACTGGAAAAATAGGATTCTACTAAAACCTATAGGAAAACATACTATGGATAAACACCGATAGTGTGTGCAGATACCAGGAGCTGGCCTAGAATATGGCTGAGATAGGGTGAATATCTGGATATGAAAGTGACTAGGTGTGCAATGGTACTGTGCCTTTAAGAGGGAACTAATGTTTATAAAAGGTAAAAGCAAGATAAATAGATATACTTAAAAAGCATAAATGGGATATATCTGGATAAGAAATCGGTATCTTATAGACATATAATACATAAAATGAATAAATAAATGAATAAGTGAATGAATGAAAAAAAAAAAGGATAAGTTTGTGTCCGAAGCAAAACTGTGCAGTGCAGGTGCCTCTATTACTGCTATGAAACAGAATGGCTGGCACTTGTACTAAATAGTATACTCTGTGTCTTAAAAAGATACAGATGGAAAAAGAACACCATGGGAATATAATAGCGATACAGTATGTGGAACTGTAAGCTAAAAATTGTTACAATGTAACAGCAGTACTAAAAAGCAATGGTTCTGAAGCTGGATGGGAATAAAAAAAACTGTTTATTAGACAAAGAATAAAATATATGAAAAAATAGGTATTGTTAAAAAATATGCATCAGGCGAAATTCATACAGATGTTACCAGTCAATATTGAAGTGAGAATTATTCAGAGACCTTCGGATTGTACTCGGATGGCTGTAGATTAAATTTCTTGCCGCTTGTAATAATACCGCCAGTGAGGACAGCATGTTCATACAGCATGCGTCCCTGCGGGAGCCTCACTCCGGAGGAGCGTGTGCTGTAGGCGGCTCCGATTCAGCAAAAGAAAAAACCGACAGGTCCTGTAGGAGTACTGGCTTCAAATGATGTACGGATGCTGGGTCTGTATCCTGATGTGTGTCCAATAGTCTTACGCGTTTCGTAGGTGAATCCCTACTTCAGAGACAGATGGAAAACCATTGCTTCGGTAGTGCTTTATATACATGTCCTACTAATTGATTAATGTGACTTTTTATGCAACTAATAAAACATCAGATAAAAGCATTTTGCATATTATATGTTGTGTGCAAATACAATAACATTGTATATGAACAATAAATACAATAATAGATGAATTGCCGAATAAAAATAGAAATAGATATAAATAATAATACAAATTCCAATAAATATTTAAATAAATACAGAGAATAATGATACCAATTTTTACATACAGAATATGATTTCATAAATATAAAGCCGTGTTTGTCAGTTTGTATAGCAGCAATCCATAAAAGAGCATTTAATAGACCAAAGTACAGGCAAATATATGCAATCTGTAAAATTCATAAAATGATAAAAATCGGGTTAAAATCATTAATGGTAAATTTCATTTAGCAGGCATAATTACAATGATTTTAACCCGATTTTTATCTTCAATCATTTTATGAATTTTATTTATGTATCTCTGTTTTTTTTTTTATAGTAATTTGTATTATTATTATTATTATTTATATCTATTTCTATTTTTATTCGGCAATTCATCTATTATTGTATTTATTGTTCATATACAATGTTATTGTAATTACACACAACAAATAATATGCAAAATGCTTTTATCTGATGTTTTATTAGTTGCATAAAAAGTCACATTAATCAATTAGTAGGACATGTATATAAAGCACAACTGAAGCAATGGTTCTCCATTAGAGATGTCGCAAACATAAAAGTTTGGGGCTAAGAGTTCAGACAAGCCAGCTGTCAGATGCCAGGCAAGGGGGTGACTTTGTGACATTGGCTTCTTACGCTCAAACATGTCCTTGACAGACACCTGACTGTGGGCAGATGAGCAGGAACTGCTCAAGACAAGAGACAGAGTGGCGGATGGTTGAGAGGGGGCAAGGAGGACAGCAGTGGTTGACGTGGCTGAAGATGCTGGACCAGGAGGAGGATGGCGGCTTTGAGTTTGTGTGCTGCTTGTACTCATGTGTTGATCCCATAGGTGTTTGTGATGTGCGATCATGTGCCTTCGCAAAGCAGTTGTACCTAGGTGGGTGTTGGACTTCCCACTCAGTTTCTTTTGGCACAGGTTGCAAATGGTATTGCTGTTGTCAGAGGCAGACACACAAAAAAAATACCACACTGCTGAGCTCTGCAATGACGGCATTCTGGTGGTGGCAACAGCATGCGTTGATTGGCGTGCTGTCTGGCTGATCCCGGGTGCCGATGCATGCTGTCTGACTGTGCCACTAGCTCCTTGCGACGGCCTCCCCCTGCTTCCAACTCGTCTCCTCCTCCTCTCTGTTTCCCCATCTGAACTTTCCCCCTGTTCTTCTTCTCTTCTAGCGGGCACCCACGTGACATCCACGGACGCATCGTCATCATCAACTTCTTCACTTGTATCTGACAACTCAGCAAAGGAAGCAGCAGCGGGTACAACATCATCATCATCACACCGTACGTCCATGTGTGTAATGCTGCCTGACTGAGACATATCCCTGTTATCTACATCCTCTGGCAATAATGGTTGCGCATCACTCATTTCTTCCAACTGATTTGTAAATAACTCCTCTGACAGATCAAGTGAAGCGGCTGTGGTGCTAGTGTTGGTGGTGGCGGCAGGCGGGCGAGTGGTAACTTGAGATGTGCCCGAAGCTAAGCTGGAGGAGGATTGTGCGTCAAGGTTCCGAGCGGAAGCTGTAGAAGATTGGGTGTCCTGTGTTAGCCAGTCAACTATGCCCTCAGAACTTTTCGAGTTCAGGGTACGTAGCCTCTGAACACTGGGCATTATTCTAGGGCCAAAGGGAATCACAGCACCACGACCACGACGGCCCCTGTGGGGTGGCCTGCCTCTGCCTGTCATTTTTTTTCCGATTAGTGGTACTATGCGTGCAAGCTACTGTGACAACAGATGTGAGTGGCACTGTGCACTGGCAGAAGTTGGCAGAGTAGATGCTGTAGGCCTGACACACACGCTTGCAGACAAATAACTGCTATTCAATCTATTACAGTCAAAATTTTACTTTTTTTTTAAATGTACACTACTGTTACACCAGATATGAGTTGCACTGGTGTGACACTGTGCCCTGGCAGGCCCTGAAACGCACACGTGTGAAGGAAACTAACTGCTATTATTTCACAGTCAAATTTCTAGTTTTTTTTTAATGTACACTACTGTTACACCAGATGAGTTGCACTGGTGTGACACTGTGCCCTGACAGGCCCTGAAACGCACACGTGTGAAGGAAACTAACTGCTATTATATTACAGTCAAAAAAGTTTATTTTTTTTTAAATGCAAGCTATTGTGACACCAGATATGAGTGGCACTGGGCGAGTGGGCACAGTATACGCTGTGAGCCTGACACACACGCTGGCAGGCAGGCAACTGCAATTAGATTACACAGGAAAAAAAAAAGCAGACTGATGTTCTAGCCCTAAAAAGGGCTTTTTGGGGTGCTGTCCTTACAGCAGAGATCAGATGAGTCCTTCAGGACTGTAGTGGACACTGAATACACTAGCCTAGCTATCGATTTCCCTATTAAATCAGCAGCAGCTACACTGTCTGTCCTCTCACTAAGAATGCAGCTACCGGGGGCGGGGCCTAGCTGTCATGGAGGAAAGACGCACTTCGTGTGAGCTCCCTCAATATCTCACTTTAAGCAGCTATCAACAAGCGAATTTCACCCCAGAAGGGGATGACCCAGCAATGTTGCTCCTACCTGACCGACCCGACATGCTTAATAGCGGTCAGCAACTCGACAGTCTTACTTACCTCCGAGAGGCAAGTGTGGCCTGGTGCTCACCGGGCGGGAGAGGCGGCCAATCTCCCGATCCTGGGATGCCCAGGAGCAGCTACTTACCGGCAGGAGCTCTGTTACCCCCCTCCCCCCCCTCGAACCGGTGGGGGTTATCCCAGTCCAGCCCTGAGAGGCTGTCTGGAGCTAATGGACGCACAGAGCACAGCCGCCCAGGCTGACATACTCACCTGCGACTCTCCCAATATGGCGGCAGCCGCGTGTCCTCCTGGTACCAGCAAAGCATGGCAGGATATTGAGTCTAAGCTGGACAGACTCTTTAATCAATTTTCGAAGCAATAACAAGCAGGAGGCCCCAACAAGCTCCACCACAGCTAAGCGAAGCAGTCCCCATTAAAATCCACCAACGCAAAAGGTGTCGAAGACGGGACCGGAGGCACAAACAGAAATGCAGAGCCTGCCCCACGTCAAGCACTCGCCTCCACCTTAAGCCACCACAATCCCGCACCGGAAGTGAAGCACCACCGGGACAGATCCGACCACCCGACAAAACAAGCTTCCACCACCTCAAGCCGTGAACCTGGCACTCAGCCAGAGACTTGCCTTTGTTGTTCCAGGTATCAGGGACTCCCAGGGACGCCCAGAAGGGATCGGATGAGCACAAGCAGTAAACAGCAGCCTGCCAAGCATGTCCCACTATAGCCGATCCTCCACACCATGCCTTTGATCACATGAACTGCTCTCTACACAGTAACTAATCGTAAAGTAGCAAGCGTTTAAACATGTCATTATTTCACCTCCTAAAGAGTTTATTGTCGTAGTTCCTTACATGCCTTTACCTTAACCGTTTATGTATTATGTTATTCACTAGTCTCATCTCATGGGGCAACTCACACTTGATTTATAACTAGTGGTGGAGCTGCTGATATAAATACACAGTTGATAACGTGCAAGCTACACCCTAAACATGACAGCCATCTTTCACAACAATGTACTGCTATATACTCATACCCTCAGTGCAACTAGCCATGATATATGCACGTTCAGCCTAGCATGCTCAAATATAACACACTTCTGTCTAAAAAAAAAAAAAAATTATACAAAAAAAATTACAAAAAAGAATGCAGCTTCCGAATGAATCTAAAATGGATGCTGTCCAGGAGGTGGGAGGGTCTGGGAGGGTGGGTCTGCTGCTGATTGGCTGGAATGTGTCTGCTGACTGTGAGGTACAGGGTCAAAGTTTACTCAATATATGACGAATAGGGGGCGGACCGAACATCGCATATGTTCGCCATCCGTGGCGAACGCGAACAAGCTATGTTCGCCAGGAACTATTCGCCAGCGAACTGTTCGGGACATCTCTATTCTCCATCTGTCTCTGAAGAAGTAGGGATTCACCTACGCGTAAGACTATTGGACACACATCAGGATACAGACCCAGCATCCGTACATAATTTGAAGCCAGTACTCCTACAGGACCTGTCGTTTTTTTCTTTGCTGAATCGGAGCCGCCTACAGCACACGCTCCTCAGGAGTGAGGCTCCCGCAGGGACGCATACTGTATGAACATGCTGTCCTCACTGGCGGTATTATCACAAGCGGCAAGAAATTTAATCTACATCCATCCGAGTACAATCCGAAGGTCTCTAAAATATTCTGACTTCAACATTGACTGGTAACATCTGTATGAATTTCTCCTGATGCATATTTTTTTAACAATACCTATTTTTTCATATATTTTATTCTTTGTCTAATAAACTGTTTTTTTTATTCCCATCCAGTTTCAGAACCATTGCTTTTTAGTACTGCTGTTACATTGTAACAATTTTAAGCTTACAGTTCCACATACTGTATCGCTATTATATTCCCATGGTGTACTTTTTCCATCTGTATCTTTTTAAGACACAGAGTATACTATTTAGTACAAGTGCCAGCCATTCTGTTTCATAGCAGTAATAGAGGCACCTGCACTGCACAGTTTTGCTTCGGACACAAACTTATCCTTTTTTTTTTTTCATCCATTCACTTCTTCATTTATTCATTAATTTTATGTATTATATGTCTATAAGATACCAATTTCTTATCCAGATATATCCCATTTATGCTTTTTAAGTATATCTATTTATCTTGCTTTTACCTTTTATAAACATCAGTTCCCTCTTAAAGGCACAGTACCATTGCACACCTAGTCACTTTCATATCCAAATATTCACCCTATCTCAGCCATATTCTAGGCCAGCTCCTGGTATCTGCACACACTATCGGTGTTTATCCGTAGTATTTTATATAGTTTGAGTTTTGAAGTAACTCGGACTTCTGCTCTTTTCTTTCTGTCATTAAAGGTTTTTATTGAAGAACAAAATAACACAACATATATCAAGAACAAATGGCAAAGAGAGGAAAACCAAAGTCAAGGAAAAACAATTAATAAATATAAGTACTTAATGGCACAATCCAAGTAACCATAACCACTATACATTATTGTTTCGTTGATGATGCTAAGTAATTCAGGCCTTTCAAGAGTCACAATTGCGGGTCCCATCCCACCGCCCTGACTTTTTTCCCTGGTGTCCTGCTTTTAGGGACATCAGGGAAGTGTAGGTCGTGCTACACTCAGGGCACTAAGAACATGTAGAGGACACTGAAACAGCACTCCCTGCATGTTCTGCCTATGGTGGGCCGGCCTGCTTGATTGGCAGGCAGCTAGGCGTACATTCTTTGCCTACTCTCTGGGCAGACCCACGAATATTGTTTTTTTTTTTTTAATTCTTTATTTTTTTCCACTCAATAGCATGTACAAGTGCATATCATCATATGGGCTTACGCAGAAGCCAAATCTAACGACATTGTGGCAAAATACAGTGTGACAATCACAATAGTATGAGCCTCAGCTCTCTTAACAAAACCGATGGTGCCTGCCGGCCACTGAGGTATTTTGTAAATTTTAACTTCTCAGTACCCCTTGCTAGTATTTACAATATTTTACAGTCAACTCAACAATTAAACAATCGCTGTTAGGCTAAAGAGGAGGCCAAGTAAATTACAAACCCTCATACGGAGACCTTAGTCCTCATTAACAGTGTATACGTGGGTCATAACCTAGATTTGGCGCTCGCCGTTTGTTGGGGAATCTTATGTTAGAGGAATATGCAGGCTAGTGGGCCAACAGTAAGTAGCTATCACATGTGCCAGTTAATCCTCTAACTGTGCTACCTAGTTCCTCCGTTTGCTAGATCTAGCCTGAGGAAACAGTGCGAAGCGTAGAGAAGAAAGAGAATGAAAATAAAGATGAACAAAGAAACTACGTAAGAAGTACATAGTCAGGTCAGAAAGAGGGGAAGGAGGGGAAGGAGGGGACAAGAAGTGTGGGGGGGGAGGGGGGGAAGGTGGCAGGTCCTCAGTCTCTCCATGTGCAGCGGAGCCTATTCCAGCGGGATAACATGCCGGTCCGGAATCAAGTGCCGCTCGAGCCTATTGCGCTATCATCCCAGGGCTCCCAGAGTTTCTGGAATGTCGCGGTCGTCCCTCTCACCCTCGCCGTCAGATCATCCATGATTCTACATTCTTTAATTCTGGATATAACTCCAATGAACTCTGGTCCCTCCGGAGTGAGCCACGCTGTCGCTATCGCTCGGCGTGCACACAAAGTAATCTTGTGTACTAATTTCTGTTCCCGTGTTGTCCATCCTTCCACCGATCTGTTTAATAAGTAAATCCACGGATCTAATCTCAGAGATCTACCAAATAACTGCAGCATTAGGCCCTCTACTGACTTCCAGAATCCGTGTATCTTAGCACATTCCCACCACATGTGTAAATACGTACCTTGGGTTCCGCATCCCCTCCAGCAATCGTCGTTCTCCAGTTTGTGCATCCTATGTAATTGGATCGGGGTAGTATACCAACGGAACATAGTTTTCCAGGCCTGCTCCTGTAAAGTGACGCACATTGAGACCTTAGAATTAGCCTCCCATATCTCCCGCCACTCTATCCCCTCCAGTGTCTCCCCGAGGTCGCTCTCCCATTGAGCAGTATATGTCAATCCCCCCCATTCTCTATTTTCTTCACTGATGTGGGTGTACAATAGCGTGATCAACCCCTTGGGGGCAACCCCGTCAGAGCATATCCTCTCATAGAAGGTGCGTGTCTCCAGGGCAGCTTTTTTAATATGTGGCTTTTGAGCGAAGTCCCTCAATTGGAGATACCGGAAGAAATCCGCCGGTGTTAGATGGATACCCGACTGTAGATCTGCGAATTGGATGACCTCACCATTATGAAACAACTGATGTAACCGTTGCAATCCAGTTCGTTCGATGTTGCGGAAGTCCCTGGGGGTCATACCAGGCGGGAATTCTTTGTTTCCATAAAGTGGGGACAAGGGGGGTGGGGACGATGCCAGCTTATATTTGGTGTTACACAAGTCCCATATCCTAATCGAATTGAGGATTGCTGGGCTTGCACTCCGTATCTCCGGTCTGTGTTCCCTAGGGACCCACATCGTAAACCAGGGGGTGACGCTGTCCATCAGGGATTCTATGTCCACCCAACGCCTCTCCTCAGGGGCAGAGTGCCACATGGCTACCTGCGACAATTGCGCCGCTAGGTAGTAGAAGAAGAGGTTTGGCAGGCCCAGGCCCCCCCTATCTTTACGTCTGTATAAGATCTGTCTGGAAGTTCTGTGCCTCTTGTTCTGCCAGACAAAATTCCCTATTGACCTTTGCAAGGGGAGCAATTGCGTCTTCGTGACTCTGATGGGTAACGCCTGGAAAAGGAACAATAGGCACGGGAGGATATTCATTTTTACCGAGTGTATCCTCCCGATCCAGGATATGGGAATGTCAGTCCATTTGTCCAGATCTCTCATCAGCACTCTAAGCATATGGGTGTAGTTAGCGTCATATAAGCGCTCCGGGTCAGCCGTTATATTAATCCCTAAGTATTTCAGGGAGTCTGTTTCCGTACGAATGTGGTATACTGCGCGCAATCTGGGCGCGTCATCTTGTGAGATCATGCAGATCGGGAGCGCACTGGACTTTTGAATGTTCGCTTTATATCCTGAGAACCCGCCGCATTCTAAAATGACTTCTTGAAGCGCCGACATCGATGCAAGCAGATTCGTGATGGTTAAGAGAACGTCATCTGCGTAGGCCGACACCTTAAAGTTTTTGTCTCCCACTCTGACTCCCGCAATATTCGGATGTTGGCGTATCGCGTGAAGCAGGGGTTCCAATGCCAGGACGAACAAAAGGGCAAGAGCGGGCAGCCCTGTCTCGTTCCATTATACAGCTGGAAAGGGTGTAACGGGGCACCCGATATCCGTATCTGCGCCCGCACATTGTTATACATTGCTTTCGTTGTAGTTATGTATTCGTCAGGGAAGCCCATGCACTTGAGCACTGGAAATAGAAATTGCCACCGGACTCTATCGAAAGCTTTTTCAGCGTCTAGGGATACCACTAATGTTGGGATCTTTGATGTCGCCTGTTTCCATATTAGATCCACATTTCTCCTGGTATTTTCGAACAATTGTCTAGTAGGGATAAACCCAACTTGTTCTGCATGGATGAGAGAAACCAGCAGTGGGTTGAGTCTGTCGGCCTGTATCTTCGCCAAGATCTTCAGGTCATGGTTGATGACCCACGAACATTCTAAGTGGGCCCAGCACCTTTAGGCAGCACCCGTGATTTGCATCAGTGGCCCAACTCCTCTTACATCCCAACCACCCAAGTCCCGCTTTACAGGACGCACATTTTGGGCAGTATATGTAATTGTTCATGAAACACTTGGAAAAAACAGTCATTGCAAAGTTACACCAAATGCTATGTACTAACTGGAAATAGTTTGCCACAATGCCAAATAGTAAAAGGTTCTTAACAAAGCAAAATTGCTCTATAGGAGTTTATTGCAACTGCTATCCCAGATTACTATACAGGGTTGTAGTGGTTTCAAGGCCTTCAAAAAAGCCTGTTATTGCTTTTGTTTTATTTATCGTTTGCATAAATGTTAAGCTAAGGGAACCCAGGTGTTTAGTCTTACTCTTCAATGACTGACCAATTAATACTTTAAGGGCCACAGCAAAGTGCAGAACACCTTTGTCACACTGTGTGGCGAAACCGACCTCGCCACGTGTCTTTGGAGGGGGCTGCTTGCCCGCCTCTTGCCTTTGGACTATGGCCCTGGGAGATTGGGCCCTTTTACAAAACGTATTCGGCCCTAACAGAGTGCATGTCACTCATTCTGGCCCTTTAAACACAGTGGGGCCATTCGGTGCTTGCCCTGTGTGAGCAGTGGTGCCCCCAGATGGCTATGCCATGGAGCCTATTCATATAATGAAAGACTTTGGCTCCATGGCAGTTAAACTGTGTTTGTGTGGTCTGCGTGCCATTCACCTAGTGATGTGCACGCAGACCTGAGCTATCTGGGGATATGTTACATTTCTGTGTTTAATGTATAAAAAGCAACTTTATATATTTTAAAACATAATCCTGTATTTAGGTCCCCACATGTGTAATGGAGTTTTGTCTTGGACCTGGGAGATAATTGGATTACTTCTCCAATTATCTCCAGGGCAGAAGGGAGGAAGCCAGGATGCATTTGTCAGGATCGGGACAGGGATCCAACACGCAGAGTACAAAGAGTGGAAAGGTACGTATACCGGGCCTTAGAATGGCCGGACTAACGTACCGAGAGTAAAGAATAGTCAGAGACAAGCCGAGGTCGAGGGAACGAGAAGACAGATAAGCGAGAGACAAGCCGGGTCAAGGGATAACAGAGAAGCAGGGTAGTACAACGAGCCGAGTCAAAACCAATAGAGCAAACTAGAATACCAGAGCACTGAGAGACTAGACAAGCTAGAACCACGACAGGGCAATGAGCTGAAGTAAGGAGTAAGCTTAAATACCCTGGCTCTGGATGGAAATCACGCCTCTGACAAGTACCGATTGGATATCGGACACTTGAGTGACAGATTGCTCGTGATAGCGTCATGACGTCACGTATCGAGCGTCCTGCTAGAAAAGGACGTGGATTCCTCGCGGCCGGTGTTTAAGTGACTGGATGAACCGCGAGGAACGGAGGAAACAGCTCGCCTGGACGGATAAACCACCAAGTCTCTACCTCCCTTAGAGGTAGAGGCCTCAGGTACCCTGACAGTACCCCCCCTCTCAGATACGCCCACCGGGCGGAATGAACCGGGGCGAGATGGGAAGCGGAGGTGAAATGCTCTGCGAAGGCGAGAAGCATGGACGTCCTCCTGAGGTACCCAACTCCTCTCCTCAGGACCATATCCCCTCCAGTTGACCAGATATTGCAATTTTCCCCTTGAAATTCTGGAGTCAATGATGGAGCTGACCTCGTACTCCTCCCGACCCTCCACCTGAACAGGACGAGGCGAGGGGACCTTAGAGGAGAATTTGTTGCAAATGAGGGGTTTCAACAAGGAGACATGAAAAGAGTTAGGAATGCGTAAGGCAGGTGGCAGAGCAAGGCGATACGCAACCGGATTGATACGAGTGAGAACCCTGTAAGGGCCTATGTAGCGAGGAGCAAATTTCATAGATGGAACTTTTAGGCGAATATTCTTAGTACTCAACCATACCCTATCCCCAGGAACAAAAACAGGAGCCGCTCTTCTATGTTTGTCAGCGTGTTTCTTGAACAGCGAGGAACTATGTAATAGAATTTGCCGAGTCTGATCCCATAATTTCTTCAGGTTGGCGACATGATCATCAACCGACGGTATCCCCTGAGAAGAGGAAACCGAAGGAAAAATCGAAGGATGAAAGCCATAGTTCATGAAGAAAGGGCTAGAGCGAGTTGAATCGCAAACAAGGTTATTGTGTGCGAACTCCGCCCAAGGAATCAGACCGACCCAATCGTCCTGGTGTTCGGAAACAAAGCAACGCAGATACTGTTCGATCTTTTGATTAGTACGTTCAGCAGCTCCGTTAGACTGAGGGTGATAGGCAGAGGAGAAGTTCAATTTGATGCCCATTTGAGAACAAAAGGATCTCCAGAAACGTGAGACAAATTGAGAACCTCTATCAGAAACAATCTCTGAAGGAATCCCATGTAGGCGAAAAACCTCTCTCGCAAAAATCTCCGCCAATTCAGGAGAAGTCGGAAGTTTAGGTAATGGCACGAAATGGGCCATCTTAGTAAATCTATCCACCACCGTGAGAATAACAGTCTGTCTCTTGGAAGCAGGCAATTCAACGATAAAGTCTATGGACAAACAGGACCAAGGTTTCTCAGGAATGTCCAAGGGGTGTAACAGGCCACATGGAGATGCATGAGGTAGTTTAGTCTTGGCACAAGTCTCACAAGCTGCGACGAACTCCTCAATATCTTTTCGAAGTGAAGGCCACCAGAAATCCTTGGATATCAGAGAGTATGTCTTGCGAATCCCAGGATGACCAGCTATTTTACTTTCATGAAAACATTGTAAGAGCTCCAGTTGAAGTTCAGGAGGAACAAAGTTTCTTCCCTCAGGAGTGTTTCCGGGAGCTAGATGTTGTGACTTCAAGATCTGGTCAAGTAGCGGAGAATGAATTTTGAGACTGGTATTAGCAATAATATTGCATTTGGGTACAATGGAGGACAAAAGTGGTTCAACTGAAGCAGAGGGTTCATATTGGCGAGATAGCGCATCGGCTTTAGAATTCTTTGACCCAGGTCTGTAAGTCAGAACGTAATTGAAATGGGTAAGAAACAACGACCAACGAGCCTGCCTGGAGGACAGACGCTTGGCCTCTCCGATATAAGACAAGTTTTTGTGGTCTGTCAGAATGGTAACAGGATGTAATGTACCTTCCAATAAATGTCTCCATTCTTTCAAAGCCTTGATAACCGCTAGTAATTCTCTGTCACCAATGTCATACCTGCTTTCAGTACCGGTCAATTTTTTAGAGAAAAATCCACATGGATGTAATGGTTTATCAACACCCAACCTTTGAGACAGGACAGCACCTAAACCAGTCTCTGATGCGTCTACCTCAAGCAAAAAAGGCAGAGAAGTGTCAGGGTGAACTAAAATTGGAGCGGAAGCGAAAAGCTCCTTGAGAGTCTTGAACGCAAGGAGAGCTTCAGTAGTCCAATTCTTAGTATCAGCCCCCTGTTTGGTCATGTTAGTGATAGGTGCAATAATGGAAGAATAGCCCTTAATAAAGCGCCTATAATAATTGGAAAAACCAATAAATCTCTGTATGGCTTTAAGACCTGTGGGTAAAGGCCACTCTAGAATGGATTGGAGCTTATCCGGATCCATCTTAAATCCCTCCCCAGAGATCACATAGCCGAGAAAGGTTACCTGGGTTTGATCAAAGCTACATTTCTCCAACTTGCAGTACAAGCCATGCTGGAGAAGCTTGTGCAAAACCCTCCTGACTTGCTTGTGATGAATCTCAATCTCACTAGAATGAATGAGTATATCATCTAGGTATACAATGACGCAATCTTGCTGAAATTCCCTAAGAACCTCATTTATCAGATCCTGGAATACAGCTGGCGCATTGCATAACCCAAAAGGCATAACAGTATATTCATAGTGACCATATCGAGTATTGAATGCCGTCATCCACTCATGTCCCTGCTGGATTCTCACCAAGTTATATGCCCCTCTGAGGTCTAACTTGGTGAAAATTGTAGAGCCCTTCAAACGATCGAAGAGTTCGGTGATCAAGGGAATCGGGTAGGCATTTTTAATGGTTATCTTATTCAAGCCTCGATAATCAATACAAGGTCTCAAAGAACCATCTTTCTTTTTAACAAAAAAAAATCCAGCCCCGGCAGGGGAGGAGGACCTCCTGATGAATCCCTTGTCTAAATTCTCGTGAATATATTCCTCTAGGACTGAGTTCTCCTTTATAGATAATGGGTATACATGACCTCTGGGAGGCATGGTACCAGGGAGTAGGTGTCACGGCTTACCTTGGTGGGAGTCCAGTTTGCAGAGATGTGCTTACCCTTGCAATTAAACACAGGCCGAGGTGGTCAGGGAAGAACTCACCTGGCCTGTGAGTCTGTGCACGGGGGCTGATTCAGGATCACCGGGTCGAAGTACAGACAAGGACAAGAGCAGGAGAATCGTCGTGGGTAAGCCGGAGGTCAGAGGATGCCAGAATACAGGATCAACAAGAACAAAGCCAAGGTCAGGAGCCGAAAACCAACAGGACAACAGGAACACGAAATAACAGGAACCAGAGTCAATGAACTGACCCTGCCTTCTGGGAGAGGCAGGGTTATATACCTGGCTAACGGCCATCAGCTTCAGGTGTGCGAGAGTATTGGAGCAGCCACAGATAACGGCCAGCCCCCAGTGCTGGATACAAGGCAAGATGTACTTCTGGCTATCTCTAGAGCTGATATGGTGGCTCAGAGGCAAAATAGCAGGTTCAGGATAGCAAGGTACCTGGGTTCAAATCCCTCATCGGGTATTTCTGGGGCGACCTCGACTTGCAGTCTGGATGTCGCGGCGAGAACCGTGACAGTACCCCCCCGTCAAGAACGCCCTCCGGGCGTGAACAGGCTCTGCTTGGAAATCGTATTCATCTTCGGTCTCAATCTCACTCAGGTAGTCTTTATCATTCAGGTATCCAGAGCAGAGTCTTTTTACATCCTGGGATTTTATGGTACCAGACTTGGAGGAGGCTGTAAGTACCTTGATCCCAGGAGTCAGTCTCTCTGTACCTTTTTCCTTATGTGCATTGGTAGGTAATTCTCCTCTGGGCAGGTAGGAAGTGGTGCTTGCTTGAACAGCAGTTTCTTCAAGAAGAGGTACAGAAGTCTCCGGGACTGGAGGCAGAGATACTTCAGAGGCACTGGTATCTGATTTTAGAGAAACACAGGTAGTATTAACTACCGTGGTCTGAGTACTCATATGTGTCACGGAGCGTGGACCAGACTGACAGTGACTTTGGCGTGTCTCAGGCAGAGGTGCAGACTTGGCCGGATGGGTATGCACAACCCCAACTTGAACGGTTTCTGGCCGATGTGGGCGAATTGGGCAGTGTGAGATAAGGTGCCCTCTTTCACCACAATAAAAACAAAGACCATGATTTCTCCGCCGGTCTCTTTCTTCAGTAGTCACCTTGCGCTGGACCAATCCTATTTCCATAGGTTCATCAGAATCAAGAGGAAGGTAGGGTTGTTCTGGGACCTCCCTAGGAACAGGAGCATAAGGAGGCAGCACGGGATTGTGGTAATGGTATAGGTTCCCTTTGTTTCTTGGAATCTGGGATCCTCTGGGACGTGGTGCTGGTTTAGGTACAGCGGTCTTGCTAGAAATCTTGCACTGTGCCTCCATGGCAGTCATGAAAGCATCCCATCCAGCAAGGACAGGACTCTGAGACTGCAACCTTTCATGTGCCCATTGTTTGATTTCTCCCGACAGCAGGTTAATAGCTGCTCGGACCTTTATGAAGTCATTAGCATAAGTCCGAGACTTCAGGGAAAACACCAATTCACAATCTGTTTTGAAGCACAGGAAGGAAGCACGGTTACCATCAAATTTCTCCGGCATAACGGTAAATGGTTCAGGATAACCAGGTTCCAGGGCTGGGCGTACCGTGCCTTTAAGAAAACTGACTTCTCGCTGCAGCTCCAAGACAGTCTGGGCCAGACTGGATACTTGCTGGGTAAGCAATTGAGACATCTCTGCAGACTCCATTATGGTCAGTTCATTCTGTCACGGCTTACCTTGGTGGGAGTCCAGTTTGCAGAGATGTGCTTACCCTTGCAATTAAACACAGGCCGAGGTGGTCAGGGAAGAACTCACCTGGCCTGTGAGTCTGTGCACGGGGGCTGATTCAGGATCACCGGGTCGAAGTACAGACAAGGACAAGAGCAGGAGAATCGTCGTGGGTAAGCCGGAGGTCAGAGGATGCCAGAATACAGGATCAACAAGAACAAAGCCAAGGTCAGGAGCCGAAAACCAACAGGACAACAGGAACACGAAATAACAGGAACCAGAGTCAATGAACTGACCCTGCCTTCTGGGAGAGGCAGGGTTATATACCTGGCTAACGGCCATCAGCTTCAGGTGTGCGAGAGTATTGGAGCAGCCACAGATAACGGCCAGCCCCCAGTGCTGGATACAAGGCAAGATGTACTTCTGGCTATCTCTAGAGCTGATATGGTGGCTCAGAGGCAAAATAGCAGGTTCAGGATAGCAAGGTACCTGGGTTCAAATCCCTCATCGGGTATTTCTGGGGCGACCTCGACTTGCAGTCTGGATGTCGCGGCGAGAACCGTGACAGTAGGTTAATTTTGCAATCAAAGGACCTGTGTGGGGGTAAGGTATCGGCTTTCTTTTTGTCAAATACTGCCTTTAAATCTAGATACTGAGGCGGAATTTGTGTCTCTGTAGGATTGTCAGAGGTATTCGATGTATTAGTTAATCCGAGAGGTAAGACCTTCCGCAAGCATTTTTCTTGACAATTCTCTCCCCACGAAACTATCTCCCCTGATTCCCAATTAATAATAGGGTTGTGTCTCCTCAGCCAGGAGTACCCCAGGACTATGGGAATAGACGGAGAAGAAATGAGCATTAAGGATATATCCTCTTTATGCAGGATGCCAACAGTCAAGTTAATCGGTATGGTCTCATGGAAAATAACAGGCTCAAGTAACGGTCTACCATCGATGGCCTCGACAGCCAGAGGTGTCTCTTTTAACTGGGATGGAATAGCATGCTTGGCAGCAAAACCCTGATCTATAAAGCTCTCAGCAGCTCCAGAATCGATTAGTGCCATAGTCTTAGCTACTCCCTTCTCCCACTTTAAAGAAACGGGTAACAAAAGCCTGAGCTCCTTGTAGTTGTGAATAGAGGACAAAGTAGAAACACCCAAGGCCTGTCCTCTAGAGGAACTTAGGTGCGAGCGTTTCCCGAACGATTGGGACAATTTAGGCGTAAATGACCCCTGACTCCACAATACATACATAAACCCTCCCTTCTCCTGTACTGTCTCTCCCTTTCAGTGAGATGAGTACTGCCTATCTGCATAGGTTCAGGAATACGTAAGTCTTCGAACTCAGAGATTTGAAAGGTAGGCGCTAGTTTAAAGGAGGGTCTACGGGTCCTATCTCGAGTGTTCTGCCTCTCTCTTAAGCGTTCATCAATACGAGATATAAAAGAAATTAAATCCTCCAAATTTTCAGGGAGTTCTCTAGTAGCGACCTCGTCAAGAATTACATCTGATAACCCATTCAGAAACACATCTATATAAGCCTGTTCGTTCCACTTAACTTCTGCCGCCAAGGATCTGAACTCTAGTGCATAATCCACAAGTGTTCGATTGTCCTGTTTAAGGCGCAACATTAATCTAGCTGCATTGACCTTTCTGCCAGGGGGGTCAAAAGTTCTTCTAAACGCAGCTACAAAGGCATTATAATTATAGACTAGTGGATTATCATTCTCCCATAAAGGATTGGCCCATCTCAAAGCTTTTTCAATGAGTAGAGTAATAATAAATCCAACCTTTGCTCTATCTGTAGGATAAGAGCGGGGTTGTAATTCGAAGTGGATGCTAATCTGGTTTAGAAAACCACGACACTTCTCCGGTGACCCGCCATAACGTACTGGTGGGGTAATACGGGAAGAAGCACCTACAGTGGCTACCTCTAGACCTGAGACTGCAGGAGAGATAGAAGGAGTACGTGTCTCCTCAGGTGGATTACTAGCACGAGACAAAAGTGCCTGTAGTGCCAAAGCCATCTGATCCATCCTATGTTCCATGGCGTCAAACCTGGGATCCGAAGAACCAAGCTGACTGTTTGTACCTGCAGGATCCATCGGCCCTGTCGTAATGTCAGGATCGGGACAGGGATCCAACACGCAGAGTACAAAGAGTGGAAAGGTACGTATACCGGGCCTTAGAATGGCCGGACTAACGTACCGAGAGTAAAGAATAGTCAGAGACAAGCCGAGGTCGAGGGAACGAGAAGACAGATAAGCGAGAGACAAGCCGGGTCAAGGGATAACAGAGAAGCAGGGTAGTACAACGAGCCGAGTCAAAACCAATAGAGCAAACTAGAATACCAGAGCACTGAGAGACTAGACAAGCTAGAACCACGACAGGGCAATGAGCTGAAGTAAGGAGTAAGCTTAAATACCCTGGCTCTGGATGGAAATCACGCCTCTGACAAGTACCGATTGGATATCGGACACTTGAGTGACAGATTGCTCGTGATAGCGTCATGACGTCACGTATCGAGCGTCCTGCTAGAAAAGGACGTGGATTCCTCGCGGCCGGTGTTTAAGTGACTGGATGAACCGCGAGGAACGGAGGAAACAGCTCGCCTGGACGGATAAACCACCAAGTCTCTACCTCCCTTAGAGGTAGAGGCCTCAGGTACCCTGACAGCATTGTGGTGATGTTTTACTTTTACTGTTTGAGCCAGATTAAAATACTGCCAGCCAGGGGGAACAAAAGATACTTTTACTAACTTTTGAACCCCTGGTCTGATTCATGCCATTTTTTTAATATGTTGTTCCCCTGAATTGATTAATTGAGAATATGTATTTTCATGTGAATGTGATGTATGGTTTTAAAGTTACAGAGTATGTGTGGAAACTGTATTTTTACTGTATGTAATAAATTATGTTGACTGCTTATCTGAGGGGAGGGGATGTGTGGGTTGTTCTATTACTTGATTGGTTGTTTTATGCCTCCCCCTGGGTGTGTCCTGTATGTGCACAACTGTAATAAAAAGCAGGCTGGGTGTTCCAGACCTGAGATTCTGCTTGACCCTCAAACCAATGTGTCGTCTTGTTTTTGGGGGAATTGGATTGTATGCTGACTGCC
This sequence comes from Pelobates fuscus, assembly GCF_036172605.1. Lineage (NCBI taxonomy): Eukaryota > Metazoa > Chordata > Amphibia > Anura > Pelobatidae > Pelobates > Pelobates fuscus. Next base: position 42,694,359 of record NC_086327.1, on the reverse strand, counting down.
AGGAGTGTAAGCGGATTGTATGCTTTTCCTGTTCGGCTGATTCCAGGGTTTGTGTGTTTCCAGTTCGGGAGTTTCCAGAATTCGTACAGTTTGCAGTTCGGGAGATTGGTGCTTGCAGTAGCTGCTGGTCTATGGAAAAGGGGGATATCGCCTAAACTGGGTTTTATCCTCTTGTAAGTGAAACGGTCCGTTACTCACGGATTTTAAAACTAAAATGTCTGGGTCCAAATGGATTTCTCTAATGTCCCCTAAAGTATTATAGAACAGAACAAAGCAAGGGTGTCCATTTTCTCCACTGTTTTTTGCATTAACGTTGGAGTTGTTTTTGACATCAATTAAGTAAAATGACAGCATCAAGGGATTTGAATGTGAAGAATGCTAAATACAGGCATAATATTCCACAAACTTTGAAGGAATTTGATATCATAGATCAAATTAGAGAGGAATGGAAGAGGGTAAATCTTTGTTACAACCAGGACATTGTGATCTCTCCTACCAAACTAAATATTTTGATAAACTGAACTGAACTAAATTTTAAGCGGCTCTGTCACCTTCTGTCACAGGATTTTTTTTAAAAGATCGCCAATGGTTATTTTGTCGCTTGCAGTCCAGTGGCCTGAGAGTTCAGGGGAAGGTAAAATGTACCATGACCATCTGGTGTATTCTCTTCAGCTCTTGGTACTTCAATTGCCAGGAGTCTGTGTCAGTGCTTTACTCCCTCGCATGCATAAGAGGATAACACTGATGTCGATAAGGAATCCCGCGAGACCCTCCATAGACAATACCTTCTTCCTCACAGCCATCACTAGTACATTCCTGCAGAATGAGGAGGTCATTTCAGCTAAACAAGGCATTTCTTACTAATATTAGGTAAGATAAATGTACATAATGTTATAGAAAAAAAAATTCTGGCAACCATTTTGTCCCATCTTGCATGCTACTGTAGATAGAATTTTGTATAGGTGTTACATATATGCCTTATCAATGGGGTTAGTTTCTACCAATTATGGTTAAATTGAATATATATGGGTTAATATAAAATCCATAGAGTTTTAAAAAAAAATCAAGAATCTAGTTCAAAGAGAGTAAATCAGAGCATGGTGTTTTCTGAAAGACTGCTTAGAAAAGACTGGAGATGGTACAGTTATGACGTGTCAGATACATTTTAACTAAGAAATGCTAATTTATTAATCTGGCAAATGAGAAATAGTGTGTTAATTATACACATACAAGATTGATGTTTATTGGAGAAACACTCAAGTGCGAAAGATCCAGAAGGATTTTCTTACAATAGACAGCTGCTGCACATCCAAACATGATTTATCATGTACAAACAGGTGAATAAGTGCATTAATCCCCCTCTTCAGATGCTGTCAGCAGTGACTCCTTGTTTACTTGTTCCACTAAAGAGATTACCTTGGGAAGTTCTTCTCTTAGCAGTGTGTGAGCCCAGGGGAGACTGGGCTGAGTGTGTGTATATATATATATATATATATATCCCCAACCCAGTGTACCTACAATATTACACTATCTTGGTATCTCCTGGTTCACTTACATACTCCTGGATCAACTCTCATTGAATTAAGATATTTACCATATATGTATAGGTCAGGATTGTACTGCCCAGGTGTACTAATCTGGAGCTAAATACTAGCTCCATACACTGTAATTAAATGTATTCTATAGAGAGCTAAAACAGTCTGAAAGAGAATACTGAGAATGGACAACAGCTCAGGTAGCTTGCCCTTTGGTGGGTCCTCACTCAGATCTCAAGCTAGTTTTACCTCATATTGTGCCATTACAAAGAGAACCTAGACCATTTGCATATCAGACTGATCCAAAATGGTGGTCCAGATCTGAAATAAAATCCTGTTCTCTCTGCATAAGACATACAGCAACCACAGATGATAATTTCAGTCTTCTTAGGCATCGTCAGTGAGGTGTAGCCAATATCCCTCTAGGCACTGTTAGCAAGGGGTCCATATCTGGATTATCGTAAAAACTTAGGGAGACCAAAAACACAGGGTGAATGAGAATACTGAAAACCAGCAACAGCTCAAGTAGCTAGCCTTACGGTGGGTCTCCACGCAGATTCAAGCTAGTGTTAGCTCATCTTGTGACATTACAAAGAAATGTAGACAATTTGCATATTAAACTGAGACCACCCAAAAGGGCAGTCCAGATATGAAATGCCCGTTCTCAGTATTCAGTACTCTCTTGAACCTCACTTTTTTCTCTTACGAACAAGTGACAAACTACACTATATTCTATGTAGTCCACCAATACTTCATTAAGGTCCACACACAGTAGTAGCTCCAAAATAATGCCACAGGTAGGTAATGAAAAAGCGCACAACCTATTAAAAAATAGCTAGAAGAAAGAATATAACACAAATGGCAGCAACTAGTAGCCCACCTAATAAGATGTTACCTCCAATATGTGCACCAAAAGCCAGTGTGCAACTGATATGCACATTCAAATAGGTGGAAATAAAACACCCTGCATCCATAATGGGAAAAAGGGGAATGCATGGAAATGCAAAAGGCAGCTGGAGATAGCAAAATCTGCCAGAAGGGGGGGAGGGGGAGGAGGGGAATAGGAAGAGACACTGAAGAGGGTCCCAGCAAACCTTCAAAGAGGTCCTGGATGTGTTTCGTGACTGTCTTGACACTTTCTCAGTAAGAAAGATTTATTTTACGAGGGTCTTTTCTCTGTTCTATATCATACACTATATTCTACTCCTTATCCTCTCTTCTCATTGTATATACTTGTATTTGAGAACTTTTACAAGGCGATTCTCCCCTCTTCCTGCATACCATGTACTCACGACCAAAAAAGTAGAGACTGTGGTTTGGGTTGTTCGAATTGCCTTTCCTATTACATAGCAAGTGCTAGAGGCCTACCATTAACTAACGTTTTTCAGCAATTTGAGTTACAGTACCTCTTCTGTGTGATCAGATCAGACACTTTTGCTCCACGAGACTTGCCATTTTGGAGATGCTTTGACCCATCACTATTTGGTCCTAGTCAATGTCACTCAGATCTCTTCATTTCAACACTACAACCACTTCAATGACAATAACCACTTCAATAACCACTGCTTCCAACACATGAAATTCAAGAACTGACTATTCACTTTCTGCCAATATATCCCAGCCCTTGACATGTGCCATTGTAACAATATAATCAATGTTATTCATATCGCCTGTCAGTGGTTTTTTTTTTTTTTTTTTTTTTAATTCTTTATTTTTGACGTGCACATATATATCACAGGCATGCAAGAGGTGCCCCAAAAGCAGTCCTCCAACTTATCCCACGCTCAGTATGCGGGGCACAAGATTAACAGGCACATTTAAAATATTAACAAGTAGAGACAGTCGCTTAAGTAATTAGCTAAGTAATTAATTCAGGTTAAATCTTTGCGTTGGCTATGCTTCAGATATCTAAACATTAATTACACCGCTTTAATGTTATTAGTGAACAATTCTGGTACACAACGTATTTCGTATAAGTGATGTAACGCATTATGAGTAGGCGAAAGGCATGCATCACTGAACAGTGAGATAAAGGTCGTTACAATGCTTTAACTGACTAAACAGTGCTGGCACATAGGATAAATCATGGAAAAAATAAACAGATAAAAGAAAGCAAAGAAAACATAACAAAGCCTTGTAAGTTGGCAATAGGCATACATTTGCTTGCAACAGGCTAAATTCTGTCACATCACTTTAGTGCTGATGTCACCCCGGCCGACCTGGATCGCCCATGCTGCCTACGTGGAGAGCGGTCGTCTTGGTGGTCCTGAGACCTCGTATTCAGGGGGAGTCCCACTATCCTTTGCCACCTTTCTGATCTGTGTAATATGTAGTGAGTTGCTAGTAGAGCAGGTTTCTGGGCATCCATGTTGGACCATCAGGTTGGTGTCTGCTGGCTGGGTGTTCGTGGGTCCAGGGTTGCTGGGCAGGAGGCTCCTGACGTTGAGTGGGGGGAGAGTGCTTGTTTGTTCTGGGCGTCAGCTCCCTGGGTCTTTATGCCGGCTGAAAACTTCGGGTTGGGCGCTGGTGACGGGTGCTGTGGCGCCGCCGCTTACTTGGTGTGTCCCCTCCTCCATCTCCATTTTCATCAGTTCTGCCGCACATGGTCTCCGCCATCTTAGGTTTGGGCCCTGAGCCTGTGAGATGGCCGGGTGTCGTTGCCGGATCTCTGCTGCCATGCGAGGGCGAGGACCGGGATCACCCCCCCGGTCCAGAGGGGGGAGGAAACAGGGCCGGGTCCGCGGTGAGTCAGAGTGCCGTTCAGGCTTCATTAGGCAGGATAGTGGGGTGGCGGCCGTCCACCCCACTCACCACCGGCTAAGTTCCCGCTGTGGATTGCAGAGATCTCACCTCCGAGGGACTGAAGCTACAGAAGCCAGCCTCTCCTCGGATCCGATAGCCTTAGTGGGTCGTGGGTCGCAGTGGTAAGTGGCTGACATCGCTGTATAGCTTAAGTTACTGGCTTAATTATTTGTGCGTTGCAGGAGCCGAGCTCTCCTGCGACCGTCCATCTTGGCGGCCCGGCCCCGCCCCCCCTGTCAGTGGTTTTAATGTTGGGGCTGATCAGAATAGACAGAGTGTTTTTTGCATAGTGTTTATATCGTTAATGGGAAGACTCTAATCAGTAAAGAAGTTTGTAATTGCAGTGTTTAGAGATGGATATTTTTTTCTTGGGATGGTTGTGACGGTAGTCACCATCACCAGGATCTGCAGACAGACTATTTATGTAGGTTCCTGGACTATTCTTATGATTTAGTCACCCTGTACATATTATAGGTGCAGGATGCATGTAAAATATTTAGTGTAATCCCGGGTAGAAGGGGTTAAAGCCATTTTAGATATTCCCTTCCCGAATACAAAGGCAGCTACCGAACACTCCAATCAGCTGAACAAGCAATCATACGAAATCCACACTCCAAACAGCCAAACAGGAAAACCATACGAATAATCCCCCCAAATACGAGACGAGGCTCTGTATTGAGGGTCAAGCAGGAATCTGGTTTAATGTGGGCTACCTGCCCGATATTTATGCAGTTCTTCCACCAGTGGGACACTCCCCTAGGGGACCTGGTGGAAAACTGTGACAAAAGTAATACAGTAACCAATGAAAACAGTTTAGCGATAAACACTCCCCTTTAGACAATGTGGACGCTCCTTTCTATCCTGGAGATAATTGGGAAGTAACTCAATTATCTCCAAGGATAGAGCATAACCTCCATTTTATACATGTTAATAAAAATACATAACTTTAAAACTCACGAACCGAATTGCCACATTCAACGAATCCCCAGATAGCCTGGATCTGAGCACACAATATTACCGAATAGCGCTCAGATCCCATACACACAGTTCAATCCCCATGGAGCCAAAGTCTTTCACATAGTCTTTCGTTATCCGAATGGGCTCCATGGGATAGCTATCTGGGGTGGCTCTGTTCTTATGAAAAGGTACCGAACGAAGTTCGTATGAAGAGGGGAACAGATGAAGGGAGGTCGGCGGCTTTCAGCAGTGTTCGTGTGAAAATAGTAGCCGTTTTTAGTTCCACAAAATCGTCGACGAACACCGCTGGGCGTTCGCATGTCCAAGATGGCCGCCGCCTCTTGTTCGTTCATACGAACGACGACCACCCAGCCGACCATTAACAAGGGGAAGTGTCTGCGGTTAACCACAACGTTCTAATGAGGCCAAGAGGTTAACGAGCAGCACACTTCCCCGCTGGGTGGCCGGCTGTTCGGCAAATATTTCGGTGAAACAGCGAAATAACATGGGGACCGTACGGACAGGAAAAAGAACGAACAAACAGACGAATGAGCATACCATACAAGTAATTCCAAGACAGAGGGATCTGTCACATTTAGTGTTTAGCATTAAATGTTTTTTCTGCTCTCCTGTACTGCTTAGGGACAGTGGTCATCTAGATTTACTTCCGTGCAAGTAAATTCTTGGATTTTTGGGGGGGAGGGGTGTATAGAAAAAAACAAACATTGGTAAGTGAAACCAATGCTTTCTGAGATTGTGATGTTGTTTAAAATGAGGTGCTTTAATCTGCTTATCAAAGTATAAATTACCAATACCAGCATTTCATATTACATAGTTATAGTAATACAGATATGTAAAAAAATTCTAGCTTTTCACACATCTCAGCCAGAATGCCTATTTAAAATAAGCTAAAAAGAAAACAAAAAACAAACATTAGATCCTTAAATAGTTTATATTTTATTTTAAAGGGACACTCCAGGCACTCAGACCAGTTCTGCCCATTGGAGTGGTCTGGGTGCCAACTACTACTACCCGTAACCCTGCAAGTGTAATTATTGCAGTTTTCATAAACTGCAATAATTACCTTGCAGGGTTAACTCCTCCTCTAGTGGCTGTCTACTACACAGCCACTAGAGAGTACTTCTGTGTTTATAGCACATGAAAACGCACAGCGCGCATGCGCACAAACAAACGCCCGTCGATATAGGATGTTGGTGCGCATATTAATGTGGCCAATGAAAAGGGGGGTGGGCGGGTTTTATGTAAATAGATTATCGGCACGCACGGTAGCTGCGGCCGATAGGTACTATAATAAGGAACATACCAAGAAAATAGCCGACTAGTTAGTGAAAGAAGTACATATATAGGGGGATAAATAGATGTAGGGGGGGGTGGGGGGGGGGGTTAAGACAGAATGAAGCTCAATAGAGCATAATGGAAATATAGAAAATACTAATAACACATATGTAAAAAAATACATATATAAGGAAAAAGCTGGTATAAAATATAAATTAAAACAGAATAAAACATGTAAAAATATATATGAACTAGACACACCCTAAAAAGAAGCAAGATTAAAAGGCACATAATATCAAATAAAATTAAACAAATCAAAATATGAATTTAGACCATGGGGTATCAGGGTCTTAAGCTCATATACCCATTTCATTTCTATTCGCCCCAAGATATTTTTTATGTCTCCTCCTCTCCACGGGACAGAACATTTCTTGATACCCATACATTTTAACATTCTATTATTATTATTATTATTATTATTGCCATTTATATAGCGCCAACAGATTCCGTAGCGCTTTACAATATTTTGAGAGGGGGGATGTAACAATAAATAAGACAATTACAAGAAAACTTACAGGAATAATAGGTTGAAGAGGACCCTGCTCAAATGAGCTTACAGTCTATAGGAGGTGGGGTATTAGAAACATTAGGATAGGAAATATCAAGTAGGAGTGAAGCAGAGCTGGAGGAGAGAGCAAAGCACTATCCCATAGGAGAGCAAGAGACAGGTATGTAAGGGAGAGATTACTCTGGGAGGCCATACGCTTTCCTGAAGAGATGGGTTTTAAGGCCCTTCTTAAATGATTGAAGACTAGGGGAGAGTCTGATGGCAGTAGGCAAGTTATTCCATAGGAGAGGAGCCGCCCGTGAGAGGTCCTGCAAGCGTGAGTTGGCCGTACGGGTGCGAGCAGCAGTCAGGAGGTGGTCGCGGGCAGAGCGGAGGGTACGAGGAGGGGCATACCTCTGGATCAGTGAAGAGATATAAGAGGGGCTGGAATTGTTCAGTGCTTTAAATGTATGGGTTAGCACTTTGAATTGACTCCTATAGGATACAGGGAGCCAATGTAAGGACTGGCAGAGGGGCGAGGTGTGAGAGGACCGACTGGATAGGAAAATCAGTCTAGCTGCAGCATTCATTACAGACTGTAGCGGGGCAGTACGGCTTTTGGGGAGACCAATCAGGAGAGGGTTACAGTAATCCATGAGGGAAATTACTAGAGCATGGACAAGCTCCTTGGTAGCATCTTGCGTAAGAAAGGGGCGGATGCGGGCTATGTTTTTGAGTTGGAACCTACAGGACTTGGCAACAAACTGGATGTGAGACTCAAAGGTGAGACCAGAGTCAAGTATGACGCCAAGACAGCGCGCTTGTAGGGATGGACTTATGTGGATATCACTGACTTGAAGGGAGAGTGAGAGAGGAGGATCAGTATTAGGAGGAGGAAAGACAAGGAGTTCAGTTTTAGAGAGGTTAAGTTTGAGAAAGCGTGACGACATCCAATCAGAGATGGAAGAGAGGCAAGCAGTGACACGTTGCAGGGCGGCCGGGGAGAGGTCCGGTGAGGAGAGGTATATCTGAGTGTCATCAGCGTACAGGTGGTAGTTGAATCCAAAAGAGGCAATACGTTTTCCAAGAGAGGCAGTATAAAGCGAAAATAGAAGGGGACCGAGGACAGAGCCTTGGGGAACTCCAACCGAGACAGGGCGAGGGGAGGAGGTATCCTTGGAAAAGGAGACACTAAATGAGCGTTGGGAGAGATAGGAGGAAAACCAAGAGAGGACCGAGTCACAGAGAGAGATTCTAGGATCTTTATTATGTTTAAGAAAATGTTTGGACACTGAATGATTCAGATATCCATTTTTAATGTTTCTGCAGTGTTCACTTATTCTTGTTTTTAAGCACCTTGTGGTCATTCCAACATATTGGAGACCACAAGGGCATTCAAGCAGATAAATCACATTTTTTGTAGTACAGTTGATAAAATCATCAATTTTGTAAACCTTGTTCGTTACTTTAGAGGTAAATTCAATTATTTTGGATGGTAGTGATGGATCAGTGGTTCTACAGACTATGCATGATTTACATTTACAGAAACCCCTCTCCTCTTCCTTGACCACTTTGCTGCCTGGCTACCCTACTTCCTCTCTTCCAACATTCCATCCCTAATTCTTGGAGACTTCAATATTCCCATTAACCCACCTTTAACTCCAGCAGCCTCTAAACTACTTTCAATTACTTCCTCCCTTGGACTATTGCAGTGGGCTAATTCTCCTACTCATGTAGCTGGCAATACCCTTGACCTTATTTTCTCTTATTCATGTACATTATCTAATATCTGCAACACCCCATTTCCTCTCTCTGATCACCACCTCTTATCGTTTGCTCTCAATTACCCACTCACCCAACAACCTCAGCCTAAACCCCCTCAGCTCAGGAGAAAACGTAACTCTATTGACATCCAGCAGCTGTCAGCTGACATTGATTCACAACTGCTATCCATCCCTTCCCTCTCCTGTCCCTCACTGGCCATCTCCACATATAACACTACCCTCACATCTGCCTTGAACGCTGCAGCCCCACTCCAAACATGCACCTCGAGGAAGGCACGACCCCAACCTTGGCACAATAAATTAACATGCTATCTGCAGAGTTGCTCCCGTTGTGCTGAATGCTCCTGGAGAAAGTCCCGCACCCAGGCAGACTTTCTCCATTAAAGATTCATGTTGCTTTTATACAGCACAGCCCTTGCCCTCGCCAAACAGTCCTACTTTTCCTCTCTCATTAGTTCATGCTCCCGCAATCCCAGACGTCTCTTTGACACCTTTAATTCCCTTCTCCGCCCTGCTGTGGCCACCCCCCAAACTAACCTTACAGCTGATAGCTTTGCATGTTACTTTACTGACAAGATTGAACAGCTAAGGAAACAATTCTCCCCTCCTTGCCATTCTCTTTCTCAACCACTGGGCATGAAAATATATATTGAATGAAAGAACGGGTAGCCTATATCTCTGCATTAACGAAATTGAAGCTACTTTCGAGTCACCCGCCTCTGCTTCCTCAACGTCGGCACTGTGTCAGGGTCTCATCCAGCCAGTCCTGGCTTGGCTTTGCGTCATAGTGGGTCAGGTTGAAGGGAGGCCACAGTGATAAACCTTGGTGTTTGTTGCAGGATTCGAGCAGGTGAGGCGATAGAGCATGAGCAGCACACTATACAAACCCAAAAGTCCTGACACAGCTCGTCAGATTTTGGCCGTCTTTAAGTCGCCATGCGGTTGCAGGAAGGTGGCTACTGCAGCATAGTTAGTGTTCCCAAGGGGAAACAGGATATCCCCCACCGGTCATAGGGTGGGGGTAGGGGTATCGGGGCTTCTATTTATACATGATAATACCTTACTGGCCTTAGCAGCTGCAGATTGCCATTGCATATTGCTTCCTAATTTGTTGTCTATAACAATTCCCAAATTCTTCTCATGTCCTGTTATCCCTAATTCACTACCATTTAGGGTATAAGTTGCTTGTGCATTCTTGACCCCAAAGTGCATAACTTTTCATTTCTCTGCATTAAATTTCATCTGCCATTTTAGTGCCCAGTCCCCCAATCTATCCAAATTCATCTGCAGCAAAGCAATATCCTGCTCACATTTTATTACTTTACAAAGTTTTGTGTCCTCTGCAAACACTAAAACATGGCTTTCAATGCCTATTTCAAGATCATTTATAAATATGTTAAATAGAAGTGGTCCCAAAACAGAACCCTGAGGGACACCACTTACCACTTTTGTCCAGCTTGAAAATCTACCATTAATGACAACTCGTTGTACTCTATCCTTAAGCCAATGTTCTACCCAAGAATATTCATCTAGACCAGGGGTGGGGAACCTTCGGCTCTCCAGATGTTTTGGACTACACCTCCCATGATGCTTTGCCAGCATTATGTGTGTAAGAGCATTATGGGGGATGTAGTCCACAATATATGGAGAGCCGAAGGTTGCCTATCCCTGATCTAGACCAATTTATTTTAGTTTGAACACTAACCTTTTGTAAGGAACCGTATCAAATGCCTTGGCAAAATCCAAGTAGATCACATCCACTTCAACACCCTGATCTATAATTCTACTTACTTCTTCGTAGAATGCAATTAAGTTAGTTTGACATGGCCTATGTTTCATAAAACCATGCTGATGATTGCTAATAACAAAGTTCTTCCTAATGAATTCCTGAATATTATCCCTTAGTAGCCCTTCAAATACATTCCCAGTCCCAGAAGTTAAGCTCACAGGTCTATAATTTCCAGGCAAGGATTTTGAACCCTTTTTAAATATAAGAACGACATCTGCCTTCCTCCAATCCTCCGCTACAATTCCTGAAACAAGAGAATCTTGAAAGAATAAATAGAGGTTCACTTATTTCCACACTTAGCTCCTTAGGTACTCATGGGTGATAATTCTATTTTTTTTGTGGGCCACAAAACCAAGGTGGCCTTGGAAGAAAAAAAAAAGTTTTTTTAGGTTTTATATTTCCTACATTTAAACCATTTCTACAGAGCTTTTGTGACAAAATAATCACTTAAAGGACCACTCTAGTGCCAGGAAAGCATACTCGTTTTCCTGGCACTAGAGTGCCCTGAGGGTGCCCCCACCCTCAGGGACCCCCTCCCGCCCGGCTCTGGAAAGGGGAAAGGGGTTAAAACTTACCTTTTTCCAGCGCTGGGCGGGGAGCTCTCCTCCTCCTCTCCGCCTCCGTTCCTCCCCGTCGGCTGAATGCGCACGCGCGGCAAGAGCTGCGCGCGCATTCAGCCGGTCACATAGGAAAGCATTCATAATGCTTTCCTATGGACGCTTGCGTGCTCTCACTGTGATTTTCACAGTGAGAACCACGCAAGCGCCTCTAGCGGCTGTCAGTGAGACAGCCACTAGAGGAAATAGGGGAAGGCTTAACTAATTGATAAACATAGCAGTTTCTCTGAAACTGCTATGTTTATAAAAAAAATTAGTTAACCCTAGCTGGACCTGGCACCCAGACCACTTCATTAAGCTGAAGTGGTCTGGGTGCCTAGAGTGGTCCTTTAAAACCATACAAGGCATTGCCTTGTAAAAGTGGAGTATGTGTCTATAGCTTTGTTGAGGCACATCAAAAGGATGGATGAAGATAATAAATGTCTGTGTGCTCCATTCTAGGTAAATAAAGCAGCAGTGTATCAGTATGGTGTCTTCCAAAAAGTGTATCTGTACTAAAAAAACACTAATAAAACATTCGCTAGAAAGAGTTAAACAGCAAACATTGCTGCAATACCATCAAGCACTATCTAAGTTTATACATATGTGGCTGAAATAAGGAAGAGGTAAATAAAAATGCAATATAGTAAATAAGCATTGCGTCAGGGTGAAGCTTACAGGAACTGACATATGAGAACAAAAAATAGAAAAATTCCAGTAAACTTGCAGCGATGATGAAAGAGGGGCTAACAAAAAAAAACAAAAAAAAACACAGCAGCACAAATGTCAGCTAAGTAATATCTCACAACACTGACTCGGAATACAATGTGATACAAATGCAATACACTTTATGCAAATTCTTTACCTACAATATCGTAACATATTTACAGGTAACTGAGTTTTATATTTGCAAGATTAAGTTATGGCAATGTATATTATTTAAATAGAGGTATGCACCCTCAGGTGGAGTGCCATCAGTATTTTGATAAACTAAAAAATCATAAACATGGGTAGTTATGGTGCCAGAAATGCCCAGGCCAAATGTAATCTTTAAAACCATTTTAGTATGGTTTAACATGTATCTGGGTAATACCAGGTGCCCATGCTGCCATCCAGTCACACTGCATCCAGTCAATCCTAACACTGTCAGCCAATGAATGAGATCCACCTATTATCTGGCTACTCAGGGCAGTTGCCCTGGGGAGGGAGCGCAATGTAAACGTGACTATTTCAATCCTGAAACCATTGTCACTTATTTCTATTAACATTCACATAGTGCCAAAATATTCTGCAGTGATTTACGATTGTAGAAAGGAGATATGAAGAGGAGAGAGCCCTGCTCAATCAAGCATGCAATCCTATTTATAGTTAACTTATAATATAGTAAAGCGTTACAGAATCTGTTGGCGCTATATAAATGGCAATAATATTAATAATAACTGTTATGGTACTTGGAGGATTTCTTTAAGGCAAAACTAGAGAGGTTATTGTGCCAAGCGAAACATTTGGAGGCCTTCCATTGGTTTCTTTTAAAATGGTTGATGGATGACATTGGTAATGTTGATGGATGGAATTATTATTACTTTCCTGTCTAAAATATACATATGACTTCATCATTATATTACCCAAGATGACATTTAGAAATGTGTCTGTATTGTGATGTCAAAATACATGAGCAAGCATACTACCTACCAACAAAAACATATATTCAAGGGAGAAATTCCTAAAGAGTACTCCCCGAAGTACAAGTATCCAATACAATGATATCATATAAGGATGCACACTACATATACAGAAAATATAAAATATGGCGTATACTGCGCCCAGGGGTAATACATGCATACACCTCTGAGGGGAGAGTTGGTAAATACCTCGGAGTAATAAAACAGAGGAAAAAATAATAGTGCAATACAGTTTATAACAGTGCAAATATACCTGCTCTAGTAATCACAGCATGGGTGGTACTATCCCCACCTAAGGATATGATGGCACCAGGTAGTCAGCAGGACATCAAATGCAGATAAAATAATAAAAGATAAATGGCTAAATGCAATAAAATAAACTATTTATTATAAAATTTTAGCATATAAAAGTATAAGTACAAATGTCCAAAAGGAGGGGTGTCCCACTTGACGCGTTTCGCCTCTCCAGAGGCTTTATCAAAAGTCTTTTGATAAAGCCTCTGGAGAGGCGAAACGCGTCAAGTGGGACACCCCTCCTTTTGGACATTTGTACTTATACTTTTATATGCTAAAATTTTATAATAAATAGTGGGGATAGTACCACCCATGCTGTGATTACTAGAGCAGGTCTTGCTCTATAAATTGTAAGTACAATACTTTATTCTACTACCCTGGTTTTACAGTACTTACTACACTATCAGAGTGTTTCTCTCTTTTACTTCCATTTTCTCATCTGGAGGATCAATACCATCTTTACCATCCTGTATCCTTAGACGGGGATTATACCGTCCATGCTGAACAAAGTAGAGCTCTTATATAGCTCTACCCTATGTGAGTGATTTTCCTATAGTTACCCAGCACAAATATTTGCACTGTTATAAACTGTATTGCACTATTATTTTTTCCTTTGTTTTATTACTCCGAGGTATTTACCAACTCTCCCCTCAGAGGTGTATGTACGTATTACCCCTGGGCGCAGTATACGCCATATTTTATATTTTCTGTTTCACCAATACACAAGGTTTTGGGAATCCTTGTATTGTATACAGCAGCCCTCACTGATTCATCACGTTATAGCGAGCGCCTATACACCTTGTTTTTTCTTACACAACATATACAACTTGCAATAAAAATTACTTTCATTCCTTCAACAAAATATGAAATGATAAATAATATGACAACAGACAAACAGTAGTAGTGGCAAGACTTACATTACTCTCGACCACAACGGTAACTTATTCAACCATAAGCATACCAATGTGTGAAACACATGCCTTAATTACTACCCCAACATTTTGCAGGACTCCCAAAAATCCCACTTTTGGCAGGACAGTTCCAATTTTTGGTGTTCTGGCCCACTTTAGTTCCCTGGTGTCCTACATCTGGGGACACAGGGGAACTGTCCCTAGGCAGCCCAGAGCAAGTGTATCAATGGTTGCCCTCATGCTGTGTAGAAGGTACTTGGACCATGAAGGGGGGACCTTCAGCTTTATATACCTTTCATCATTAACTACTTTGACCTTAAATACTTTGATATTAGTACTATTCCGACCTACTCAAATCTATTAGCATTAAACATTTCAGCTCTGTGACATTTTTCTTTTCGTAATTAGTTAATTTTTATTTATGCGTGTTTTAGTTGTTGACCATGATTTCTATCAGTAATGTAATTGATTAAAAATGTAATTGACAAGTGTGTTAACCGACCCAAATGTACACTTATTGACTCAACCTATACTTTGCACAAGCTGTTAAAATGCAAGCTGTGATAACCTCTGTCATCGAAAAATAAAGAATCATAAAAAAAAAAAAAATTTAATTGATTAAAAAACTTAACCATACAAAGAACTGAACTTGTGGATCAATGAATAAAGTCTACTTACTATAGGACTTACTTCTAACAGACTATGTGACATAAGAGTGTGTGTCTTATACCCTAAATGTTCGTGAATTGCAATATTCAAATGTTCTGATTGTATTGCCGAATTCTATTATATTTATTGGGCATATGATAAATGAGAGAAAACTGTAGTCCTTTTATCTATGCAAATTAAAATAAGCAGTACACAAGTATAACATAATCATAAGACGTTTATATACTCATATGAACTTTGCACCCTCTGTTTTTTTGATCAACATAAACTAAATAGATTTATTTAATCTGTGCTAGGATCAAGCTAAACATTTTTTAGAGTTATCCACTGTGTTGTGTATTCAAACTGTGTTTTGTTCAATAACTTGCTTTTCCCAATGTACTCCATGCAAGGTTCTGCAACTTTTAACTTACCTTATACATTATGCTAGAGAGAATTACACACAACCAAAGCACTTTATTTATAAAACTAATCACTCATCCAAGAATAACCACAAATACCTATCTAAAGGTGTCAAAGGTTTAGGAACAAATATGCTTTGTAAAGTGTCCCTGTTTAGGGAGGACAGTCCATACTTTTTGGAGCTCCATATTGTAGGTGTGTAAGTGAATAAAGAGATCCTAGTAATGTATCTTTAAAGGATCACTATAGGGTCAGGAACACAAACATGTATTACTGACCCTATGGTGTTAAAAACACCATCTAGCCCCCCTGGTCCCCTCATGTCTTCATAAATATTGCAAAATTGTACTGTATTCAAGCCTGAAGCTGTAGATCTGCATGCTGTTTGCCTCAGAAAAACAAGTTGTCTGCTGACATCATCAGAAGTGGTGGCCTAATCCAATCACAATGCGTCCCATAGGATTGGTTGAGACTGACAAAGAGGCAGATCCAGCATGATTCAAACAAAGCCCTGGCCAATCAGCATCTCCTCATAGAGATTAATTGAATCAATGCATCTCTATGAGGAAAGTTCAGTGTCTGCATGCAGAGGGAGGAGACACTGAATGTTTGGATGCATTTTAGGCAGCCATGACCCAGGAAGGATTTTAAACAGCCATCTGAGGAGTGGCCAGTGAAGTTATCACTAGGCTGTAATGTAAACACTGCTTTTTCTCTGAAAAGACAGTGTTTATAGCAAAAGGCCTGAAGGTAATGATTCTACTCAGCAGAACAAATTCAATAAGCAGTCGTCGTTCTGGTGACTATAGAGTCCCTTTAAACTACAATAAATGTGTTTAGAAATCAGTCTGTGTAAATAGCATACATTATTCTTGTTCTGAATATCATTATATTTCCATAAACTGTTATTAGTAAGTCACCTAAAATTTCTCACAAACCACCCCCAATCACATTGCTAAAATTAAAGTGTCCTAATGTGGTGGAATCTCGGTAAAAATAAATTTAGTAGGCCGAGATTACCACGTGGCATGTGTACGTGCATATGCTGACGTATCGATCAGTTAGTTGCACGTGGCAAGATACAATCAGTAGTGTACGGAGCATGTGCAAGAATACAGGATGTAGTATTCCCCTCCTCCATTGTGCTGGACAGGCCATGCGGTCAAACAGGAAGTTAATTCTTATTTGTATTGATTGGTTAAGAGAATGTGCGGGTGGAGCTTAATATGGGAGGAGTTATGTGCCTATATAAGGAGCCTGCACTATTGTCCGGGGCTCAGAACTTGTTGTATTTTGGTGACATTAGTCCCTCTGAGTCCCGATCGGTGAACCAAATAAAGAATCTCTTCCTTCCTGAAGAAACCTGTGTCCATCTCTCTGTGCTTGGCTTCCGTCAGTTTCTCCGGTATCATTTGGTGCATTGGCCGGGAAGCTCATCGTTCAACGGTAGCTGAGAGGCAGAGGCGTGAGACGGTCTATCTTTGCCCACGTTCTCTACGGCTGCACCCCTGAACTTCTGCGTGGACCTCCCTTCGTCTCGGCGCCACTGGTCTGTTGTCCAGGAGATCATCGGCCTCTACGTAAGAAGTGCTGGGGTGTCCCCGTCGATGAGTGTGAACTCAGGTTCAGGAACGAGGAGGTAAGACGACCGCTGTTTTAGACGGCGGACCCACTAGGGGTATACCGATTGTGCGGTAGGCCCATAAGGGGTTTAAATCTGTGTATGGAATCTGCCCCCTCTGTCGGAGGGAAGGAGCGAAGGCGCACCGCTCAATCGAACGCTCTTTAGTAAGACCGTTTGATTTGGTTTGGAGTCAGGCGGGGTTCTGGTGTAAATAGCCCTAGCCGGACACCGGAGTCTTGTCTAGACTAGCGTTCTAGGGTGTACAATTCGTTCGCTAGGTCGGAGGGACCGGGAGACTAAGCAGACTCTGATGTACATTATCGTTTGCTAGATCTCAACCTATCTTGGCTAAGTGGGAAGGCGTGTAAATTTGGAACCCACTAGACTATTGATAGAGTAGAAAGACTAAAAGGGTTCTGTTGTAAATTCCGCCCTCTAGTTCGCTATATGTGGTGCTTGGGCAGTGTGGCTAACCAAAACGGATGTAGATAGTTTTAGGTAGTACATCAAGGTACTGGCCAATAGTTTAGTTGGGATTGTATATGTGTTAAAGATTGTTAGTAAAGTGTATATCTTGTTAGATAGCGCAAGCTCAGCCGTCTAGCGAGAGTGTTAATAGTGTGTTGCTGTATCATAGTGCACGGTACCATAACCCTGTATATTTACTGACACTGTATATAAGTACTAATCATTGTCGTCTATTGCATGTTTAACACCATAACCACTAATAATTGTATTGTGACCTTAAATTGTGCTTTGACCTATGCTAACCGTACTGTAACCGCTATTTGTAAAAGACGATGTTACTGGGGTGTGTTATAGACGGGTAATTCATATATAGAGAATTATAGCGTGGGTGACTGTATAGTTTCGCCAAAGGGCATAATATTGATTATTTAGTGACTGGTGTAACAGCTGTGTGTGTACGGGAATTCCCTGAGTGTTTATTGTGTTATTGTGTACGTTTCACTTGGTAACCGTACCACGTGGTGCTGTTGCCGGAAGAAACGGGTGTGACTGTTGAATAGAACGTGTGCATAGTATTCGTTGTCAACGACGCTCCATTGATAAGTATGGGCGCGTCGGAGTCGACGATTTTGGATCCCTTAGGTTGTATGGTAAAGAATTTTAAAAAGGGATTTACAACATGTGATTTTGGGGTTAAAATGTCCCCTGTACGTTTGGTCACTTTGTGCACTAGGGAGTGGCCTACTTTGGTTGCGGCATGGCCGCCACGTGGCAGTTTGGATCCAACTCTGGTACAGCGTGTACACGTGGCTGTATCAGGTAGGCCTGAACTTTACGGACAGTTTCCATATATTGATTGTTGGAGACAGGCCGTAAACGACTCGCCAAGATGGATTCGGATATGCCACGAGGAGCAATGTCGCCTCATGGTGGCCAGGACTTGTTTGTCCACTAGGACTATGGTTAGGCCCATTTTGGACACGCCCCCTGAGTCCGAGATCCCTTTGCCGCCCCCTTACTTCCTTGTAGAAGGAAGTGATACGAGTACAGGTAGTTCTACACCCATTCCCCCCATCCGCTTCCGCTTCCTCCTCCAGTGCAGAATCCACCCCCCGTCGTACTAAACCTCCCCTTCCGGAACCAACCCCCGTTAGATCCGAATATCCTGATTTGGTGCCACTTCAAACTTCCGGCCAAGCTTCTTCTAGCTCGGCTCGGAACATTCTATTCACCGACCTTCCCCCAAATCAAGCTTCCACATCCTCATGCCTTACCACCCCCCGACCGGAACCTCTAACCGACGCCCTTCCACGTAGCCCTATACTAACCCGACAACTGACCGGTACCCAACGACCCAAACATTACCAGATGCCTCTTCGTCTGAATCCTGGGTCAGCCTATCTCGATGCCGCAGGTCAAATGGTATATGCTGACCCAGTCTTCGTATATGTCCCGTTCACGACTACCGATCTCTTGAATTGGAAGACCCACAATTCCTCGTACACTGAGAAACCACAAGCTATGACCGATCTGTTCACCTCGATAGTTCAGACACATAATCCGACATGGGCTGATTGCCAGCAGTTATTAATGACATTGTTCAATAATGAGGAAAGGACTAGGATTAACCAAGCGGCCATTAAAGCGCTAGAGGATGAAGCCCGTGCTTTAAATCAAGCCAATCCAGCAGCATGGGCCGCAACACATTATCCTAACACTGATCCCGACTGGAATGTTAATGGCGCAGATATGGTTCAACTAAAAGCCTATAGAGACGCTATAATTGCTGGCATGAAAGCCGGAGGGAAGAAAGCTATTAATATGTCAAAGACAGTTGAGGTGATTCAGAAAAGTGATGAAGCGCCCAGTGTCTTTTATGACCGATTATTGGAGGCATACCGCTTGTATACCCCCTTTAATCCGGAAGACGCTGATAATTCCCGAATGGTAAACTCCGCCTTTGTCAGCCAAGCTTATGGAGATATTAAGCGCAAGCTACAAAAGTTAGAAGGGTTTGCAGGTATGTCTATCACCCAACTAATGGAGGTAGCAAATAAGGTGTACATGAATAGGGAGTCAGAAAGTAAGAAAGAGGAAGAGCGCAAGATGCGTAAAAAGGCTGATATGCTAGCGGTAGCAATCGCAGGCGTAGATAGACGGGGAACAGATAGAGGCGATAGTAGGTGGAATAGGGAGCCCTTGAGTAGGAATCAGTGCGCGTATTGCAGAGAAGAAGGGCATTGGAGAAGCGAGTGTCCGCAAAGAGAGCAGTACGAGAGAGACCCACCCAGGGCAGGTTATGGAAACTTTAGAGGCAGAGCGAGAGGTAGAGGAGGCCCCGGAGGGAGTAATGGTAATAGAGGAAGCGTAAGGGAAGACAGGTACTATCCAGCAGCGCAAAGGTCCCGCGATAGAGAAGGTAGGGACTTTGTAGGATTGGCTGACACGGTCATGGAGGACTATTGATACCGACCGGGCTCCATCCCCCTTGGTCGAGAGGAGCCTATGGTCGATGTATCAATAGGGGGAAAAAGGAGTGCGTTCATGATCGACACTGGTGCTGAACATTCGGTGGTGACTAACCTAGTTGCTCCTCCATCTGGAAGAACTATTACTGTAATAGGAGCAACTGGAAGAAGTGCTGCAAAACCGGTTCTTAAAAGTCGACTCTGTACATTGGGAGGCCAAGTAGTAAAACATCAATTCCTTTACATGCCTGAATGTCCAGTCCAATTGCTGGGACGTGATATGCTATCCAAATTACAAGCGCAGATTACGTTCCTACCAAATGGAACAACATCCTTAAAGTTTAATGGACCTTCAGGTATTATGACATTATCCGTACCAAAGGAAGAAGAGTGGCGACTTTATACAGCGTTGACTAGCCAAAACCCTAGGAGTGATGAATCCTTATTCAACATACCAGGAGTTTGGGCAGAGAACAACCCACCAGGACTGGCCCGCAATATTCCACCTATTAAAATTGAACTAAAACTTGGGGTTTATCCAGTGAGCCTACGGCAATATCACATCCCGCAGAAGGCTAAGAAGAACATTCAATCTTATCTGGATAAGTTCATACGGTATGGTATCCTAAAATTCTGTACTTCCCCCTGGAACACCCCATTGCTGCCTGTTCAAAAGCCCGGTACAGATGAGTATCGACCTGTGCAGGACTTGAGAGCAGTCAATGATGCGGTTGTTAGTATACATCCAGTTGTGCCCAATCCGTATAACCTGCTTGCTTTAATTCCGGGCGGGGCTACTTATTTTACAGTCTTAGACCTCAAAGATGCCTTCTTTTGCCTCCGAATTGCCGCAGAAAGCCAATGTATCTTCGCTTTCCAATGGGAAAACGCTGTGACGGGCTCAAAACGCCAAATGACCTGGACAAGACTGCCCCAAGGGTTTAAAAATCCACCTACCCTATTTGGTTCAGCTCTAAGTCAAGATCTACTGGATTTCGAGTCCATCCCAGGAGAGTGTGTATTGTTACAATATGTAGATGACTTGTTGATAGCAGCAGTTACAAAGGAAATATGTCAGCAAGCAACGCACGATCTACTACACATTCTCTGGAAGGCAGGATACAAGGTGTCTAGAAAGAAGGCTCAGTTGTGTTTGCCAACTGTCAAATATCTGGGATTCCATATCTCTGAAGGTCAAAGAATTATGGGGCCAGAGAGAAAAGAAGCTGTGTGCCAAATACCGATACCCAAGAATAGAAGACAAGTGCGAGAATTCTTGGGGGCAGCAGGCTTCTGTAGGATATGGATTCCCAGCTACGCGATACTGGCAAAACCTCTGTATGCAGCTATCAAAGGTACAGAGCACGACCCCTTCTTATGGACTCAAGAACAGCAAACGGCATTTGAAGATGTGAAGAGGGCTTTGATGAGTGCCCCAGCATTAGGTCTACCTGATCACACACGACCATTCTACCTGTATGTACATGAGCAAAGAAGAATGGCTGTGGGAGTATTGACACAGAACTTGGGATCATGGCAAAGACCTGTTGCCTACATGTCTAAGCAACTGGATGCAGTGGCCAGCGGACTTCCACCTTTTCTAAGAGCCGTAGCTGCAGCCGCCCTGCTAGTAGCTGAAGCCGATAAACTCACTCTGGGTCAAGAACTTTATGTACGAGTCCCACATGCAGTACAGACGTTGTTGGATTACAAAGGAAATCATTGGTTTAGTAACAGCCGTATGACCAAGTATCAAGCAATGTTGTGTGAAAACCCAAGAGTGCATTTAGAGACTGTAAATACCTTAAATCCAGCTACCCTTTTGCCACAACCTACTGAAAGTCAACATGATTGTTTGGAAGTGATGGATGAAGTATTTTCAAGTAGACCAGATCTTCGTGATTTTCCCATCCAGAACCCCGATGTTCAATATTACACCGACGGCAGTAGTTATGTGAAAGAAGGGATCCGCTATGCAGGATATGCAGTAACAACGATAGATAAGGTGATAGAAGCTCGGCCACTGGCAAAAGGAACATCAGCACAAAAGGCAGAATTGATAGCACTGACACGAGCGTTACAATTGGCTGAAGGTTTAAGAGTGAACATCTACACGGACTCCAAGTATGCGTTTTTAACCACTCATGCCCACGGAGCTTTGTATAAAGAAAGAGGACTATTGAATTCAGAAGGCAAAGAAATCAAGTACGCAGCTGAAATCCTACAACTATTGGAAGCAGTGTGGGAGCCGAAAGAAGTCGGTATTATACATTGTCGAGCGCATCTGAGAGGAGATGGTGATGTAACCAAAGGAAATCGGATGGCAGATAGTGCAGCTAAGCGTGCCGCTGAATCAGGAAGACAGGAATATGTGGAGCATATAGCTGCTCTTATACAAACTCAACTGTCTCAATGGACTCCAGTTTATACAGCTCAAGAAGAGGAATGGTTAAAGACTGAACCTGGAAAGTATTTGGAGAACAAATGGTATCAGTTAGAAGATGGAAGAATAGTCATTCCAGCATCACTAGCGGTAGAAATTGTCCAAAACTATCACAACGGGACACATTCTGGGAGAGATAGTACAGAAGAATCTCTCAGAAAACATTTCTACATACCAAGATTGTCCAACTTGACTCAGGCCATTGTACGAAGATGTGTAACGTGTGCTAAAAATAATGCAAGGCAAGGACCAGTAAAGCCACCAGGTGTCCAGTTTATGGGGGGACTCCCCATGTCCGATCTACAAATTGACTATACAGTAATGCCTAAATCTGGTGGGCATCGCTACCTACTGGTAGTTGTGTGCACCTATTCAGGCTGGGTAGAAGCATGTCCTACTCGTACGGAGAAAGCAGGAGAAGTTGTGAGATTCCTGCTACGAGAAATAATACCCCGATATGGACTACCCTGCTCTATAGGATCGGACAATGGTCCAGCTTTTGTTCATCAGTGCCTACAACAACTGACTCATATGCTTGGTATAAAGTGGAGGCTTCATACGGCATATAGACCCCAGAGTTCTGGTAAGGTAGAGAGAATGAATAGAACTATTAAGAATCAGTTGGCTAAAATGTGTCAGGAAACCCAACTTAAGTGGAACGTTCTCTTGCCCATAGCTCTATTGCGAATCCGCAGTACACCTACCAGAAGGATGGGCTTCTCTCCTTTTGAAATCATGTATGGGCGACCACCTCCCGTACTTGGTAACTTAAGGGGGGATTTGAGTCAGTTGGGAGAAGGAATTACCCGGCAGCAGGTTGTAGAGTTGGGTAAGACTATGGAGGAGGTACAGAAATGGGTACAAGATAGATTACCTGTGAATATTTATCCCCCAGTTCATAGTTACCACCCAGGAGACCAAGTGTGGATTAAAGAGTGGAATAATGTACTGTTAGGGCCCAAGTGGAGAGGTCCTTATGTTGTTTTTTTGTCTACCCCTACAGCGATAAAAGTGGCCGAAGTGACTCCGTGGATACATCACTCCAGGGTTAAACCAGCAGCAGTCGATTCTTGGCAAGCTACAGCAGATCCAGAGAATCCCTGCAAGATCCGGTTAAAGCGCACGACTCAGTCGGAGTGACGAGGAACCTTGTGGATTACAAATTTTATTGTTTCAGAGATTGGTAAGTGAGTGAGAAGGCCATAATAAAGCCTGTCCGCTCACCGACGTATAGTGTATAAGTCAGGAAAAGTCTCGAAGGGACCCCTGTGAAGACGAGCAGAACTCCATTCCCTGCAGCCCTTACATCCTGGAAGCTGAGGTGCCATCGCACGGACGAAGACTGAGGATGACGACGAAAGATGTGTTTCTAATAATGTTTTTATATGTGTATTTTTATATTCAGGAAGGTAGAGGTACCGACACTCCTAGCTGTGAGGTATGCATTAAGACTACAAGAACAGGTAACCATATTTCCCAGACCCTAATTTGGCATTCGCAATACGAGTGTAAAGGAGATGTATCAAGATGTAGATACTTAAATATAGAATATAGTGTGTGTCATTTAGGAGTAGGAGAACCTAAGTGCTTCAGTCCAGAGTATCAACCCCGTACAATTTGGTTGACTCTCAGGAATGGAGATCCTCAGGGGACCCTAATTAACAAAACGGTATTAGAATCCGTATATTCTTCAGGTGTTCTGCTATTTGATGCGTGTAAAGCGATATCAAGTGGTAGAAAGCCGTGGAATGTATGTGGGGATCTTAGATGGGAGAGAACGTATGGGTCTAACGATAAATATATTTGTCCCAGTAGTAAAAATAAGTATGTGAGTCCTAGATGCCCAAATAGAGATTATAACTTTTGCCCATATTGGTCTTGTGTGGGGTGGGCAACTTGGGGACAGACAGCAGACAAGGACATGATTGTGACTAAGTTGCCTACCAATCCATGCTGTAAGTCTATGGAATGCAATCCAATCCATATTCTTATAAATAACCCCGACAAGTTCTTAGATAAATATGGTAATTTATTTGGGTTTCAAATATATGGGACGGGTTTAGACCCTGGGACAGTATTGTTTATAGGGATAGAGACTGATACGGTAACCTCCCAGACTCATCAGGTATACCTAAAAACCTGTTTATTGATTTAGCTTAAAGTATTGCCGGTAGTCTTAATGTTACCAACTGCTATGTGTGTGGAGGTACTAACATGGGAGACCAATGGCCTTGGGAAGCAAAGGAGGTAATGTACGGTTCTGAGGCAGTTGACCAATTAATATCTTCACAAGCCGATTATCATATGAGTGTTAGAGGTAAATCTGAGTGGAGATTAAAGACCTCCATCATAGGTTATGTTTGCATAGCGAGGAAAGGAATGATGTATAATACTTCTGTAGGAGAATTAACTTGTCTAGGGCAAAAAGCTTATGATGATGATACAAAGAATACAACTTGGTGGTCGGCTTCAAATGTCTCAGAACCATCTAACCCGTTTGCAAGATACGCCAATTTAAAGGATGTGTGGTTTGATCTATCCATCACATCTAATTGGAGAGCCCCAGCAAATTTGTACTGGATCTGTGGTAAGAAAGCCTATTCGGAGTTGCCACAGGACTGGGAAGGGGCATGTGTGTTGGGTATGCTCAAGCCATCCTTCTTCTTGTTACCTATTGAAACAGGTGAGACTTTAGGTGTTAAAGTGTATGATGTGAATCATAGGAAGAAAAGGGGACCATAGAGATAGGCGCCTGGGAAGATGATGAATGGCCTCCCCAGCGTATTATAGATTACTATGGGCCAGCCACGTGGGCAGAGGATGGTACCTTTGGTTATAGAACCCCAATTTATATGCTCAACCGTATTATAAGATTACAGGCGGTGGTTGAGATTATTACTAATGAGACCTCACAAGCGCTCAATCTTCTAGCGAAGCACAATACCAGGATGAGGACAGCAGTATACCAAAATAGATTAGCCTTGGATTACCTATTGGCAGTAGAGGGAGGTGTATGTGGGAAGTTTAACCTGAGCAATTGCTGTCTTCAAATAGATGACGAAGGGCAAGCAATAGCTGAGCTTACTAGCCATATGGTTAAACTAGCGCATGTGCCTACTCAGGTATGGAAAGGGTACAATCCAAGTAGTTGGTTTGGTAGCTGGTATGAGCAGTTTGGAGGGCTTAAGGCATTGGTAGGTGGAGTCCTACTGATTTTAATGTTGTGTCTACTCCTGCCATGTCTTATACCCTTAGTAGTTAGGTCTGTGCAAAGCCTGATAGAAAATATAGCAGAGAGGAAGGCTGCTGCACAGATAATGGCAATTTATAAATATAAGGCTCTAGATCAGGGAGAACCAATGCAGGAAGATGAGTGTTGAAGATTCACATCATAGATAAGTCTGGTCTGGTTCATGGTAACTTGCGGTGTATGCAAACCAAGGTTAAGTGATGCCTCAAGTAATTGTGAAATATCAAGAGGCAACAAAGGGGGAAGAATGTGGTGGAATCTCGGTAAAAATAAATTTAGTAGGCCGAGATTACCACGTGGCATGTGTACGTGCATATGCTGACGTATCGATCAGTTAGTTGCACGTGGCAAGATACGATCAGTAGTGTACGGAGCATGTGCAAGAATACAGGATGTAGTATTCCCCTCCTCCATTGTGCTGGACAGGCCATGCGGTCAAACAGGAAGTTAATTCTTATTTGTATTGATTGGTTAAGAGAATGTGCGGGTGGAGCTTAATATGGGAGGAGTTATGTGCCTATATAAGGAGCCTGCACTATTGTCCGGGGCTCAGAACTTGTTGTATTTTGGTGACATTAGTCCCTCTGAGTCCCGATCGGTGAACCAAATAAAGAATCTCTTCCTTCCTGAAGAAACCTGTGTCCATCTCTCTGTGCTTGGCTTCCGTCAGTTTCTCCGGTATCACTTCTTTGTCCATTTGAAATGTTGGGAGGTATATAAATCATCCTCTCAGGCTAGACAGGCTGGTGATTGCCCATGCCATTGCAATCAGCCACTTTACCTGCAACCTATGCTTGCCAGGATGAACGATTCTTTGGCCCGAGTGGGCTTGAGGGGGTTTCACCAGTGACAAAACTTACATCATTCACAATGCCCATAATTGGCAGTGCAGTGTACTAGTGGTTGTGCACAGCAGAAATGCATCTAATAAGGACAGTTCCTTGGTGTCCCGAAATGTGGTACAAGAGAGGACTAAATCTGGACAGCAGGACATGACCCCGAAATCGGGAAATTCTAGCTGAAATCAGGACTGTTGGGTGCTTGTTGTAATGGATGAATGTTTTAGTTACAGGCATTCGGAGTCATCATGGACACCTTTGTGGGTTTAGTAATGTGTATTCTGGCAGCTGTGTGTGCATGGGCCTTTTCTCTCTGCCAGTTGGAATGTAACTAGAAAAAAATTAACTGTGTCTCAAGATCAGAACTCCTCCAGAATTATTCTATGCCAGTGGCAAAGTTTCAGTATACACAGGTATCTCTGCAAGTAAGGTTTCATAGAGATCAGGTTTTGGGTCAACTGTTATGATGTAGGTGATACTAGAAAAATGGGGAAAATTTTCAGTTCAGCATTCCGAAATTCATGACTTCCGCAATTCGTGACTTCCGCAATTCGGCATTTCGACACTTCGGAACTTCGGCAACTTCGGAACTTTGGCACTTCAGCACTTCGGAACCTCGGCACTTCAACACTTCGGAACCTCGGAACTTCGGCATTTCGGAATTTCGGGACTTCGGCACTTCAGGACTTCTCTTGCAGCCGCTTAGTAGATAACTCCTTAATTCCCACGGTGTTAGGGAGTTATCTACCAAAAGGCTGAAAGACCTAAATTGGTCTTTCAGCCAAATTTACTAATACTTTAATAATAATTTTCCCACGCTGTGTAATTTGACTCATAACACTCTGATTGGTGGATTAAGTAACCAATCAGAGAGTTATGAGTCAAATTACACAGCGTGGGAAAATTCCAAAGAACTTTCCCATGCTGTGTAAAAGGACACAGAGCACTCTGATTAGTGGATTTCAAGCCAACCAATCAGAGTGCTGTGACAGGTAAATGTAGAGACTTACCTGTCAGTCTCTTCATTTACTTGTCAGAGCACTCTGATTGGATGGCTTAAACCCACCAATAAGAGTGCTCTGAGCCTAATTGCAGGGCGGGGCAAGGCTTTATAAGCCTTCCCCCGCCCTGCAGAGCTCAGTCTGTGTGGAGCCCTCCATGGGTGAAGATGGATTTTTTTTTTTTTTTTAAGTGCATCTGGCCTTTTTGGGGCTGAAAAAAGATAATTTTAGAAGAAAGAAAACATCAAAAGGTAAGTTTAATTTTTTTACAGGTACTTAGTTAATGGCCCCCCTCATTATTTTTAGGGTGAGGGGGGTAGGTAGGGGTTAGTTTTTTTGGGAGGAGGGTGACTAGGGGTTTGGGGACCCCTAGTCACCTGGGGGGGTAACTTTTTTATTTAGGGCCTCCACCTGCCGCTCAGGGGTGGGGGCCAGGGGGAAAGACAATAGGTTCCCCCCTATTGGTATTTAGGGCTCCCACCTGCGCCGCTCAGGGGGGAGGACATTAGGTCACCCCCCTTATTAGTATTTAGGGCCCCCACCCACCGCTCGGGGTTGGGGGCAAGGGGGAGGACAATAAGTCCACCCCTTATTAATATTTAGGGTCCCCACCTGCCGCTCAGGGGTAGGGGCCAGGGGGGAGGACATTAGGTCCCCCCTTATTCTAATTTAGGGCCCCCACCCGCCACTCAGTGGTGCGGGCCAGGGGGGAATACATTAGGTCCCCCCCTTATTCTAATTTAGGGCCCTCACCCCCCTTCAGGTTAGAAGCCCCCACTCGCGCGGCACGGGTGGGGGCTCAGGAGGGTGGGGGACTTTTTTTTTTTAAAGTGAGCAGCCATAGGCTGGGTAAGTATATTAGTTCTTAGGCAATACTGTTCTTCGGAACTTCAGCACTTCGGAACTTCGGCAGTTCGACACTTCGGAAATTCGGTAATTTTGAAACTTCTGGACTTCGACAATTCGGCAATTCATCTATTCGGACATTCGGAAGTACCCAAATGTCCGAATTGCCCGAAATTCGTCCGAATTTACATTGGGACCTAAACGAATTGCACATGTCTAGCAGATAGTCAACTAATAGAACCCAAGCCTAAGTCTCAGGACAACTTAGGAATTTATTGTCATCATTTCTGAACATATGCACATGTACAAAATAACAAATAGGCAAGAATTTAGTGGAAAAAGGGGCGCGTGGACTCACCTCCACCCAAAAAGCAAGTATATATAGAAAGTGGACCTTTTCAAATATACACATAGATTTACCTCTAAACCCAGGCATGTCCTTCTGTCTTTTGAGATGTTATGAGGTCACATTTAATGTTCCATTCCTGACCTTTATGGTTTTCAATAGCAACTGTGGAAAAGATAAACATTTGGATTAGAGCTATTAACTAGTTTCTGCAATAGTGATTTTTTTTAATATACCATCAAGGGGTATTGACACTGACACTTTTCACAAAACATCCAGCACCTTTCACTCAACATCCAGCATACACTATAGCATGTTTTTGCAAAATTAAGAACAAAGTTGAACAGAAAGGCATTTAAAAAGGGAATTGTAGGGGGAGGGGACAGGGCCTGACTGCCATTTAGGAGGGAAGCATTCTGTGTGAGTCCCGGCACCTCACCTACTATAAAGATATACTCTTGCAGATCGTACCTCCATCAATGATCCTCGTTGTTCATACGGTGCTCGTGGACTGACTGGAGATGTGAAGGAGTGTGTTCTGATGTCTTCAGGTGTCAACGCTGCATCTCAGGGAGTGGAGAAATGGCTGACCTCCGCTCCTGAACCGAACTGTTGTTTGGTGCTCCATTTCTGCCCCCTTTGGATCGGTTGGGGTTATCCCAGTTCACCTCCTGGAGGCTCATTTGCCAAACTGAAAGCAGGCAATACCACCGTTCAAGCACAGGGTGCTCAGTAGCCTTCAAGATGACAGGCACAGCTTGCTCCCCCGATCCCTGCGGAGAAAAGTGTGATGTCCTGTACTGATTGAATGGATGGTTTGAGTCCTTCTGGGCACAGCTGAAACCGCAACTGAGACTGAGAGATAACCGAGAGAGGCAATGTGAAGGGCAGTTAAACTTTTTTATGGTTGAATCCCAATGGCACAAAGCATTGTGGAGCTAGCGGTGTACCATCCTTTGGAGCTCTGCAGAGCAGTGCACCTACACCTTCAAATATACTGGGTCTCGGGACCAACAGTGATCATGCTCCACTAACGTGGTGGGCTATGGGGACCGACACTGCAGCATCCATGCAATTAAACTTTCTATTATAATTAGTGATGTCCCGAACTGTTCGCCGGTGAATAGTTCCTGGCGAACATCGCTTGTTCGCGTTCGCCATGGATGGCGAACACATGCGCTGTTCGGTCCGCCCCCTATTCGTCATCATTGAGTAAACTTTGACCCTGCCTGTACCTCACAGTCAGCAGACACATTCCAGCCAATCAGCAGCAGACCCTCCCTCCCAGACCCTTCCACCTCCTGGACAGCATCCATTTTACATTTATTGTGAAGCTGCATTCTTAGTGAGAGTAGGGACAGTGTAGCTGCTGCTGATTTGATAAGGAAATTTATAGCTAGGCTAGTGTATTCAGTGTCCACTACAGTCCTGAAGGACTCATCTGACCTCTGCTGTAAGGACAGCCAGGGCCGGCGCTTCCTATAAGGCGAACTAGGCAGCCGCCTAGGGCGCCATATAGGAGGGGGCGCCCTGCGCCCTCATCGCCGGCCCTTTAAATGCTACAGCCGCCTGGGCGCTCTATAGAGAGCGCACAGACGGCTGCCGCACTGCCTCACCTCCCCTTCCCTGTACCGTGGCCGAGCTCCTCTCCAGTCCGCAGTCCCGGCCGGAATGACAGGAAGTGCACACTGAGTACGCACTGAGTGCACACTGAGTGCGCACTTCCTGTCAGTCCGGCCGGGTCGCGGACCGGAGAGGAGCACGGCCACGATACAGGGGAGGTGAGGAGAAGATTGGAGGGGGGGAGAATATTACAGGGGGGGGGAATATTGCAGGGAGGGGGGGAGAATATTGCAGAGAGTGAGGAGGGGAGATTACAGGGAGGGAGGGGGGAGAATATTGCAGGGAGGGAGGGGGAAGATTACAGGGAGGGAGGGGGGAGAATATTGCATGGAGGGAGGGGGGAAATATTGCAGGGAGGGAGGGGGGAGATTACAGGGAGGAGAATATTACGGGGGGAGAATATTGCAGGGAGGGAGGGGGAGAATATTGCAGGGGGGGAGATTACAGGGAGGGAGAGGGGGGACGATTACAGGGAGGGAGAGGGGAGAAGATTACAGGGAGGGAGGGGGAGGGAGGAAAATTACAGGGAGGGAGGGGAGTGGAGAAAATTACAGGGAGGGGGGAGAAGATTACAGGGAGGGAGGGGGAGTGGAGAAAATTACAGGGAGGGGGGAGTGAAGAAAATTACAGGGAGGGAGGGGGGAGAAGATTAATGGGAGGGAGGGGGGGAGAATATTGCAGGGAGGGAGGGGGGAGATTACAGGGAGGGAGAGGGGGGACGATTACAGGGAGGGAGAGGGGAGATTACAGGGAGGGAGGGGGAGGGAGGAAAATTACAGGGAGGGAGGGGGGGAGAAGATTACCGTGAGGGAGGGGGAGTGAAGAAAATTACAGGGAGGGGGGAGTGAAGAAAATTACAGGGAGGGGGGAGTGAAGAAAATTACAGGGAGGGGGGAGAAGATTACAGGGAGGGAGGGGGAGTGGAGAAAATTACAGGGAGGGGGGAGTGAAGAAAATTACAGGGAGGGAGGGGGGAGAAGATTACAGGGAGGGAGGGGGAGTGGAGAAGATTGGAGGGAAAAGAAGAGAAGATTACAGGGAATGGGGGGGAGTGGAGAAGATTGGAGGGGTGGAGAAGAAGAGAAGATTACAGGGGGGGAGAAGAAGAGAAGATTACAGGGGGGAGAAGAAGAGAAGATTACAGGGGGGAGAAGAAGAGAAGATTACAGGGGGGGAGAAGAAGAGAAGATTACAGGGAGGGGGGGGAGAAGAAAAGAAGATTACCGGGAAGGGGGGGGGAGAAGAGAAGATTAGGGGGGAGGAGAAGAGATTACAGGGAGTGAAGGGGGGAGAACAAAAGAAAATTACAGGGGGGAGTGGAGAAGATTACAGGGGGGGGAGAATAAGAGAAGATTACAGGGGGAGAAGAAGAGATTACAGGGACGGGGGAGAAGAAGAGGAGAACACTGGGAGGGGGGGAAGAAGTGGAGAACATAGGGAGGGAGGAGCTCGGCCACGATACAGGGGAGGTGAGGAGAAGATTGGAGGGGGGGAGAATATTACAGGGGGGGGAATATTGCAGGGAGGGGGGGAGAATATTGCAGGGAGGGAGGAGGGGAGATTACAGGGAGGGAGGGGGGATAATATTGCAGGGAGGGAGGGGGGAAGATTACAGGGAGGGAGGGGGGAAGATTACAGGGAGGGAGGGGGGAAATATTGCAGGGAGGGAGGGGGGAGATTACAGGGAGGAGAATATTACAGGGGGGGAGAATATTCCAGGGAGGGAGGGGGAGAATATCGCAGGGAGGGGGGGGAGATGAAAAGAGGGAGGGGGGAGAATATTGCAGGGAGGGAGGGGGGAGAATATTGCAGGGAGGGAGGGGGGAGATTACAGGGAGGGAGAGGGGAGAAGATTACAGGGAGGGAGGGGGAGTGAGGAAAATTACAGGGAGGGAGGGGGAGAAGATTAAAGGGAGGGAGGGGGGAGTGAAGAAAATTACAGGGAGGGGGGAGAAGATTACAGGGAGGGAGGGGGAGTGGAGAAAATTACAGGGAGGGGGGAGTGAAGAAAATTACAGGGAGGGAGGGGGAGAAGATTACAGGGAGGGAGGGGGAGAAGATTACAGGGAGGGAGGGGGAGTGGAGAAGATTGGAGGGAAAAGAAGAGAAGATTACAGGGAATGAGGGGGGAGTGGAGAAGATTGGAGGAGTGGAGAAGAAGAGAAGATTACAGGGGGAGAGAAGAAGAGAAGATTACAGGGGGGGAGAAGAAGAGAAGATTACAGGGGGGGAGAAGAAGAGAAGATTACGGGGGGGGGAGAAGAAAAGAAGATTACCGGGAGGGGGGGGAGAAGAGAAGATTAGGGGGGAGGAGAAGAGATTACAGGGAGTGAAGGGGGGAGAACAAAAGAAAATTACATGGGGGGAGTGGAGAAGATTACAGGGAGGGGGGAGAATAAGAGAAGATTACAGGGGGGAGAAGAAGAGATTACAGGAACGGGGGGAGAAGAAGAGGAGAACACTGGGAGGGGGGGAAGAAGTGGAGAACATAGGGAGGGGGGAATACGAGGAGAACACGGGGAGAAGAAGAGGAGAACACGGGGGGAGATGAGAACACAGGGAGGGGGGGTTGAGGAGAACGTGGAAGAGGGAGAGACCACTAAAGGAGGGAGGGGGTGGTGGAGAGACCACTAGGGGAGGGGGGTGAGGAGAGACCGCTAAGGGAGGGGGGGTGGAGGATAGACCACTAGGGGAGGGTGGGGGGAGAGGAGAGACCACTAATGGAAAGGGGGGGCAGAGGAGAGCAGAGACCACTAAGGGGCAGACGAGAGATCACTAATGGAAAGTCGGGGAGAAAAGGAGACCACTAAGGGAGGTGGGGGGAAGGGGAAAGGAGAGACCACTAAGGGGCAGGGGAGATCTCTAAGGGATGGAAGGGAGAGCTCTATAGGACAGGGGGCAGGACAGGGAGCTCTTTCACACTACGCACACACACACACACACAATGCATCCCTTTACACACAGAAACACAACATGCTTCCCTTACACACAGAGAAACACACAATGCATCCATTACACACACACGCACACACACAATGCAACCCTTACACATAAACACAATTCATCCTTTGCACATATACACAGAAAAACACAATGCATCCCTTACAAACACATGCAAACACACACTGCTTCTCTTACACAGACACAGAAACACAATGCATCTCTTACACACACTCAACGAACCCTTTAAAGACCCACACACTACATCCCTTACATACACAGAAACACACTTTGCATCTCTTATGCATACAAACACAGATTCCCACAATGCATCCCTTACACACAACAAGAAACACACAATCTTTTTTGACTGTAATATAATAGCAGTCAGTTTCCTTCACTAGTGTGCGTTTCAGGGCCTGCCCAGTGCCACCACTCACTCACTGGTGTCACAATAGCTTGCATTTAACAAAAAAACAAAAACTTTTTGGACTGTAATATAATAGCAGTCAGTTTCCTTCACGAGTGTGCGTTTCAGGGCCTGCCAGGGCACAGTGTCACACCAGTGCAACTCATATCTGGTGTAACAGTAGTGTAAATTTTTAAAAAAATAAATAAAATTTTGACTGTAATAGATTGAATAGCAGTTAGTTGTCTGCTAGCGTGTGTGTCAGGCTCACAGCGTATACTGTGCCCACTTGCCCAGTGCCACCACTCATATCTGGTGTCACAATAGCTTGCATTTAACAAAAAAAAACTTTTTGGACTGTAATATAATAGCAGTCAGTTTCCTTCACGAGTGTGCGTTTCAGGGCCTGCCAGGGCACAGTGTCACACCAGTGCAACTCATATCTGGTCTAACAGTAGTGCACATTTTAAAAAAAAAATACAATTTTGACTGTAATAGATTGAATAGCAGTTAGTTGTCTGCCAGCGTGTGTGTCAGGCTCACAGAGTATACTGTGCCCACTTGCCCAGTGCCACCACTCACTCACTGGTGTCCCAATAGCTTGCATTTAACGAAAAAAGAAACATTTTTGGACTGTAATATAATAGCAGTCAGTTTCTTTCACTAGTGTGTGTTTCAGGGCCTGCCCAGTGCCACCACTCACTCATATCTGGTGTCCCAATAGCTTGCATTTAAAAAAAACGAATTTTTTTTTGACTGTAATATAATAGCAGTCAGTTTCCTTCACTAGTGTGCGTTTCAGGGCCTGCCCAGTGCCACCACTCACTCATATCTGGTGTCCCAATAGCTTGCATTTAAAAAACAAAAACTTTTTGGACTGTAATATAATATCAGTCAGTTTCCTTCACGAGTGTGCGTTTCAGGGCCTGCCAGGGCACTGTGTCACACCAGTGCAACTCATATCTGGTGTAACAGTAGTGTACATTTTAAAAAAATAATAATAATTTTGACTGTAATAGATTGAATAGCAGTTAGTTGTCTGCCAGCGTGTGTGTCAGGCTCACAGCGTATACTGTGACCACTTGCCCAGTGCCACCACTCACTCACTGGTGTCACAATAGCTTGCATTTAAAAACAACAAAAACTTTTTGGACTGTAATATAATAGCAGTCAGTTTCCTTCACTAGTGTGCGTTTCAGGGCATGCCCAGTGCCACGACTCACACATATCTGGTGTCCCAATAGCTTGCATTTAAAAAAAAAAGAAAACTTTTTGCATCTCCCGCTTCCTAAAATCGATGCCTTATATACACGTCCCCTGATAGGGGACGTAACAGGGATTAAACTGATAGGAATAGTACTACTTAACACACTACTCCTATCTGGTGGCACATTAGATTGCACGCGCAGTGCCCCAAATTTGAAGTAGGAGGACCGACCAAGGATCTTTTTCCATCTCCCGCTTCCTAAAATCGATGCCTTATATAAACGTCCCCTGATAGGGGATGTAACAGGGATTAAACTGATAACAATAGTACTACTTAACACACTACTCCTAACTGGTAGCACATTAGATTGTACGCGCAGTGCCCCAAATTTGAAGTAGGAGGACCGACCAAGCATCTTTTTCCATCTCCCGCTTCCTGGGTGGAGGAAGAGGGATTAAACTGATAGGAATAGTACTACTTAACACACTACTCCTATCTGGTGGCACATTAGATTGCACGCGCAGTGCCCCAAATTTGAAGTAGGAGGACCGACCAAGGATCTTTTTCCATCTCCCGCTTCCTAAAATCGATGCCTTATATAAACGTCCCCTGATAGGGGATGTAACAGGGATTAAACTGATAACAATAGTACTACTTAACACACTACTCCTAACTGGTAGCACATTAGATTGTACGCGCAGTGCCCCAAATTTGAAGTAGGAGGACCGACCAAGCATCTTTTTCCATCTCCCGCTTCCTGGGTGGAGGAAGAGGGATTAAACTGATAGGAATAGTACTACTTAACACACTACTCCTATCTGGTGGCACATTAGATTGCACGCGCAGTGCCCCAAATTTGAAGTAGGAGGACCGACCAAGGATCTTTTTCCATCTCCCGCTTCCTAAAATCGATGCCTTATATAAACGTCCCCTGATAGGGGATGTAACAGGGATTAAACTGATAACAATAGTACTACTTAACACACTACTCCTAACTGGTAGCACATTAGATTGTACGCGCAGTGCCCCAAATTTGAAGTAGGAGGACCGACCAAGCATCTTTTTCCATCTCCCGCTTCCTAGGTGGAGGAAGAGAGACCTTCAATGACATCAGTGAGGACAAGGAACGGGACATGGCTAGCTTGGTATCCAACCTTGTGCAAATGGGGAGTTTGCGGTTGTGCAAATGTTTGCGGTGCGTTAAACGGGGAGTTTGGTCTATCACTGTGAAGCGGGCGTAACCCTTACACTACCTGATCGATTCAACATAATACCTGATGTTTTAAAGCACGTTATTCCAAACAATAATTTTCCATGGGAGTTTTGCCATGGCTCCCCCTCCGGCATGCCACAGTCCAGGTGTTAGTCCCCTTGAAACAACTTTTCCATCACTATTGTGGCCAGAAAGAGTCCCTGTGGGTTTTAAAATTCGCCTGCCCATTTAAGTCTATGGTGGTTCGCCCGCTCGCGAACATTTGCAGAAGTTCGCGTTTGCGAACCGAAAACTTTATGTTCGCGACATCACTAATTATAATGCACATCAAATATAAAGAATTTTAAAAAAGGAAACTCATTTCTAATGATTTTTAATATCATGTGTACTTATCCTCCATAACTAACAAATATCTGTTCTGAAGTGTAAAAATAAAATTAAAGGTGGAAATCATGCAATTGGGCACCTCCATCCTAGCTCTCTATCAGTAACTTGTGCAAATATTAATTTTATCACATGACAGGAGGCTTCATATTTTGCATAACTTTCTTTACTTTATGCCTCCAGCAGCACAAGTCAATCAGAAAACTTTAAACCAATCAGTAACAGGCATCACATCCATATATAAAGCCCTGACAGTCACATGATTTCCTCTTTCTTTGCTGCTTCCAGCCAAGGCACAGGTCAGAGTATTATGCTCTCAAATGCTTTCTG
Organism: Pelobates fuscus; assembly: GCF_036172605.1. Classification (NCBI taxonomy): domain Eukaryota; kingdom Metazoa; phylum Chordata; class Amphibia; order Anura; family Pelobatidae; genus Pelobates; species Pelobates fuscus. Next base: position 42,657,704 of record NC_086327.1, on the reverse strand, counting down.
TTTATAGTGCAATTTTAACTTGTATTTATACCTTTAAATTCTACTGTACACTGTGTCTTTAACCCCTGTCTGGGGCTTTAACCTGTCCCTCTATTATCCCTGCTTCCCCTCAATCTACCCTTCTCCCTGGACGGTCCGTTTTTCCTCCACACTGCCCTGGGTTTTTCCCTTTAGGGCTCTGTTCTGTCAGGCTGCTTGCCTGAGGACCCTCGCGATTCGCGGCATTTTACCGCGATCGCGCGGGACCAACCGGTTTGATTAGGGTCCAGGGTGCTGGGGGGTGGATGGGGGGGCACGAGGGGGTGCCGACAGGTACCGTCGGGCCGCAAACGCGGGCGGCAATCGCGGACCGAGCGGCAAAATTTGCACGCGAACGGCGCCCATCTTGGATCTCGCGATATCCTCGGCGGCCATCTTAATTTTGCCAGTTCGTGATTCCCACGAACTGGCACTAGGTTTTTTTTTATTTTTAAAGATAAAGTGTAATATTATTGATTCTGATGGAAATAAAAGTTTTTACCAATCGCAACCAACTAGAGTCATGGGACTCATGGACAACAGGTATTACCCGAAATAACTTATCCACATGGAACACTTGGAGTTCACTGAGGTATGAAAAGGGACTACGACCCTTTTATTACCCCTATCTACCTCAATGTTGAATCTTTATCATAATTTTCACGACGGGCCGATCGGAACGATCCGACCGTTCCATTAACGGGATACGTTCCGCTATTTCGACAGCGCATAGTACGATTCACGACACTCCGGTCGATCATTCGATAGGCCGTTTTCTGCGGGGTAGCATACGGTCCAGAACCATGAATTAAAGTATCACTGTTGTGAGACTTTGATTGGGGTTTTTTGGAACTAGTCAGATAACACGAACCTATCCCTCCGTCAGCCGTCAGCCATAATCACGTTACATTAGATTTTTTTGGTCGGGTATCAGATATTCTGGAGTTCGACGTAAATGGTCTTTTCGGTATCACCAGAAGGAAGGACCTCTACGGTGTCTCGTAGAACTAAATCCTATGCGCGTCCGTATTTTACCCTGTTCCCGGCGGTTTCCCAGTCTTTGTGCAGTTATAGCGGGGTTTTGTTATAGGGAGATCCCGACAACACTTAGATTGTCACATTAACGACATCTGCTAGGCTTATACCAACCATACAAGCCAGTTACCATGAACACTCCGTCTAGATGGGTTCACTGGTTGTTATCGTTAACGGGGGTGGAGACGTGCTTTGGGTACTCATTCGGTACGAGACACGGCTGCTTCTCAGGCCTTCACGGGGGGCCTCTATCTTTTACAGGCGGCGAATTGGACACGGCGAGACAACTCCGTATATTTATTTTCGTCAACCACACACGCATCCTTTTCGCTCATACCACAGCTTTAAAAATGCTAAATATGAAGCCTCCTGTCATGTGATAAAATTGTAGATTATGCTAACGTAGTGTACCTATAATCTTAATTTTAATAATGACAGGAGGCGAGTATTTTCCCTCCCTGTTTCCCTCCCTATACTCTGGGCAATTCTAATTTTCTGGTTGTCATTTTCAGTCTAATTATAAGATTTTGGATATTTCAGTATATTTATGGGATGCTTATTTGGTTGACGGGTGTTACAGCCATGGTGATTATTAAAGTATACTACAGTTGTTTAATGTTTCAATATATTAACGTAATATAAATATAGATGCATATAGTACTGGATTTAATGTGGACAGCAGTTGGGTTCCATCACCTTTCACATATTTCTGTTCTTTTCAGAGTAACCATCATAAAGATAAAGATCAAGATAAAGCTGGAAGGTTTTTCAAGTCGTGTTCCAAGTTATGTTCTACACGTTACTCAGGACTGTTATTTGAATTCCCTGACGTTATAATGGACTGTTTTCGCATCAAAGAAAGAGGAAATCATGTGACTGTCAGGGCTTTATATATGGATGTGATGCCTGTTACTGATTGGTTTAAAGTTTTCTGATTGACTTGTGCTGCTGGAGGCATAAAGTAAAAAATGTTATGCAAAATACTCGCCTCCTGTCATTATCAAAATTAAGATTATAGGTACACTACGTTAGCATAATCTACAATTTCGGGTGGTTTGTCAGAATCAAAATTCTTCTAATCCACACTCGAACGAGTCGATCTGTCCAGAATTCACATGAGGAGTTTTATTCATTTAACAAGACTCCACAGGTAAATAAGGGATAGATTGATTCGTACTGGTGTGTATTAAAAGGAATTTGAGTTAGACAAACCACCTACAACATATTTTTGCACCTGGTAGTCAGCATACAGAAAGCAAACAAAGAAGGGGATATATTATGTAATGTTTATAGTTCTCTTCCTCATTTGCAATGTTTTCCCTGGCTTTGTCTTGTCTGAACTGAATTATACAACTGGATGTAATTTGCTAAATCTTTAAAATAAGTATAAAAGAAAATGAAACATAGCATGAAAAAAAGCTAACACGAGTTATAGGAGATTCTCAATTGTTTATTCAATTGTATAAACTTCACATAAGTGACGGATCCCAATTAAACAATGACATTGTATTGCCAATTTAAATAACAAACAATAAAATATAAATAGGAACTGTTTCTACACAAAATTACATATCATTACATAATCCAGTGTTGAACAGATAGAATTTGAATATCTTAATGGAAAAAAACATAATATTACGAGGCAAATGTAAAAATATATTAATTCTAAAAATGCATTTCTGAATCACTTCTGTTACCCCTTAAAGACTGCAGGCGTTCTGTGTGTCCTTAAGGAGCCGACTCTAAACGCCCGTGAGAGACATTGAACGTTCCCCTTGTCCTTACTACTCATCTGCTCCCAGTCATTCCCCAGCCGGCGATCACGATCGCGGAGACCGCCTGACATGCCAGGCAGTCCCCTTCCCCCCATGGCTGAACCGGCCCTCTCAATGACATGGCATGTATGGGATGTCAGGCAGTTCCCCTAATGCCTATAATAAAGTTTAAAAGTTAAAAGTAAAGTTTATTAATAAAATATAAGCCACCAGAGGGACTTCCTATCATGCATGGCCCTAAAAAGGCCATGTACACGTCAATACGTCTGACATGTGCAGGAGAGAGAAGGCACTGTGTGCGCGCCTTCTCTCTCCTGCCTGTCAGCAGAGGAGAGGGGGCCGGCAAAGACCGTGAGCTGAGCTGTCAGTCAGTTCAGCTCGCGGCCGCGCACACCGCGCGCATGCGCATTAGTGCGCTCAGGACTTCATAGGGCAGCATGAATGGAAGCGTCTGATTGCTCCCTGCTCGCGCCCGCATATTTCGTCATTTTGACGAAATGGGGGCGCGGCTTCACGAGGCTCCCGGCGCTGGAACCAGGTGAGTAAAACATGTTGGCTGGAGAGGCCCTTTAATAATATAATTATATATGTTGCTAATATGGTGGAGTTTTTAATGCAAGCTGGGGCATATGTTGAAAGAGCTGAAATACTGCAGCTTACTATAGAAGAAGCAGAAGAAATTTTGTGGAGTCAATCCAGTATAGAATTACCTAACAACTGTACAGTTAAAGGGACACTATAGTCACCTGAACAACTTTAGCTTAATGAAGCAGTTTTGGTGTATAGAACATACTCCTGCAGCCTCACTACTCAATCCTCTGCCATTTAGGAGTTAAATCCCTTTGTTTATGAACCCTAGTCACACCTCCCTGCATGTGACTTGCACAGCCTTCCATAAGCACTTCCTGTAAAGAGAGCCCTATTTAGGCTTTCTTTATTGCAAATTTGCAAGTTCTGTTTAATTAAGAATTTCTTATCCACTGCTATGTTAATAGCTTGCTAGACCCTGCAAGAGCCTCCTGTATGTGATTAAAGTTCAATTTAGAGATTGAGATACAATTATTTAAGGTAAATTACATCTGTTTGAAAGTGAAACCAGTTTTTTTTTTTTTCATGCAGGCTCTGTCAATCATAGCCAGGGGAGGTGTGGCTAGGGCTGCATAAACAGAAACAAAGTGATTTAACTCCTAAATGACAGTGAATTGAGCAGTGAAATTGCAGGGGAATGATCTATACACTAAAACTGCTTTATTTAGTTAAAGTAATTTAGGTGACTATAGTGTTCCTTGAAGGATGTCTACTTTCAATTATTGAAACTATGTAAAAAATAAATTGATTTGTATCTCCGTGGTTTTTTCCTTTCTGACTATTACAAGGCAAGACACATACCCAGAGGAATTAGGATTGCAAACATCCCTACAACAGGGAGAGTGAAGCCACAGGTATGTAGGAATTGGACCTCTGTATTAAATAAAGCCTCTATGGAAATTATGTTAATAACAATTAAAGATATCAAGAACAACTTGGTAGAGAACCGGCGCAGAGCTGGAAAACGAATATAAATTACTCTTGGCATCACATGAAGGTCTACATTTACAACTAAAACTAAAAGAAGAACTAATACAATATAAAAACAAACTGATTAAAATTAAAAAGCAGACATTTGAGAGAGTACAGATTGGATTACCAAAAGCACTGTGTCTATAGATAGCTATCGGGTGATAGACCACCAAAGATGCAAAGAAGGAAACTGAGAAAAAGGATACAGAGACTAAATATACCAACAATATACATCACATCTGGAGAGTCAGACTCTGAAAATGAAACAACAAGGGAACCCCTTTTTTTAGGAGAACACAACAGTGGAATGATCAAACGCAGCTGATAAAGAAACATAGAAGATGAAGGACGAGGAGAGGACATAAGGACAAAGGTGGTGGGCCCCAGGGGCAAACCTCCACTCAAGAGGTAGCTCCAATCTGAGAGAACTTTCAAAAGATGAGATATTCTAAGCAAAGGACTATCTTTTGTACCAACAAGATTTTTTTTTGCCCTTAATCCACATTCAATCCAATGAACCCCAAAGCCTCAATTAAAACATTCTTATTATTGGTGGGTCAGGAATCTATGAAAGTGATAAAAGATCAAAAAATCCCATACCACAATGTAACTGAGAAACAGAGAAGCGTCATCAAGAATTTGGCAACAGACTCTTCCATTGTAATAGGTCCCGCTGATAAAGATGGTGGAATAGTAATTATGAACTATACAGATTGTGCAAATGACTTGAAAACTCATTTGATGGATACAGACACTTACACCTTAATAGGAAAAGTTCCTACTCTAGATATATTAACTAAAATTCACTTTGGGTCTAAAAGTGGGATTTTTCGACCTTATGTTATACCAATATTTGTATAGGAAATATACCAGGACACCTATCATATACAGTACCCCTAAGATTCATAAGAACACCCCAAGGACGACCTATAGTATCAGCAATAGGGGGAGCATTGGAGTCTATTGCCAAATGGTTGGACTTCTTATTTAAGCAACCCATAGAGAATTTGCCTAAATGTATTAGGGATACAGCAACACTTATTGCCTAAAATTTGATGGTTATATATCTATATTTATCACCTTGGATGTGAAGAACTTAACACATTCTGTACATTATGAAGATCCTCTAATTGAAATTGCACTAGAACTCTTGGCACTTACCTTACGTAATAACTACTTCCGCTTAAAAGACAAGTGGTACATACAAAGGGCAGGCATGACCCCCATGTATGCAAATACATGTGTCGGTTTGAAGAAAAATTCATCCTCTCATGCTTTGCAACAAAAATGCAGGTATTTTAGATACATTTATGATGTGCTTATGTTTTGGAAAGGGAGCCAGGAAGAGGCGCATGTCATGGTACAGTACCTCTATGAACCGTTTACTTCCATCAATCTGACAGCAAATATCATGGCAGACAAACTGAAATATTTGGACTTAGAAATATTAGTATCAGATGGACAAGTTGAATTTAGTTTCTATACCAAACCTATGGACAGGAACACAATACTGCATGCATCAACCTCACAACCCGAAAGCACTTAAAACATCGTTACCGAAAGCACAATACTTCAGGGTAATAAGGAATAATTCAAATACCATGAACATGGAAAGACAATTGGAGGAGATCACCAAAAACATTTTGAACTGCGGCTATCAACTCAAATGTTTACAGAAGGCATTGGAACAGGCCAAAAACAATACAAAGTCAGCTCAGAAAAACCAACAACAGAGAATAGTGTTCCATGTATAATTCAGCTATGACTACGTTGATGTCAGTAGTAAATAAAAAGTGGAGATTGTTAGCTAGGGACAAGACATTACCAAAAGTGTTTAAAGTAAATCCAATGTTCTGCTATAGAAGGAACAAAAGGAACCTGCTGATCAAGACTGCTCGGTGGAAAGTTATACATCAGGGTCACAACTACAGCAAAACAAAGGTTGTGTCAGATGTCTTGGGTGTGTCACCTGCGGACACATGACCCTGTGACACACCTTCAACCATCCACACACAGGCAACAAATATGAAATTAGACATTAAATAACGTGTTCATGTCGTCTGACATTTGTGAGCAACATAGACACACCAATTTGAGAGAGAATCAGAGGCCACCGGTCAAGCATCAAGCATACACCTACCGGTGGCAACCAGCAGGGCCGCCCATCCATAGGACAGTGTGGGGCATTTGGCCGGCACTTGGACAGGGGTGGCATTTTGCCGCCCCTGAATGTCAGCAATGAGTGCCACTAGAAGGGGCAAGTGCACAGGCACAATGAAGTGGGGGCGCGGCGCTGGCCAATATCTGTGACAGTGGACCAAGGTTCAGCAATGCAGAGTAGGCACCTGCTTACCCCACAGGGCAAGTGCCTACTCTGCTCATATATAACGTGCCGTGGGGGACAGGGAAGCTGGTGGCGAGGGAGCCCTCTCACCTGTGAGGTTCTTCCTGCTCCTCTCAGCTCCCTCGTGCGCCCTCTGTGATGATGCCAGGCGCCGGTATGTGATGTCATTCAAGGGAAGAGAGAGGAGCAGGAAGAACATCAAAGCAACTGGACTCTAGGGAGAAGACTCCTAAAGATAGGGAGGCCTAGTGGCCTAGAAAACAAATAAATCAGTACAAAATACAATTCATTTGTGAGTGTGTCTGCGTGAATGAGTAAATGTGTGAGTGTGTCTGTCAGTGAGAGTTTCTGTCTGCCAGTAAGAGTGTCTGTCAGTGAGAGTGTGTGTCAGCAAGAGTAAGTGTTTCTGTCATTGTGTGTCTGTCAGTGAGAGTGTGTGTGAGAGTGTGTGTGACAGTGAGAGTGTGTGTGAAAGTGAGAGAGTGTATCTGTCAGTGACAGTGTGTATTTGTCAGTGACTGTGTCTGTCTGTGACTGTGTTTGTCTGTCAGTGAATGTGTGTCAAGTCAGTAAGTGTGTATCTGTCAGTATGTGTGTGTGTGTGTGTGTTTAGGTACTGGTTCCCCTCCGATCGCATAGGAAACCTTTTAACCCAGGTTGTGCTGGTCTTGTTGTGGTTGGCCCCGCCTCCTTGGCTGAGCTCATTTATCTTAGCCAAGCCAAGCCAATAGGAAAGCATTGGGAGTCTATTGCACATGCATGGTAAAACATCTGCTGCGCCAATCAGCATCTCCTTTAGAGATGAATTGAATCAACGCATCTCTATATGGAATGTTGAACGTCTTCCTGAAGAGCATGGAGACACTCAATGAAGTAATGCACACTGCAGCACTGGACTAGGAAGCACCTCTAATGGCCGTCTGAATGACTGCCACTGGAGGTGTCTTTAGGCTGTAATGTAAACACTGCCTTTTCTCTGAAAGGCAGTGTTTACTTTAAAAAGCCTGCAGAAGCACAAGCATGGCAGGCGCAGGGGAGACAGTCGCTCCCCAGCAGCAACACCACGCCGGGTACCTGACTGTGAGCCCTCATTCTGCCCCCCCTCTGGACCAATGGGGGCTCTCCCGGTCTACCCCCGACCCACTCCCTGACAAAGCAATGGGCCAGTTCCGGCTTCGTAGAGCCCAAAGCTAACTGACCCCGCGGTCCCTAAAATGGCGGAAGCCTCTCACACTGCTGACGCACCAATGCATGGCGGGAAACGGAGAAGCGGCTGAATAGCATCTTCGCAGCTTTCTGGGAGAAACTGGAAGCCTGCATCAGAGTCTGAGGAGCCACTCCAGCCATCGCCACAGTGCACTCCACAGGAGGTCAGGCGAGCACAACCAGCAGCGCACTCCCAACGAAAGACACATCACAAGTGTGAAGCTAACCCAAAACGGCAGAGGCAGAAGCAAGACATAAGGCCCAAGACAACGGGAGCTAGACGGCGGCGGAGGGTCCAGCACTCACCTCTCCCATGCAGGGCAGCGAAGCGGAGAGGATTGTTGAAGCCAAGCACAAGTCCCCATCAGACAAGGCAAGTGAAGCGGAGGGGCGCAAGACTCAGGGTGATGACCGCGTCAAGAAGGCTCATACGGTGCCGTCCCAGCCAAAGACAGACAAACCCAATCCGACACACAGCTCGGAAGGCGCTACACTCACCGTCCACCACACCGCTGCATAGCCCAGGGGATCTCAGCATCCGCGCACCGGGGAGAGCGCACCGGCTGCACAACTAACGGAGGGGGCACACACTCAGCCCCAACAAGGCATCGGCTGGCCCTAAAGGGACTAAGACTTAATGCCAGGCATAGTGCTCACTATCACACAGCTTTCTATGCCCCAACTGAACTCCCACGAATATATGTAGCTCAGTAAAGCAACCACCATTTTCTCTTTATAATGTTAGCATGACAGGACTGTCAGCATACATAGATTAGGTATGTTCTTATGTCACATACTTTAACAACTATTTTTTTTTAATACATGCTGACAGACACCATTTACCTGGGGCAATACCGCCCGAGCGACTGGTTCAAAATATATGCTCCTATTTGTGATTCATTATCAGGTTTTTCCCATGCTACTCTTAGTACATGTGTAGTATATAGTAGAGCATGGGGGGCCACACCCAGTGGTTAACCCCGTCATCCTAGATATGTTTATGTTTAATTTTGTGCCAGTTCTGAGCTCTAGCAATAGCTAACAAGTGACATGGATCTAACCTATGAGAAAATGTATTATGGGAATACTAGCCTACGTGTGTGCCTAGATACCTTTTTCACATAGACAAGCTAACCGTACCTATCGCTTACACATGCATGATCAGCCTGAAGGTTATTGACTCCCATGCTAGCGCAATTGCATCCTACTTTCATCAACATGTCTACGCTTTGAGTTAATTAGCTTAGTAACGCTCTCTTAAAAGTCAACCTAGACGTATACTGCTTAGCCTGTACTTATTATACAAAAAATGTGCATGTTTTCCTCACTACCCCAATTGTTATGCGGGATGACTAGCATGAGGACTGCTGTTGGGGCACCTCAAGCATATATATATATTGTTTATTTTTAAAGCCTGCAGGAACAGGCTAGTGACAAACTGCCTTTTGTCACTGGGTTTTTATGTGACCAACTGCCCTTTGCCCCTGGCTTTTGGAGGAGCCTGATTGCCAGCCTCCTGCCTCATGACTATGGCTGGCATATTGGGCATATTGGGACTTTTAAAAGACTGTTTCTGGCCCTTTCATTCCATGGGAGAATGTGCCTCTTCCCCTCTCCCTTTAATACCTATCCCATTGTTCTCCAGCAGGGCGTTGTCCCAGGGACACTGCCAGACCAGTTTAAACTGGCTGCTTTGTCCCTCCTCAATCTCTCATCAGCCCTTGAAAAACTTTAATCACATGGCAAATTTACTCTGTTTGTGGGATCTAAGCGCTGTTCAGCTATATTGGGCTATCTCGAGATAGGTTAAATGTGGGGGTTCTGTGTGATATAATAGGAATTATGTATTTTTATGTATTTTACTGTTAGTGTAAAATGGAGATATTTTCTGTACCTGGAGATAATTGAGTTTACTTCAGTTCCTTAAGCCAATTATCTCCAAGATAGAGGGGAGGGATTTTACTGTGTATGTGGGAGTGTTATTTTGTTAATTAGTGTTCCCATTGGTTTGTGTCCCTTTTGTCACAGTTTACCACCAGGTCCAGGGGGTGTGCCTCTTGCATAAAAGAAAGCCCTTTGGTGCTGATTAAACAGATCATCTTGTACCTTCATGAAATTTCAGCTCATGTTTGGGGGATTAGAGAATTGCCTACACTCTGGGGATTGCTATATCACAATACTCCCCAGAGTAAGCTCTTCTAAGAGCTTGTTCCTGGTTCCTGCTCTCTGGAATTAGGAGAGGTCTGCCTACTGGAAGCTGGTCCCAGGTCTTAGGCCCAGAGTAGGAGGAAGACGACGAGACCCCAACCAAGCTGTGGCGGTTTGTGGGGTCTGCGGTAGTTTTGGGGTCTAGTGGAGTGCTTGGAGCCCTCAGGAAGCACTAGGAGCATCCATCAACGGAAGGTACTCGGTTGGAGTACAGGCGTTCCATTACAAGGCTATAGACAACAGAACAACTACATTAAGCTATAATGGTTCTGGTGAATAGAGTGTCCGTTTAAACCAGGGTAGTCAAATATTGTGGAACTACAGCCCCAAGATTCTTTGCCAACATAAGGGTGGCGAAGCATCATGGGATTTGTAGGTCTGCCATATTTACATTTGGCTTCCTTTGGCTTTAAAACAGTTCCATACATATAACAAGTACAGTTTCCACTTGGAAGCACTTGACTTGCCATCCACATAGAGTGAATAAACTCATTATTGAGTTTTATTTTAGTTTTCATTATTTTGATCTCACACAGGAGTCGTCAGCCTGGTCCCTACCGCCCACTAGTGGGAGATTCAGGCTTTCAGGTAAGTGGTGGTGGGCTCTGCGTAAAATGCCCAGTGGACCAAGATGCCTAGGCCAGCAAGGGAGATTCTTTCATCTCACCTGCCTGCCGCATGTCAGAGGGGCCCCAGCTACCTTGCCTTCTTTTCACACGCTGAGAGGACTCCAGGGAGAAGGGGCAGTGGACACTTTTTCCAATCAGTGGATATATGCTTTGGGAGAGGCAGAGGTTGGCTGGCTTGGATTTACTGACTAACTTGCAAGTCAACCCATCTCGCGTCTCCTCCTGTATTGGTCTCCTTCCAAAGGGAGAGAAATGTGATGGGAGCTATCCTGGGTTAAAGACACAGGGTTCCAGATTTGCTGTTGGGGTGTGTAAGTGTCACGGTGGCCCCCTTAGAGTGGGCTCATATGGGGATAGGTTTACGTTTGGGAAGGGGACCATGGCAGATTCACTGGGAACTCCCTTTCTCCATTTCCAAGTTCCCTTTTATGTCTAAGTCACCCTATGCTTATTAGGAAAAGTGGATAAAAACAGGGGGGGGTAGGTGCAGCGCTTCAGTAATCCTTGACAAGGTATATGTGGAGAGAACCAGAGAAGAAATAATAGTGTACTATTTAAAACTGTAGTGGTGATAGGTAAAATAAAAGATGTGCACTCACACTTTCCTGGAGCTTCAATACAGCTCCAGTGTATGCGCCTGGACGGAATAATCCCCGCCTATGGATCAAGTGCAGAGGTAATTCTTCGAATTATAGGTGTGGTAGGGGGTATCCTCATAAAAATAAACTAATAAAAATCATATATGGTGAAGTATGTAGAGCTATGAGGCAAGGGTAGGTAAAAACATTTTACCTACCCTTGTTTCATAGCGACTGGGTTTGAAGTGCTCCAGGTTCCCTGATAGCTACGAGGAAGCAGACTTGGTGACTAGAGTACTGGAGCTCCATCAGAATGACTATTACACTAGCTCTTTTAAGTCACTAATTCTTATTTATATCAGCACAAATATATCAAAATACATTTGAAATATATATATAAATATTTTTTTTTAAATGTGACCCTGTAACTTTACAAAACCCCATAAAATCTGTACATGGTTGGTACTTTTGTACTTGTGAGACATCACTGAATACAAATGTGTGTATTTTCTTGCAGTAAAAGCTAACAGTATTGTGACATTCACGGTTAAAATAAAATTACCTCCATCCTTAAGAGGTTAAATATATATGTGAAGGACAACCATGCATACCATTTCCTTCAAACAGAATATCATATGTTCAGATAAGACCATTTCAAAATCGCAAACATTAGCCCATGCTTTTTGTACAATGTATGATTAGATTAGATATAAAACATATCAGTCTTTCACAGCAGTCAGGAGACTGTAAATAACACTTCATTCAACCCCTCTCATGTAAAACACACATCATTAGACTTGTCAAGGGTGAAAAAATGTTACATAGTTACATAGTTACATAGCTGAAAAGAGACTTGCGTCCATCAAGTTCAGCCTTCAAGTTCAGCCTTCGAATGTGGTTGTTTGTCTTGGCCACATTTTGGTACTGAAAAAAAATTCAGGAAGGGAATTTGGAAAAGTCAAACCTACAAGAAAAATGATGACTATGACTAGTCTGCCATGCAAAAATTGGCTGTGAAGTCGACGGAGGCATGAAAACAAGCAGGTCAGCTTAATAAGTGTAGGGAGGTGGGTCTAAAAACATATAAATTTAAAAAAATATTGTATGAAAAGGATTGGAATAACCCTTTAAATTACTGCAAACACTCATCCTTAGTCATTCTGAGTTTGCCCCTAGTGTGAGGGAAACGCCCAGGGTCTGAAAAGACCCTGGTGATGTCTCCCTGTATGTGCCTCTACTCAGTGATCTTTGATGAGCTTTGCAAGCTGCCCAGAACTCAGCACAGTTTTAGAAGCTGCAGCATGAGAGGGAGATCTCCATCAGGGTTTGTGATGAAATAGTTGAATGAAAACTGCCAAAATGCTCTTTGTTAAATAGTCTGGAGTGTGTTCTGCCTACAGATATACACTTTTGTGTAGTGGTTTCAGATTTTGTTACTAGTATAAAATATGTAAACTCAGCATGCCAAATTTTGGAAAGTTTTAGCATTAAAATCATAATTCACTCTCTGATGGTTTCAGTCATTAGAAAGCACTGTCTCAAAGGAAGGGACACAAGGAGGAGAGCATGTAGGACGCGGCCTTATTATAACAACGCGAGCGTCCTCACCCGACCTGGAACGCAGCCCTGCATATTATCGGAGACACAAGTGACGGGAGAGGCACAAGTAGTTATACCCTTACTACCTACTGAATGCCCGTCAGAGTATCTGTGCAGGGGTCACGCTAAAAAAAAAAAAATGTAAAAAATATATCATCTGCCTGAATTTAAATTAATACATATATATATACAGCTGAATAGATTAATAAATTGTGACAAATAGATAACAGCCAGGCAGGTGATAATTGAACGGACGAGTATCATAAATTCATACAATACTTTCTGACAGGGTCTCTGTAAGCCGTATTTTTTTTTTCTTTGTTTGATTTTTTTGGTTAATTGTTGCAGGAATGTTCTGAAGTAGCTGAGCATCTAGAAGGCATCAAATGTAATAAAATAAAAACATAGCATTTGTCTAGATTTAAATTAGTAAAACCCAGCAAAGACACAAAGGAACAGAGGGGTTGAGGGCCCTGCTCAATGAGCTTACATGCTAGAGGGAGTGGGGTAAAGTAACACAAAAAGGTAAGGGTAGTATTAGACTAATGACAATTGCAAGATGGGAATCAGTCGGGAGCTGTGAACAGTTTAATTGATACGCTTTTATGAAGAAGTGGGTGTTTAATGATTTTTTTAAGGAGTGGAGACTGGGTGAGCATCTAACGGAGGAGGGAAGTGAGTTCCACAGGAACGGTGCAGCTCTCGAGAAGTCTTGAAGGCGAACATCAGAGGTGGGAGTCTGGATAGAAGATAGACAAAAGTCTTCAGCAGAGCATAAAGGACATACTTGTGTATTAGGAAGGATAGATAGGTGGGAGCAGCATTATGTAGAGATTTGAAAGCAAGAACCAGAATTTTAAATCAAGCCCTATATCTTACAATAAGCCAATGGAAGGGACCAGGAGAGAGCAATATATTGTAGACCGATATTGCAGAAGAGGAGAAGAAGCTGTTGATGATCAAAAGTGTCAAAAGTCGCAGAAAAGTCAAGCAGAATTAGGATACTGTAGTGACCATGAGATTGTGCAGCTAGTAGATCATTGGATACTTTGGTCAGTGCCATTTCCACTAGACATGTGCAATTCGTTTCGGTCCAAATTTAAATTTGGACTAAGTGCCGAACCGAATTGCTGAAGTCTCGAATTGCCGAAGTTCCGAATTACCAAGTGTCGAATTGCAGAATTTCGTAAGTGCCGAACTGAATTGCCGAAGTGACAAATTTCGGAAGTGCCGAAGTGCCAAATTTCGGAAGTGCCGAAGTGCTTCGGATTTCTGAAAAGTGGCAAAAGAGGAGAGGGAGGGAAAATTAAGGGAATGATGACAAGAATCTAACCCTAACCCTACTCCTAACCCTAGCTCTTACCCCAACCTTCCTCTAACCCTAACCCTCAAAGATCAAATTATCAAAAAAGCGATACACCCATTTACCTCCTGAATATGCACAAATAAAAATATTCCCAGATCTGTCCTTCCATACCATATCCAAAAGAAGATGCTACGCAGATTTAACGAAGATATAACGAAATAAAGAAATCAAATAAAAATGGGGATACCCTACGAAAATTATTATTTCTTATGAATACAGCACAATTGTATGCAAATTCCCTGAAAAACTCGAAAGTTGGCTTAAAGAAAAGAAATGTAAAAGAAAAAAAAAGAGAGACCTTAATTTAATTGTATTCTTATGAGGAAGGGAAGAGAAAAAGAAGAGAGGAAAAATATATAATTATATCTGTAATGATTGCACTTTGTACTACAGACACAGCTCACTTTTAAATTAAACACCAACACTTTAAAATGGAGCAAGTAGAGAGAGAAGAAAGTTGAAGGGAAATAGAAAAGGGAAGGTGAAATTTTGAAAAAAGAATTGCAGTATCATTCACAGTTATAAATTATTGAGCACTATGAAGATTATATAAAGGCAGCGAGAGGGAGGGGAAGAAGGGAAAGAAGGGGTGAAAAGGAAGTATGTAAGGGCACAAGAATGTATACTACATAAAAAATGTTACCACATAAATTTAGACAACATTACTTAAATAAAAGATGTGCACTCACACTTTCCTGGAGCTTCAATACAGCTCCAGTGTATGCGCCTGGACGGAATAATCCCCGCCTATGGATCAAGTGCAGAGGTAATTCTTCGAATTATAGGTGTGGTAGGGGGTATCCTCATAAAAATAAACTAATAAAAATCATATATGGTGAAGTATGTAGAGCTATGAGGCAAGGGTAGGTAAAAACATTTTACCTACCCTTGTTTCATAGCGACTGGGTTTGAAGTGCTCCAGGTTCCCTGATAGCTACGAGGAAGCAGACTTGGTGACTAGAGTACTGGAGCTCCATCAGAATGACTATTACACTAGCTCTTTTAAGTCACTAATTCTTATTTATATCAGCACAAATATATCAAAATACATTTGAAATATATATATAAATATTTTTTTTTAAATGTGACCCTGTAACTTTACAAAACCCCATAAAATCTGTACATGGTTGGTACTTTTGTACTTGTGAGACATCACTGAATACAAATGTGTGTATTTTCTTGCAGTAAAAGCTAACAGTATTGTGACATTCACGGTTAAAATAAAATTACCTCCATCCTTAAGAGGTTAAATATATATGTGAAGGACAACCATGCATACCATTTCCTTCAAACAGAATATCATATGTTCAGATAAGACCATTTCAAAATCGCAAACATTAGCCCATGCTTTTTGTACAATGTATGATTAGATTAGATATAAAACATATCAGTCTTTCACAGCAGTCAGGAGACTGTAAATAACACTTCATTCAACCCCTCTCATGTAAAACACACATCATTAGACTTGTCAAGGGTGAAAAAATGTTACATAGTTACATAGTTACATAGCTGAAAAGAGACTTGCGTCCATCAAGTTCAGCCTTCAAGTTCAGCCTTCGAATGTGGTTGTTTGTCTTGGCCACATTTTGGTACTGAAAAAAAATTCAGGAAGGGAATTTGGAAAAGTCAAACCTACAAGAAAAATGATGACTATGACTAGTCTGCCATGCAAAAATTGGCTGTGAAGTCGACGGAGGCATGAAAACAAGCAGGTCAGCTTAATAAGTGTAGGGAGGTGGGTCTAAAAACATATAAATTTAAAAAAATATTGTATGAAAAGGATTGGAATAACCCTTTAAATTACTGCAAACACTCATCCTTAGTCATTCTGAGTTTGCCCCTAGTGTGAGGGAAACGCCCAGGGTCTGAAAAGACCCTGGTGATGTCTCCCTGTATGTGCCTCTACTCAGTGATCTTTGATGAGCTTTGCAAGCTGCCCAGAACTCAGCACAGTTTTAGAAGCTGCAGCATGAGAGGGAGATCTCCATCAGGGTTTGTGATGAAATAGTTGAATGAAAACTGCCAAAATGCTCTTTGTTAAATAGTCTGGAGTGTGTTCTGCCTACAGATATACACTTTTGTGTAGTGGTTTCAGATTTTGTTACTAGTATAAAATATGTAAACTCAGCATGCCAAATTTTGGAAAGTTTTAGCATTAAAATCATAATTCACTCTCTGATGGTTTCAGTCATTAGAAAGCACTGTCTCAAAGGAAGGGACACAAGGAGGAGAGCATGTAGGACGCGGCCTTATTATAACAACGCGAGCGTCCTCACCCGACCTGGAACGCAGCCCTGCATATTATCGGAGACACAAGTGACGGGAGAGGCACAAGTAGTTATACCCTTACTACCTACTGAATGCCCGTCAGAGTATCTGTGCAGGGGTCACGCTAAAAAAAAAAAAATGTAAAAAATATATCATCTGCCTGAATTTAAATTAATACATATATATATACAGCTGAATAGATTAATAAATTGTGACAAATAGATAACAGCCAGGCAGGTGATAATTGAACGGACGAGTATCATAAATTCATACAATACTTTCTGACAGGGTCTCTGTAAGCCGTATTTTTTTTTTCTTTGTTTGATTTTTTTGGTTAATTGTTGCAGGAATGTTCTGAAGTAGCTGAGCATCTAGAAGGCATCAAATGTAATAAAATAAAAACATAGCATTTGTCTAGATTTAAATTAGTAAAACCCAGCAAAGACACAAAGGAACAGAGGGGTTGAGGGCCCTGCTCAATGAGCTTACATGCTAGAGGGAGTGGGGTAAAGTAACACAAAAAGGTAAGGGTAGTATTAGACTAATGACAATTGCAAGATGGGAATCAGTCGGGAGCTGTGAACAGTTTAATTGATACGCTTTTATGAAGAAGTGGGTGTTTAATGATTTTTTTAAGGAGTGGAGACTGGGTGAGCATCTAACGGAGGAGGGAAGTGAGTTCCACAGGAACGGTGCAGCTCTCGAGAAGTCTTGAAGGCGAACATCAGAGGTGGGAGTCTGGATAGAAGATAGACAAAAGTCTTCAGCAGAGCATAAAGGACATACTTGTGTATTAGGAAGGATAGATAGGTGGGAGCAGCATTATGTAGAGATTTGAAAGCAAGAACCAGAATTTTAAATCAAGCCCTATATCTTACAATAAGCCAATGGAAGGGACCAGGAGAGAGCAATATATTGTAGACCGATATTGCAGAAGAGGAGAAGAAGCTGTTGATGATCAAAAGTGTCAAAAGTCGCAGAAAAGTCAAGCAGAATTAGGATACTGTAGTGACCATGAGATTGTGCAGCTAGTAGATCATTGGATACTTTGGTCAGTGCCATTTCCACTAGACATGTGCAATTCGTTTCGGTCCAAATTTAAATTTGGACTAAGTGCCGAACCGAATTGCTGAAGTCTCGAATTGCCGAAGTTCCGAATTACCAAGTGTCGAATTGCAGAATTTCGTAAGTGCCGAACTGAATTGCCGAAGTGACAAATTTCGGAAGTGCCGAAGTGCCAAATTTCGGAAGTGCCGAAGTGCTTCGGATTTCTGAAAAGTGGCAAAAGAGGAGAGGGAGGGAAAATTAAGGGAATGATGACAAGAATCTAACCCTAACCCTACTCCTAACCCTAGCTCTTACCCCAACCTTCCTCTAACCCTAACCCTCAAAGATCAAATTATCAAAAAAGCGATACACCCATTTACCTCCTGAATATGCACAAATAAAAATATTCCCAGATCTGTCCTTCCATACCATATCCAAAAGAAGATGCTACGCAGATTTAACGAAGATATAACGAAATAAAGAAATCAAATAAAAATGGGGATACCCTACGAAAATTATTATTTCTTATGAATACAGCACAATTGTATGCAAATTCCCTGAAAAACTCGAAAGTTGGCTTAAAGAAAAGAAATGTAAAAGAAAAAAAAAGAGAGACCTTAATTTAATTGTATTCTTATGAGGAAGGGAAGAGAAAAAGAAGAGAGGAAAAATATATAATTATATCTGTAATGATTGCACTTTGTACTACAGACACAGCTCACTTTTAAATTAAACACCAACACTTTAAAATGGAGCAAGTAGAGAGAGAAGAAAGTTGAAGGGAAATAGAAAAGGGAAGGTGAAATTTTGAAAAAAGAATTGCAGTATCATTCACAGTTATAAATTATTGAGCACTATGAAGATTATATAAAGGCAGCGAGAGGGAGGGGAAGAAGGGAAAGAAGGGGTGAAAAGGAAGTATGTAAGGGCACAAGAATGTATACTACATAAAAAATGTTACCACATAAATTTAGACAACATTACTTAACACCTAACATTAAGACACATTAAGAAAGAATTAAAAGATAACAAATGACACACTAATTTGCAAATTTACTTTTTTTTTTCTCTTCCCTTGGATATGATAAGAATTTTTCGTGTTCTTTTTTCCTCCCCCCTGATAGGAGGGAAAAGGGAGACTGATTAAGAAGGGAGGAGTGAGGATAACTCAGTAAAATTAAGGAGTATTTTAAGAAAAGTATACTATTTAATATATAGGGAAAGCAAAATATTAGAAATGAGATAAAGAACAAATCCCTGAAAACAGAGATAGATTCAGTGTGTCCAGGTCGTATCTCTGTAGGGGATAACCCTTGTAATGCAATACAAAAACAAAACTGGAGTGAGAACCAAGGACAGGTGTCCAGGGAACACTAGTGAGATACTGATCTGAGTTGTTAGTCACTTAAAATAAAAAATCATTTAATCGGTATACAAAACCATGAACTTAAAGTAAATGTAAAAAGAAAAGAATATAAAAGGTGAAAAATAATAAGTGCACTCCAACAGGGAGGAGGGTAGGAAGGTAGCTCAGGGAGCTCAGGGATGAGCTTAGGCAATGGGTAAAAGGAGGTAGCCTTTTAAATAAATTTTGCTAGTACTCAAACTACCAAAATATATCCAATTAAGAAACACATTCAATGCTCAACCACCTTTGTAATTTATTTACTCCAATGTGGGTGCGGAGCCCAATATGTGGGCCGCACCACCAGAAAGCTTCATATCAGACTCTTGGAACACTTTAATAACATCAAAAAGGGCAAACTTGATCACAGTGTTCCAAAACATTGCAGTATGTGTCCACTCTTTAGGTGGGAAAATTTTCAAGCCTTTGGCATAGAACATGTAACTTTGGGATGTAGGGGAGGAGACAAACTCCAAGAACTTATCCGCCAAGAAGCCTTTTGGATATACACCTTAAGAACATTACATTGTGGTCTTAATACGGAAATAGACCTACAAGGTCTTATTTAGCACTTCACAGTGTACTGTTTATCATTATTATTTTTTCGATATGGTATTTCTCTTTTTTCCTCTCAACAATATACGTTTAGTATATTACTATACGTATATTTTGTTTGTGGTTGATCTATTTTTGAATAATATTATTTAATACTATTTTTGTTATAATTTATTTATTTTTTATTTTTTTTATTTATTTATTTATTTTTTATTTTTTTGTTTTTTCATTGTGTATCTTTTTGGATATGTTTTGTATAACATCTCCATTTAAATTTATGCCCAACATCATGTTTTTGCTATGTAAACTATATTCGATTATATGTAAACTATATCTGACTATGATGGGTACTATTCTGAGACACCATTATTCAAATAGGTTTTGTATATATTGCTCTGGTCTTTTGCTCCCACTAGATCCCCCTTTTTTCATGTGGTTCTCGATTCTTATACTTAGGGCGACATGTTCGCCTGTTGTGTGCATTTTTCTCTTCACACAGACCGTACGCATGCGTATTCTCATGCTCGATTCTCGAGCGCATAGAACTCTGGTTTCCACGCATGCGCATTTGGAATAACGGACGAAACAGGAAGTTTTCCCTTGCGTTCCAACCTGGAACGCATGTGCCGGTGAACGGCATGAAAGAAGATTGCGAGAGGTATAAGAAGCTCTTCTACAGCTGATCCTCTATATATCCCTGACGAAGTCCCTTACCTACCTGGACGAAACGCGTTGGATATTGGACTTTATTTGTCTGCTTTTATTTATATTTTATTATCTTATTTTTGTATGCTGATTTATTGTTCCTGCTCTCTATTATCTTGAATTGGATTTGTGCTGCCTATTTCTACACTGCCATCCAGTTCCACTGAGAGTGGAGATATGCCTACCACCTTTTTACGTCTGTAAGTGCTCCCAATAAATATCTTTTTGTATTTTTTATACATACTTCACCATGTATGGCTCTTTTTATCCGTCTCTTTAAGACATACTTCGTTATTTGATCTACTATCAAGATCTATACGTATATACCCCAGGGGGGTGAGAAGCCTGATTTACATTTTCGTTTGTGAGTTTAACATCTAAACTTTACACTTTCACATTTAATCTTAACAATATTACGCTATGATATATATTTTTATCATTTCAGATTGTATTATATTCTCAAATTGAATATCTTATTCTGGATATATTCTCCAGGTTGTATTAATTACATGCTCATTTGAAGGTGTTTTCCACTTTTTTTCTCTGTTTTATCACTTTGGGTGTCTGTGAGGTTCACCTGGAACCCCTTCAATTAGGCAGATTGATACACTTTAGTTGGTATACTACTGCTTTTTTCACTAGGATTATCACTACCTGTCCCCATTCAAGGAGAAAACGGCGGCCATCTTGTTTGCACGAAAGGAGGCAGCGGGACTTGGTTGTCAAGTGTCTGGAACTAAAATCGGACACTCGACTTCCCGAACACCGGTTAAACTATATGAACGCCTGCTTCCTTTTCCCAAACAGCTAGGAGAGCGCTGTTTGGTAGTTTGGTTCCCACAAACCAGGGGAACAATCGCTACTATGAGCCACAGGGTTCCGTTTGTGCATTAGTTTGGTTTTGTGATTTGTCGAAATAGACCGACCGCCCAGTCTAAACTCATGGAATTGTTTCTGGGCAGGAGCCTCGTGTGCAGTCGGTCTAAATTGGACTTCCATACAATTCGAAAACCCCTGAACTGATCTGGGTGATTTTTGGATATGTTGGTCACCCAGATCAGGGCTATTAGGGTATATGACATTTATGGGGAAATTGTATGTTTTGGGGTACTTTTCAAGTCTTGAGAAAATAATGTGTTTTCTGCCTGGAGATAATTAATTTATTACTGTATCTGACTCAATTATCTCCAGGCAGAGAGGAGGGAATTGCTTGTTTGTACTGGGAGTTTCACAGTTTGTCACTGCATTGTTATTAGCGGTACTTGTAGTGGAGCTGCAATATTAAATCCCAATATCTCCGCTGGTAAAAGAAGGTAATCCAATGAAAGCGCTAAAAAGGAAGGCAATATCCCAAATCCCCCCAGTAACCAGCCGAAACACAGTTCTGGGAGTCAACTGAGGTTTTTATTCACAAGCTTCAGTATTTATCCAATTCCCCATGCAAGGGGTTTCCTTAATTACTTTACAGGGGTTATACAGTAGGGGACTACATGAGGGACTTAACATAGAGGACATTTCTCCCACCATGCACTGCTGTACGAGAGGGATACTCCCACAAGAATATCCTGCTAAGTGGATTATCCCTCCATACAGCAAAACCGACTTTTCACATAAAAATCTGTAACTGGTATAATATTCATGCCAATGTACTGAATGACCGATCGGCAGATAGCTGGGGTCTGAGCGCATACTTTGTGAAAGTACTGCTCAGATCCCAGCACAATTAACCGAACGCGGCACAAAATACATTGTAACATCAACTCTTCATAAAAGTCATGAATGCATCAGTGGGGAAAAAGCACCGAAAGGCTGGCGCTCCCGAACGGCCTGGAAGTCCAGCTGTGTTCATGCCGTCGAGTAGCCGATTTTAGTTCCAGGCACTCGACGACCAAACACCGCTGGGCAAAAAGGGAATCCAAGGTGGTCTCATGGTCGGTAGCCGAACGACGGCCACCCTGGGAATCAATTAACAGCCGATAGATACAGTGTTGCAATCGGTTAATGGGAGCCACACGACCCCCTGTGTGTGGGCTCCCATTCGGAACTTTGTTTGCTTCACGAACAGTGTTGAAAATCACTGTACGTGAAAATACCATATGAATGCTAGCAGCTTTCGAGCCACTAGCATACGAATTCCCTCTTTCAGATTTTAAGCAAACACATCAAACACCATATATAAACCAGTCTCTCTAGGGCAACCCTCAGATATAAAGAAAAAAATAGTCTTAGGTGGCTAGGTTTGCCACAGTACTCTTTGTGTCCCTGTTCCCCCACAAGGTCCACGAGGGAGTGCCCCTTGCATGGGGGATTGTATAAAAGCCAGTGTGGCATCAATAAAGCTTTAGTCTTGTTACACCCTTCATCAAGTTTTGGCTGATGTTTGGGTACCTGTTCACTGCATTGTGTGGGGATATTTATGGGATAATAATAGTAAACAGTTGAGAATTGCCCACTATTTCAATTATCAGATCCAAAAGATCGTTATTGTGTAAGTGAAATGTATTCCACATAAATAAAATCACAATTTGTTATAAAAATAGATACAATTTATTGTGACAAATTAAATAATAATAATATGTAACATGCGTGATAATGATCAATGAATATTCAGTATAACATGAGTATGCAATACAATGGCAATACACACTCCAATGGTTAACATAGCAATTGTCAAACAAGATTTATGACGGTGTTTCACAGAGCTTGCAGCGTAAGGCCATAAAACTTAGCTAACAGTTAGAATAACCCTTTCAATGCTGGCTAGACCTCCTAGGTAATTAAGATCTATTAAATAAAATAACATTGAAACCAGCTCATTAGTCATTTCCTGGAACCATCCAATAAGAGTAATCTACCATGTTCTATAAGCAGAATTTTAACTTGCCTAAACAGATATTTTATCTTATTTTAGAGCAAATCAATACACCTGGAATAAATATCATGATATGCTAACATGTGATAAATCACATAAATACATAATTATTCTAATTCCATCTGCAGAATGGAATGGTTATAACTATATACTTCTTAGTTAACTAATCGAAATCTGATCGTGATTTATCCAGTCATATATCATGCTATTAGAAAATTTTAATTAATATAGATTAATTAAATGAAACCAGTATAATTACCAGTTGAGTAGACATTCTCATCAGATGTTTCTTTCTCGCTCTGACTCTGCTTTTCTTTCTTAGCCTGCTTCCGACTCTGACTTTTTCCCCCGACTGCCCACTCCTTTGCTTCCTTTGCCTCTCTTCCCTTTGTCTTAACTTTTAAAGGGAAAAATTCTCTGTTCATCACTAGGTGATAGACCAATAGAAAACTGGAGGTGTGGTTACCTTCCAGATAGTAATTTAAGTATTTGGTCTATAGAGGGCAGTTTCGTCCCACTAAACATTCCCATCCAGGAAAGAGTTAACTTTTCCTAGTGGCTATCTTGACGTAATTTAGCTTATCTTTATGGTTATCTATAACTTAAATTTTCTGTCAGTTCAAAGAGTTTCTTTAAGCTTTCTTCAGACTATATATCTGGCAAATTCTGCTATAACTTCTAATATGACAGTTATAACTAAATATGACCTCTAAATTACAATGGGACCTTATACAATATCGAAAGTAAAATTAAATTATTTAATCTTCTCTGTCACAAATGTCTGGGTTTAGAATTTATTCGATTCCATTAGCATTTAGACAGTCTGTCCTTCCGCCGTTATCACTTGGTTTGTATATACAAACATTCCTAAGCTCCCAGCTCAGTAGCGTTACAGAAAGGATAGAAATCTTGTGTCTTTTGTTAGCTTGAAAATAACAAAATGGAGTGACTCTGACAATATACATTTTAATTTCTATCATAGCACAAAATGTCTGCCAATATAAATACCCTGACAATTGGGAGAATCTGCTGGGAAAGCTGTATCTGATCGGGAGAAAGAGACAAACGGACACCCAAACTGCGAGCTATAATCACTCATGCTCATAGCAGTTCGGGTGGAAACAAACGTTCCCTCATTTCTGCGGCACATGTTCCCATACAAGACATCAGGGTTTGTTACCGGTGTCCTCTGGGTTTTCATGGCACACCACCTGGGGTAAGCCCCCAGTTAATCATATCATTCCCATATTGTGCCAAGTATATTATCTACTGACGTGGGTGTCCTCTGGGTTCTCAAGGCACACCACCTGGGATGAGCCCCCAGCTAAACACATACGGGTCCTGCTGATGCAGATCCTACTGGGATAAGTCCCCATGTGATACAGGACTATGAGTGCGTGTTATGTTCCCTGCATACTGATCGTCTCACGAGGTACTGCTCTGGTGTACACCTGTGGTGAACCCCATTTCCGACACCTGGAGGATTAGAGGATTTGCCTCAGACGTCTTCTAAGTATGTCATAGAAACAGCATTGAATGAAGGTCACTTCAAGGACACCTTGAGCCGCCTGGTGACCACGATGCCTGAAGATGGACTCTTCCTAGATGAGCAAGGGATCCCACTACTCGACCCTTGCACTATCTGACATCCGAGGTTATCAGAATGGAGCCTCCCAGATCACCCGGCTCGGTTTGTACATTACTGGCTTTGTAAACCCATGGAGACGTTCGAGCATGCCTCAGAGCTGAATGCCCAAGACCACCATTGCCGGACAAAGTGGCCATTACACTGACACTGATTTGTCACCGCTGTAGTGGTCTTTAGGTCTCTGTCAGGCCGGCAACCATGGAAAGGCATTGAAAAAGGGTCTTAAAGCCACGCAAGACAAAATTGCTGGATTTCCTCGGCCCTATAGCAAAATGCTTTACTTTGCTGACCTGGTTCTTACCCAGGGTACACAGCTTGACCCTAATGCTCTCGGAGAAGGGGCCCAACATTCAATCTGCCTGCTAGGCAATGCCAATGCCGCACATTGTGCCAAACTGCGCAAATCAGCACTGCTGAGAATTGACACGAAATTGCTGGAATTAGGATCAAAAGAGCTAAGGCCCCTGGCAAAAGGTCTTCTCTTTGGGAAACCTTTCATTGCCGAATTGGAACAGCATGTCAACCTGTTTAGGATCTTAAGTAAGGTGCAATCATCGCTCAAACTGTTTTTCCTCGCCCCACCGAACAGGCGTGTTTTGGGGAGGGCTGGTCGTCAACAGAGCCTAGCCACCAGCTGCTTTCAGTCTACAGTCTCCAGATCCTATCCTCCTTCATCCAACTTCTACCCGACCACTACACAGAGGTCCCCATACTACAGAGGCTCAGACAGAGGAAATAGAGGCAGAGGTCGTAGACGTTTCTCTACAGGTGAGTCCCATTTCTGGCCTACCTGTTTCCAACTGTACTGCTGGCAACCTGTCTTTTTTCTTCAGAACTGAAGAGCAATCTCGGGAGACGCGTGGATTTTACAAACAGTACAGGGTTATATCATTGAGTTCTACTCACAAGCGATCCAAGCCTCTCCTCCACCTCCGTTACACATGTGAAGGGAGTACGACCTTCTCACAGATGAAGAGATCCGTGCCCTGTTCTACAAAGGCGTGGTACAATACGCACCGGATGGGGACGGTTTCTTCAGCAACATATTTATAGGCAAGAAGAATACAGGGGACTACCGGTTATGATTCTCCAGAATCTCAACAAATATATAGTTTACAGACATTTCAGAATGGAAGGGATACATCTCCTTCAGGACATGCTCCTCGAAAACGACTGGTTCACCCGACTGGATCTGAAAGATGCTTACCTGTCGGTGCCAGTCGTTTGGGAATGTTAATGCTTTCTTTGTTTCCTGTGGAGAGGACGAGCATGCCAGATCACTTGTCTGCCCTCCGTGGAGCCACTGAAATGGGTGATGGCTCATATTTAATCCGAAGGCGTGCGGTGTCTCAAGTACCTGGACAATTTGCTAATCTTCTGCGAATCCGCATCCAGGCTACAATTGCAAACAAAATTTGTCGTTCACTTTCTGGAATCCTTGGGTTTCGCAGTGAATATACTGTAGTTGGCACTCTCCCCCTCGCAGACGGCCCAGTTCCTCGGTTTTGAGATCGACACTGTGAACTGTGTACTGTGCCTTCCGGACTCAAAGATTACATCCATCCGGAAAGAGATCAGATGGGATCTTCATATGGACACAATTCCCCTCCAGATGCCTGCCTGTATAGTGGATCTTCTGTTGTCCTCAATTCAGGCGATATTTCCAGGACCACTACACTACAGGACGAAGCAGTGGATGAAAGCGAACGGCCTACGTTCCGGATAGTCCTACGACACCTTTTCTTCAACCATGGTTGACACATGGAGCATATGCATTCCTTCCATGTTCCATGCTGGCAAGAGTACTCCGCCACACACGAATCCAGAAAGCTTCACTCCTCTTCATAGCATCTCTCTGGCAGGGTCCTGAGATGTCCTGATGCCCTGAGATCACCCACTTCTTCTCCCATCCTTCCCTCTACTTCTGACGGGACCGAGGGGAGAACTTCATCCCCTCATCCTGGAACAGAAGCTCGTTCTAGTGGCCTGGATGATTTACGGGGATTCTGGTCAGTCCAGAACCTATCGCAAGAGGCTAAGGACCTTTTATGGAACTCTTGGACCCCTGGCATCAGGAAATGCTACATATCGGCATGGTCCTCTTGGAGTCGTTGTTATCTAGAGAGGGATTCTGATCCATTTACTGCACCAATCCCTATCATCTTGAACTATTTATCGCCGCTTTTTCCCGAGGTCGATCGTATCGTTCCCTCATTTCTGCGGCACATGTTCCCATTCAAGGCGTCCCAGTAGTCAATATCCTCTGGTATGTTATCTGTTGCGGAGAGTTAAGTTATCTAGGCCTTTCTAAGTATTCTCATCTCTGGGATGTAGAACTGTTGTTGCGTTTCCTTAGAGATTGGCCAGATAATCCGTGTCTCTCTCTCGGCTAAACTAACCCTTTTACTACGGACATCATGCGTTGCGCGGATTGGACACGTGAGAATACTTTTAGTGTATGCTACTTTCGCCAAGTTTATCATGCTTTTTTCGCTCTTCTTAACCATCAGCATTAAAAATGCAAATATGAAGCATCCTGTCATGTAGTAAAATAGTATATTATGCTCATGACAGGAGGCAAATATTTCCCTCCCGTATTTTTCTCTTCCATTCATTTTTTCTGTGTGGGATGTTTCAGGGTTTCCTGTCTTCTGTACTATGATAATTTTATAGGTGGTCAATACTATATGGTAATTAGATTATATGTACTCAGATATATGTTGTTACAATGTCAATAATGGTTGGAATAATGCAATTGTTCAATATATGCAGACAATCAGCCATTTCAGATGCCTTTCACTTTTTTCACTTTTTTATTTTCTTTCAGTGTAATTGCTTCTCTTCTGGAGTCAAGTATACCGTTTCAATGTTCTTCGAGCATTTTCCCTTCTGGATCTATGGAATTCTGCATTGACTAATTGGGACTTTGCCATACATTTGTTTTTTATGGTTTATATATCTTGTTATCTGTTTATTGTCGCTACAAAGAAAGAGGAAGGGCATGCATGGTCTTACATGGCCTTTTGTGTAACATCCAACTTTTTTCTGATTGGTTGTTTATGTTTCTGTGCTGCTGGAGATTTCCCCGAACATAGGAACATAGATTAGAGGGATTACCTGCTCTTGTGCGTTCGTCTATGTTTGGGGAAGTTCGGGGATGAACGTACCAGAGCAGGGAAACCCTTAACTCCTCACTTACCGACCAATTTGTTCTATGACCAGGTCTTAGGAACGAAATCCGATCGGTAAGTGAGGAATGTCTGTAAATATCCATGATTATATAAGGTTTGATATGTTTCCTACAAATTTCATAACATAATCAAAATGCATTTAATCAAGGTGATTGAAGAAAATATTAGTCTGCAAAATGCGTAGATGGTAATGAAGGAAGGGCATTTACAATCTAAAAATGGTTAATTATTTTATCGTATATTAATTAAATTACTATATGACTAATCATTGTTTTGAACCCTCTTGAAGAAAAAAGAATCACAATGAATAATCTATCTAAAATATATACATAATATTTATATATACTTTATATAAACAAATATAAATACTATAGGTATGTTGCCTACAACCACTAGGAAGGCACTAGTTTCAATGATAAATAGTAATATGCATTATATCAATTCTGGCCCTTTTAACTAAGAGAGGTAAAGAGATAAAGTCATATGACATATCCATCTAGGTATAAATGAGTAAATAATTACAAACTAGCTTGTAAAAATGAACAGACAGGTATAAATTTATCAAGGTACATTTGGTTAATTGATTCCCCTAGATGTTTTACTACATACATAGAAAAATAAAGCTCCAGATTATGAATTCCTGGGGACAGAGTCATCTGATGAACAGATACCAACAATACTTAATGGGGCTGTGTAAAAGCTTCTACTAATCAGGTGTGGGTAAATAGCTTTAAACTAAACTTCTTGGACCTGCCCTTAGATAAGGAAAAGGTGGATAAAAGGAGCGGGAATGAGGCAGGAAGAGTCTCACTTTCTCAGGTCAGTTCAGTGAACACCATCAGCAGGCACTTGTACCACCAGTAAGGCAGATATCATTAAAGTACCAAGACCTCGAGGGGCGGGGCCTGGCTGCCAACCGAGATGGCCGCATGCAGAGTGTGCTCCGGGTAAAACACTCCAGCAGAGCCCTAATTCAGAACCCTTACACCAGCAAACTCGACTACCTGAAAGCAGGCAAAAGCAGACTTTACCTCTGCAACACCTGAAAGACTCCTGGACACAAAATGGCAAGCCTGTTCTCGGCACACAACTGCGGCCTATCTGGGGGTGCTGGCGTGGAAGAAGCGGCCGATCTTCCTGCTGGCTATCCGGCTGTTAAAGGTGGACGCGACAGGGGCTCCCGTCCCCCCCCCTTGTCGGTGGGGGTTATCCCGGCACCAGCACTCACACCGCAACCACGACCACTCGGTGGCCCTACTACACAGCACATGTCCCTGCTGGAAGAATCGGCAGAAGCCAAGATGGCGGGCGCAAGACCCCACAACTTGCCACAAGGCCCGAGGGACACAACTCTCGCTAAGCTGGACGCACTACTCACAGAATTTTGGCGCAAGCTCGAAGAGAGGCAACGGAGTGCCAGTAAGCTAGACCTTTCACCTCCGGCTGCTGACCTAAAGAGCTGACACCAGCCCACACCTAAAGCACCGGAGGCCCACAGACAGAAAGCCTCCACTCGAGGACCACACGCCACGTGGGGCTGCCGCTCCTCTCTAGCTACCCATGCATACGCTCGCACTAAGAAGAGGAGGACAGTCCGCAGAAGGAGTGCTGTCCCATCGAAGCCAACTCACAGGCAATGCCTTCTCAAGCTACAGACCACCAGACGAATCACCGCTGCAACGCAGAAAGTGAGGAGGCCGGCTGGATGCCACCGACTCGCTATGGCTGAACCCTACCGCCAACGGCACACCTCGCACCCTTTGAGAGATCCTGCCCATCACAAAGAGAGGCAACAAGGAAGAGGGTCACTGTCCCAGGTGATGATTGACGCTACTCCCCAAGCCTGCACCTACCTGAGCTCACCAGGGACGGATAAGGTCCTGTACCTACCCTGCCTTACTGGACACTCCACTGGTTGGGACTGTAAATACCCACTGAGGGGCATTGGGTAGCTGTAAACGCAGGGCCATATCCTGCCACAGGCCTCCCACCCTAACTGGCATCACCATAGCTTGATAATTAACACCTCTGGCTCAACAGACACCCTGTACCGTTATTATGCCCAATGTTCCATATTGTTGTAGCTTACCTGTTTTAACTTACTTGTTTCAACTTACTTATTTTGCTGACCATAGGGAATCGTGTTTTCACATCATCACAGTTAACCAAGGTTGTGTGAGGGGTGATGGGGGCGGCAAATATATGTGGTGTGTAAACCCAACATGTTAACATATGTAACTTAGTCAGATCTACCATTCAGATCCGCAGTTTAGCTTGTTTTCTTAAAAATCTAAAAATGTGCACAATCCTCAAACGCTATGACACAACATCTCGATGTATGTTCAAGGAATGATTATTGCTGCCGTCATGGCATACCGAATTTGTATGTTAATCTTTGCACAATAAAAATACAGAATTAAAAAAAAAAAAAAAAGTACCAAGACCTCAGTATACATCTGCCTTCACTCTAGGAACCATCTTGGAATTTTGCTATGTGTGGTCTTCTCATATGGTGATAACGTATGAATTCAATTTATCTGAGGATGTAACCACTTCCTATAGTTAAATGTTGCATTTAATAATACTGAAGGGGAAATAAACAAGTACCTTTAGTAAAAAATTTTTAGTAAATAAGTAATATTAGCATACCGTCAGGAACATGTATTTTTATGGTATTTAAATAATTCTGTTCTTTTCCTTTAAGTTCACAGGTCTACTGACAATAAACAGCCTATTTAAGATCACCCTGTGAGTGAACCTGGGCGCTCTTAATGAGCTGGCACCAGCCTGTTATGCTCATGTACCTTGCATGTTTCTACTAACTAACATTTTCAGGTCTCAGAATCTCTAGATTAAAGGGACACTATAGTCACCGGAACAACTACAGCTTATTGAATTTGTTCTAGTGAGTAGAACAATTACCTTCAGACTTTTTGCTGTAAACTCTGTCTTTTTCAGAGAAAATGCAGTGTTTACATTACAGCCTAGTGATAACTTCACTGGCCACTCCTCAGACAGCTGTTAGAGATCCTTCCTGGGTCATGGCTGCCTAAAATACATCCAAACATTCAGTGTCTCCTCCCTCTGCATGCAGACACTGAGCTTTCCTCATAGAGATTCATTGATTCAATTCATCTCTATGAGGAGATGTTGATTGGCCAGGGCTGTGTTTGAATTGTGCTGGCTCTGCCCCTGATCTGCCTCTTTGTCAGTCTCAGCCAATCCTATGGGGAAGCATTGTGATTGGATCAGGCTACCACTTCTGCTGATGTCAGCAGGCAGTGGGCAGGTCTAAAGGAAACAGGGACATGTAACCAGCTGCAGACTTGAATACAAGTAACATTTTACTATATTTAGGGAGTGTTACAAAATGCCTTTTCTAACTGTTCCTTTAAATGACAAATTGCCCTGCTTCCCTGGATTATGGAGGAGCCTATTTGCCATCCTCATCCCCCATGACTACGGACCGGGTGTGTATGGCCCTTTAAGAACAGTCTGTGAGCATATTGGGGCTTATGGACTTTTTATGGGACTGGTGCTGGCCCTTTAAGCACCTTTTTGGGACATAGAGAAAATTGGGACAATGCCCCTTTAAGACGGTGTCCCCAGACTTGTTTGGGGCACTGCCCCTTTAAGCCTGTGTCCCCAGTGTCACCAGTGTCCCGAGACTTGGTTAAAATCCTTTGTTCATTGCTATTTCCCACTTGGTTCAGTAAAGTTCACACAGGCGGACCACCCAAAAGTGGAAGTGTGCAGGCAATTTACCTCCCAGATGTGGGATTGCTGTAGGTAAATTGCCGAACGCTGGCTGGCCGCAGTTCGTGCAAATGAACACGTGGCGGCGGCCATCTTTGTTCATTCGAACGAGGTCAGCGGTAGGTGTAGCCAAATCCATGGAACTGAAATCGGCTAC
This sequence comes from Pelobates fuscus, assembly GCF_036172605.1. Classification (NCBI taxonomy): domain Eukaryota; kingdom Metazoa; phylum Chordata; class Amphibia; order Anura; family Pelobatidae; genus Pelobates; species Pelobates fuscus. Next base: position 42,625,782 of record NC_086327.1, on the reverse strand, counting down.
ACATTTCCGCGAACACCGCTGACCTGCACCTTCTCCCATACTGAACTTTCAGCCGCAGAGACTAAGTCCCATTTTTCAGCCTGAAATAGACCGACCGCACAGCCCAAATCTATGGAACTGTTTTGGGCATGAAAATGTGCTTGCGGTCGGTCATAAAGGACTTCCATCTAACTTTTGATCTACTGAACGGACTTTTATGATTTTCAAGTATGTTTATATTTATAGAATAGGAAGGATTAATAATATGTGGTTAAATATGAAGATTGGATGTATGGTTTTAAAGTTATAGTACATGTATAAAAACTGTATTTTTCCTGCCTGTGATAATTATGTTAACCATTGTGTACCATAATTATATCACAGGCAGTGGGGAGGATTTTGTGTGTAATTGCTGGCAGTGTTTTCTGTAATGTACGTGTGTTATTGGTTGTTCTATAAAACCCCGTAGGTGGTCCTGTGTAAGGAAAACCTGCATAAAAGAAGGCCCTTTGGTGCCAATTAAACAGAATGACTTGACCCTCTAACTTGCAGCCTCGACTCATGTTTGTAGGGGACAGCTATAATCACTACAGGGATTGCTATGCTCTTCATATTCCCTTAGCTACTGAGCTCTTGTAAGAGCTCTTGTGCCTGATCCTGCTTCGCTCTGCAGAAGGAAGAGGTTCACCTACTGGAACCTGGAGCCTGGTCGTAGGTCCAGGTTGGATAGCAGATGGCAAAATACCAGCCCAGCAGCGGTGGTTCGTGGAGTCTGCAGTGCTTATAGTGTCTACGGTGCTGATGGTCCTTTGGTGAGCGCTAGGAGCATCCCTTCTACAGTCCAACTTACAGCCAGCCTGGAGGCAACCGTAACAGGGAGGCATGAGGGGACCAGGGGGGCTAGATGGTGGTTTTAACCCTACAGGGTCCGGAATACCTGTTTGTGTTCCTGACCCTATAGTGCTCCTTTAATTCAGAGCTGATTTTCATCTTACCTCTTCTGGGATTCCTTCAGAATCTATAAATGTAATCCTTATATTGACAAATTTCCCTGCATTTCTCAATGGATTTCAAATATTTCCAACTCAGCTGCTAAAAGCTAAATTAATTCTCTCTTCTGCACTCAACTCCAGCCAGCCAGTTTACCAGCCTCTGTAGTTTATTCAATATGGGAATTGCTTTCTACAGGAATCCCTGACTTGCCTCAAGATAAATCCACATATTTTGTTACTCTGTTTTATTTGAAAATACAGGTGTGAACATTGTTTGTTTTCCTACTACTTATTACCTAATTAATATGCAAGGTGAATCAACCTATGTTATTAAAGGATCACTATAGGGTCAGAAAACATGTACACAAACATGTATTCCTGGCCCTATAGTGTTAAACCACCATCTAGCCATCCTGTGCCGCTCATGCCTCCATAAATATAGCAAAATCTTACTGTATTCAAGCCAGAAGCTGTAACTCTGCATGCTGTTAGACTCAGAAAAACAAGCAGTCTGCTGAAATCATCAGAAGTGGTAGCCTGATCCAATAACAATGCTTCCCCATAAGATTGGCTGAGACTGACAAAGAGGCAGATCAGGGGCAAAGCCAGCACAATTCAAACACAGCCCTGGCCAATCAGCATCTCCTCATAGAGATGAATTGAATCAATGAATCTCTATGAGGAAAGTTCAGTGTCTGCATGCAGAGGGAGGAGACACTGAATGTTTGGATGCATTTTAGGCAGCCATGACCCAGGAAGGATCTCTAACAGCTATCTGAGGAGTGGCCAGTGAAGTTATCACTAGGCTGTAATGTAAACACTGCATTTTCTCTGAAAAGACAGTGTTTACAGCAAAAAGCCTGACGGTAATGATTCTACTCACCAGAACAAATTAAATTAGCTGTAGTTGTTCTGGTGACTATAGTGTCCCTTTAAGCAAATACTGCTTTCTTTATTGCTTTAGAGTAGTATTCCTAACACTAAAGTGTTCCTTTAATATTGGCTTTTAATATTCATCAAATCCAAGAGATTAATCACACTGAGGGAGGTGGATAAAGTATATTCCTAAATATTGTGTTCCACCTATTTAAGTAACAAACCATTAAGTTCATTAACCCCCACTCCATCATAGATTTGTATTTTATGGTATGCTTCTTGCCAACCTCATGTTTCATGATTTCATGTGTGCAGTGATCAGTTGAGGAGTGTCCTACATCTTGGGCCTGAGCCTGAGACCCAGCCCATTGACTTGTGTCCTCTGTATTGGACATTTTGTTTACATGCATCGCCTTTTATTCTTTTGAGCTGCTCTATCAATCTTTGCTTTGTTGTAAAGAGGACATCCGGGGCTTTCTAGTGATATGTCATGTGATAGGCTGGGATGCTGGGAACTTCTTTTTCTTCCTTTTCATCAAAAATGGATGGAGATTGGAAGAAACCTTTTTTTCCTCGGTTCCCAGGAGTATATGAGGAAATCTTGTTATTGGAAGCATAGGTTGCATTATGGAACTGAATCTATTCCTATAAAGGTCGGGTGTGGTACATCACTTGCAATATTTGCTTTAGCCTGCCTTGTACAAATGATTGCCTTACCACAATCTGATGTCACTTGATAACTGAAACACATCTGGTTGTAATTGACTTGATAGTGTGCTTAAATAATTCCTAGATTTGTTTTACTATTACGGAGTCTTTCATTATTGCAAATAATTTTATAGTGTATAAAAATCTCTACATAGGATCCTAAGAACTATTTCCTAATTATGAGAGTAATACTATTTAGTATACCTTTATGTGTTGGAGGCACTATAAATAAACCATACTCTTATTTAGTGTAAAATGCACAGCACACACTATTTACATTGTCATTTACAAACCAAACTCATTTTACATTTCTGCTACTTTTGACTCCATAATGGCAATCACATTTCTCCTTGGATAAACCACCTTTCACATACATATTTATTATACAGTATCCTTGATTATCTTAGGTTGTGGTAGGTGCATAAAAAGGCAGAGGCAAGAGTGTAAGGAGAGTATGACGGTGTAGCAATGTGTAAGAAGAGGAAAAGTCGGTTGAGGTGTGCCGGAACCGACGTAGCAGTAGGCCTGTAAATAAAGAGGGCAAAAAAGATACAGACTAGAATTTATTACAATCAACAATAGGAAGAGCATGACTTACATGGACATAGAATGAAAAAAAAAAAAAAAACATGTCCAAGTTCTGTAGTGGTTGTGGTATGAACCGAGTATGTGGAGGACTTCCAACCAGGGCCGGACTGGGAAAAAAATTAGGCCCGGGCATTTTTCAATCAGAGCGGCCCCATAAGTAGGGGGCGGGGCTAGAGAGGGTGTGTTTTGTCATCACTAATGACAAGCACAGCCCCTCTCAAAGTGAGCATGTTGGTTCAATGCGCAGAGCCCCGCTGAAGAGCTCTGGCATTAGAAAAAGGCCCTGAATTTGTTCTGCGCAGCGCAAGCAAATTTAATAACATGCTTGCGCTGAGTTTGCTTTTAAATTGTCTCTGGTGTCTCCACAAGTGGGATACCAGAGGACAAAAGGACCAGGAAAGTGTATGGTGCATGTGTATGGAGCCTGCTTGTGGGATTGCGTGTGTGTAGAGTGTGGTGTGGTATTGTGTAAATAGGTCAATTTCATTTGTGTTTGTGGTGTAATATGTGTGGCTAGGGGCTGTAGAGAGTGTGTGTATAGGGAGCATAGTGTTATAGGGGATGTAGCGAGTGTGTGCATATGGGTTGAAGTGTGTGTGTATAGGTGACGTAGTGTGTGTAGGGGTTGTAGAGAGGGTGTGTTTAGAGAATGTTGTATGTGTTTGCTGACAAGGAATGTAGTGTGTGTGTGTAGGAGATCTACTGTGTAAAGGACCCAGAGTGTGTATAGAGGATTAAGAGTGCATATAGGGTAAGGGATCTAGCGTGTATCTGGAGCTTAATGTGTGTAGTGGTGCAGTGTGAGGGGTGCTTTAGTGTGTGTGTGGACATATTGTATGCGTGAGGGGCGCAGTGTGTGTGTATGTAAGAGGGGTGCTGTGTGTGAGGGTGTTTTTATGTGCCGTCACATTCTAGGTTTCTAATTTTCTTTGTCTGTTAACTCACTGAGAGTTATTTTATATATATATATATATATATATATATATATATATATATATATATATATATGTGTGTGTGTGTGTGTGTGTGTGTAGGAGTGTGCTGTATGTGTGAGCGAGGGTGCTGTGTGTGTCTGAGGGTGCTGTGTGTGTGTCTGAGGGTGCCGTGTGTGTGTCTGAGGGTGCCGTGTGTGTGTGTGTGTCTGAGGGTGCCGTGTGTGTGTGTCTGAAGGTGCCGTGTGTGTGTGTGTCTGAAGGTGCCGTGTGTGCGTGTGTCTGAGGGTGCCGTGTGTGCGTGTGTCTGAGGGTGCCGTGTGTGCGTGTGTCTGAGGGTGCCGTGTGTGCGTGTGTCTGAGGGTGCCGTGTGTGCGTGTGTCTGAGGGTGCCGTGTGTGCGTGTGTCTGAGGGTGCCGTGTGTGCGTGTGTCTGAGGGTGCCGTGTGTGCGTGTGTCTGAGGGTGCCGTGTGTGCGTGTGTCTGAGGGTGCCGTGTGTGTGTGTGTCTGAGGGTGCTGTGTGTGTCTGGGGGTGCTGTGAGGGTGCTGTGAGGGTGCTGTGTGTCGGGGGCGCTGTGCGTGTCGGGGGCGCTGTGCGTGTCGGGGGCGCTGTGCGTGTCGGGGGCGCTGTGCGTGTCGGGGGCGCTGTGCGTGTCGGGGGCGCTGTGCGTGTCGGGGGCGCTGTGCGTGTCGGGGGCGCTGTGCGTGTCGGGGGCGCTGTGCGTGTCGAGGGCGCTGTGCGTGTCTGAGGGCGCTGTGCGTGTCTGAGGGCGCTGTGCGTGTCTGAGGGCGCTGTGTGTGTGTGTGAATGTATATTTTATTTACATTTAAATACATATTTTTTATTAATAAAAAAAAAATGATATCCCCCCTCCTCCCTTCTTACCTTTTAGCCTGGAAGGAGGGGGGGGGGGGTGCTGTTTTGCCTGTGGGGAGAGGGGGATCCGTTCTGCCTGGGGCTGGGGGGTGCCGTGCAGCTTCTTTCCCTGGTGGTCCAGTGGTGAGAGTGAACTTTAGCCTGAAGGCTATAGTTCACTCTCGCGAGATCTGAGCGTTGCCGCGGTAACCGCGGCAACGCTCAGACCTCGCGAGAGGACCCGGCGGAGCTGCTGGCTAGAGCTCCGCCGGTCCTCTCGCCTGCCTCCCTCCCTCACACCCTCTCCTGCCGGCGGCCGCCTGTCAGTGTCTCCGGGCCGGTGAGGGAGATCTTTGATCTCCCCACCGGCCCATGGAGGCACAGAGCATTGCCGGCGCTCGGGTAGCGCTGGCCCTGCAGGGGCTGGCAGGGGAGATCGATCCTGTGATCTCCCCTGCCGGCCTCGGCCATCGCGGCCCACCGGGCATTTGCCCGGTATGCCCGATGGCCAGTCCGGGCCTGCTTCCAACGACCTGGTGATTTAATTATAGGTACAGGTATGCGCTTGCTAGAGGCCGTGCAAGCCGCCCCTATTCTGAAAGAGTGGCCAGAATAGTCAGAATAGTTAAGAACTAGCCTTGTGATTGAAGATCTGACATAAGTCATAAATTTAGTTGTGGTAAGGACTGACCCATGTAAAGGTAACATTGGTGGCGAAGCATGGGTATAACGAGTCAGTAGAAAGGAATCTAGGATCTTAACCGGGCACATTTCTTATGTGTTGGGTGATAAGGTATGTAAACGACTTGACCATCCAGTGTAGTTCAAGTGTGAGGAAGTGTAAGTACATAATAGTCTACCAATTTAGCTAGAGGAGACCTCCTGAGGCAATATTGTAGGTTGGTTATGGTAGTTGTGGTAAATTCACGGGGTCTAAGAAGACCGTAGAAAGCCAGGTAAATGGGAGTTTACTTACATAGTCGGAGTGAAAATTCAGAAGGTCCAGTATCTAAAATGTCCGAAAGACAGTGAAATAATTGGAAGTCAATGGGTAACCTCCTATGTTTTGGGTCGTGTCTAGTTTGCTGAATGCCTCTAAATACGGATTTGATCTGGTATGATGACCTGAAGCGGTGTTGTTGGGAAATAAAACAACATGTGGTGTTGTATCCCTGATAGGTACAATTTAATAGTACTATGTGATAGTGTGAGTTTAAGGTGGCAAAAAAAAAAAAAAAAGAAGCAAAACCTACCACAATCGACATAGCAAAGAATCAGTAACACCGTTGCTACATAGCCTGCGTCCATCAAGTTCAGCCATCCCCACATGTCCCCGCCGTTGATCCAAAAGAAGGCAAAAAACCTAGTCTGTAGCGCTGCCAATTTGCAACAAACCAGGAAAAAATTCCTTCTTGACCCCAACAATGGCAGTCAGATGGCTCCTTGGATCAAGCAGCTATTACCCCACGAATTAGAAATTATAGCCCTGTATGTTATGGTTTGCAACCGAGAAACAGCGAACCGGACAACCCAACCCCGAACCACAGCGGCCGCTACAAACGGTAAAGAGCAGAGGTAGAGGAAAACCCTCAATGCCCAGGACCTCCACAGGACAAGCACCCCAGAGCCCCTAAGAACCATAAATGGCAGAGAAGCCGGTAGTGGCTGCCACATCCATCCATATCGTGGTGATGCCTCTGAATTGCGGGGGGGACATACTTTTCCCCTATCAATATGGAATAGGTAGGGAAAAAATACCTTGGACGGAATCAGGGGAATAGGCACAAGTCTTGTTCACAACGACATCTTGAGAGGCAATGAGGAGCGAAACCAGGTTCACTTCCTGCCGTCCAAGACATCCTTCAGAATACGGGCCGGGATGACATCCCGAGGGGTATCAGTACTACATGACAAATTTCCCTGACCAGCCGAGGGAGGGTCAGCCGGGACTGGAGCTGGAAAGGCTGGACGGCGAATCGGCCTGAGACGCAGATTCCAGTCTGTCCAACCTCTGGTAGATATGCCCCATGGATGCCACAAGAGACACCGCACAGAGCGCACAGTAGAGGGGTCCGTGCCACTGGGACCTTCTCCAGCATCCGCAGTGGAGGAATGCAGCAGCCCGAACAGTTCGGCCTTCCTAGTGTATGCAGGGAATGGGAGCTGACGTTTCCGAAGATCCACCACGAGGAGAAGAATAGACCAGGATCCTAAGGAGGCAGGTGTGGCAGAATCTCCCCTGCGAGAAGGAGTACCAGACCTAGCCAGAGTGCCGGGCAGGAACAAGTCTTCACCATCTTCCGGTACGTGATCCATGCTAAAAGAAAGAAGCGAGACATCAGAGCAAGAAAAAGGACCAGAGTAAGTGTAGGACCAGTGTGAACCGACTGGCTAGCTAGCTAGTGCCGCAAGGTGGCGAAACAATTAAAACTAAGTTGGTGACAGGTGAGGCCCTGCTAGATGCCAAGCGGCTTGAGAGGCTCTATCTATGCGTTGGCGCGAGGGGGTTTCGTGGCCACCGAACGTTGTGGCGGGGTGTCGGCCTCTCGGTGACCAGTAAAGCATAAGACAGAATGGGAGTGACAGGTGAGATGCCACGTACGAGGTGACTAACTATGATTTGGCCCGAGGGGCGTAGTACCTCCGAGTATGAGGATGGGTGTTGGCCTCGCGGGACCACTAAACTAAGGCTAAGAAAGCCAGGGGAGATTACCACTAGTTGACACCTAAGACCCTGACAGTCAGCCATGTCTAGACTAGGAGGGGTAACGAAGTGCGAGACAGGACGTACCTGGGGAAAAACGTGTAACAAAAACGTAGGGGAGGTATGAGGCAGTAACGTAAGGCAGACCGTAGCTGGAGTGCGGAGTATGCACATCAGAGACCAGGTGGTCAGGCCGTACAGAGGGAGCATGGAAATAGGAAATAGAAACGAGTATTGGTGAATGGCCGCCCGGGGCCCGTATGGGTCAGAGCGTGGACCCAGAGACAGAGAAGAAAAAACACAGAACAATAAAACATAACTTCCAGAAGGTAGAGCAGCACGAGAGGCAAGGAGGGCAAAATGCAGTCTAGCGAGACCGTGCACAAAACCTGAAAAGAAACAGATTAGACAAGGCCACGGAGGCCAGAGGGAACCTGAACCTGGACAGAAAAAAAAAAAAAATCAACTTCAGAAATCAGAAAAACCAAGGTTCGCTGACTCAAGTCTAATGTATGTAATTATTTAAAAACATACAAAATATTTAAAGTTTCATGATAAATTTGTAATTTTGTGAAACTGCCCCTTTAAGAGACAGCCTGACAACCAGCCTTAGTGTGTATATATATAGATAGATAGATAGATAGATAGATAGATAGATAGATAGATAGATAGATAGATAGATAGGAGATTATAATAATTCACGTATTTTTTGTATTTTTTTTTTTTTCATTATTATATATATTTAAAAGCATTGTAACGAAATGTAATAAGAGAAACCACCAGTAGGGGTCGGACAGGAAACAGACATACCCAACCACGAGGAGAGGAGACAGCACAGAGTTAGGAAAGAAGAAAACCCCAAAGCCCAGGAAAGAAAACAGAAGCGTTCGCGGGAAAAAGGAGCGACAGCCAAACAGGCACATGAACACAAGCGAAAAGAGAAACTCCCGAACAGCGAGAGCCGTTCGGAAGAAAAAACACACGAAACATAGAAGAACCCAGGGGAGAGGTTGAGACAGTGCAGGGGACGGACCCACACCACGAGGACGCCGATGGAGTGCGACCATGGTGCGACGGCAGGGTAAGTACTTACGGCACCGTGGAGCTGAGAAGACATGCGGCTGCAGGCTAGGGGCAACAGGAGCCGGACCGAGACACAGCAACAACCCAGCGGAGGATGGCTGGAACGAGAGCCACGAGGAGCAGGAAAAGGAGCGAAGAGGTAAAACGACCGGAACCAGCGTCAAGCAACGCTAAGGAACGAACAGGACAGGTGGAGGTGAGTAGTGAGCTTAAACAGGGGACCATGCCCCTCCCACAACTGCAGGCCAAGCCTTCACATTTATCAAAAAAACATCAAAACCTTTTTGAAAAATATATACAGAATCTGCTAATGAGCTCTATGAACACTGGACTAGTCCTGTTGGCCATCCTTTTTGTGTGAAAGTTTTTATTTCCTCCCTCATTTTTTCACCCATTATGAAGAGTATATGTTCTCTTGTGTTCATACGAGTGTATCTTCTTTTCTAATGTACTGCTTTTATTCATGGACTACCTAGGTTTCTGGGATGGAAGAAACATTTAGGAAATAACTTTGGTTTCTTCTGGGGCCTTTTGCACTTTGTTATGTATCGGTGGGCTTGGAGGGGATAGGTTGGGCAGACTGGAGGGGGTGGGTTGTCTAGAAGTAGAATACTGGGATCTTTGTGTAGATAGTTTTGTTGTTATATTTTATATTGACATAAAGCATTGAGAATTGCGGGGGTGAGGTTTAAGGGTCAATTTTCTTAATTTAAATGTTATAGCTGGTGATTCACCTTTGTGTATACAGGATGCAATTTTCCTTGGGCCACTTGGGTTGATGGGACCTCTCTATTGTCCACTTACATGATATTGTCTGATGTATCTGTGTTCTTTTATTTTGGGCTACCGATGTATTCCTATTTCTGCAGAGATCCTTTCATGCCTTACATTTTTTGGGCTAACACATTGCCTCTGCCTACTTGCTTGGAGCATCCATGATGCTCAATTTTTTTTTGTCCTGCTCTCTTCCTTTACCCTTTTCTCACCCACTCTCTTCTCCCCACTCTATCCTTTGCTCCCTCTTTCTCTTTCCTGCCTTCTGAATTTTTTTTCCTTCTGACACAAAAATCATCCATTTGTACACACTACCATGATATAAACTGAACACTTACTGGTAAAAGTCTCTTCTATACAACTGACTCGGAATAATGGGGATGTGGAAAAAAACTTGACACCTTAATTCCGCTCATACTGGAGAGTGGAATAGTCCCAATATAGTGGATTACCTCTTACCCTCCATAATAGGTACATACCTGCTGCACTTTACTTCTTCACCCATACAAACATGAAAATCAGAAGACCCACAACTAAATAACGCGGCAACCAGTCTCACTATCCTTCCTGGAGAAGTCTGGTCTTTCAAGCAACTCCTCTACCAACTAAAGCTACACAATGCCTTGTTTTACTGGTTTCATTAGCTGCCTGAGCAGTCAGTGGTCTTCAGGAATGGGGACTTCCTCTAACACAGCCCAATGGGATCCCTCTGCAAATAGAGGTAAATATTTACCAACCCAATAGCCATTTCTACTCTTTCTTTGACTTTCTACTCTGTGTTCTTGCTGTCTTTTCACTCTTTCTTCTCTTACTTACTTTTTGGGATTTTATACAGTACATTTCTTTCTCATATCTTGGTCTTCCTTTGCTATTTCATTTTTGTACATCATTAATATAGTCCGTTACTATGACAAATGAGGTCTATTATCCTAACAATGGTTTAACTTTCTATCACATGTTTTTATGGGGAAACAGACCCATTTCTTCTTTTTCCTGTAAATCCATTATAACTATGATGTCACTCAAACATACAAGGCCGAGGGGCGTGGCCTGACCTTGATTCGACAGCTCCCTCTCCCCAACGCATTAAATCTGTTACCGTCCGCATCTCCCACTTCACCTAGCCCCCCAATCTTGGACCCCACACACTCAGCACAACCTGCTTTGCTCCAGGAACTATAGGCGGCAGAAAAAAAAAAAGAACTTACGCCGTCGGTCGCCTCATTGTTCTGCACACCGGGGGAGTCCCACCAGCTCCCAAAGAACTGAGGATTTGGGCTCTGACTCAGTGGGGTAATGACATCATGTCTGACCCGATATCCCCCCTCACCATAGGGGTCCTCCGCAACATCCTGCGAGATGCCACGAATTATATCAATTCTTACGTGGCAGCGGAACTCGGCAAACAAATCTCAGGCCTACTGGAGGACATGCATGCGCTGACCGCACGCACAAACCAGGCGGAGGCCCGAATTACTAAACTGTCCACGAATTTCACAGCACAAGCCCAAGACATAGCATACTAACATCGGAAAATGTCCATGATTGCAGACGGCCTGGCGAACCTGAACAACAGGTCCAAACGGAACAACATCCGCATACGCGGCCTTCCCGAATGTGTCACGCCTGAACAATTGATTCCCACACTAAGGGACTTCTTCAGAGCCATAGCCCCAGACCTTTTAGCAAAAGATCTAGAAATGGACAGGGCTCACAGAGCGCTTCGCCCCACAAGCCTCAACTTCGCCACCCATGAGATGTCATCACTCGACTCCACTACTGAGCGGAAGAGAAAATACTGACTGTCGCCAGAGACCACCCGCCACGTTACCAAGACTCCTGCCTAATCTTCCAAGATCTCAATCGAACAACGCTCAAAAATAGATGGGACCTTAAACCCCTCACACTAGCCCTCCAACAACACAGGATCAAATACATGTGGGGCCATCCCTTCAAGCTCCTAGTGAGGAAGGGCGACCAAACACACATCCTCACCAACACCTCCAACTCACATGCCTAGAGCCAGGCCTACTGAGACCCACCTTCCCCCAACTTACCGGGAGAGGAACTCCTACGGGTGATGAGCCCTCTCCGCCCACTCGTCACCATCCACAACATCCATACCCTCGGTATTGAAGGCAGCGGAGCCAAGAAAGTGTCACGCTCACCCCCTCGTACCCGCCCCCGCTTGAAACAACTCCCATCCCCTAATTAATGGGTCAGGTCAATCTCTTCCACCATCGTAACAATTCTGCAACACTAAAAAGCGGTAAAGGTATAAATGTCCCATATACGACGGCTGATGAATGTACTGCAGACTAGGACCACGAGTATCCACCCCTGCCAAATGGGTGATGTAAATATGACATAATAGGGTGACTTAAGCGACCAGATCAGTCAATTTAGATGCAGTGTTAAGTATTAGGTGTATATTCTGAACGACAGGACCATAAGGCAAACCATGACAAGGGTTAACACCACCCTGTGACGACACAGGAGGGGAGATGGGGTTATCTAATGAACCGCAACTTGCCAGGAGGAGACGGCCCAACACTGCACGTCCCCCCCACCCTACGTCTATGTACACTGACGCAGCACTCCCTCTAAATAGATGGAACCAACCCAACAGACTGCACAAACTACCGACAATAAACTGTGGAACCATAGACACCCATCCTACAGACCCAGTCAATTCCAGAACCAAACTTACAAACTGTATACCTAAACCCCGCGATCCACAGACCCACACACTGGAGTGACTTCCTGACAACCTTAGTTCTGCCCATTTAGCGGACGACAAATAGGAGACCACACGCCCGAACTGACCTGACCGGACAACCCGACCGATGTAACTCACCCTTAGCACAGGCCAAGGAGTCCCGAACCCACAACACTCCAACCCACCCAATCCACACCGTATGACTAATAGAACGTTACAGACAGAAGTTAACATAACAAGGGAACATAGGGGAGCACAGGAGCACACAGAATCACCTCCGACCAGGGTCACACCCTAACTACTGAACTCCCCCGGGTATATAGAGTTATTAAATGTTCACTACATGTTTTTGCATGTTTTCATATGTTTACAAATGTTTTCCTATGTCTCAACTCAACCCCAAAACACCCTCTCCCACCTCTATTATCCCCCCTCTTCTCACCTATTCCCCCACCCATCTTTCTTACACCCCCCACCCGTCCCAACCCTTATCCACCACACTCCACTTACCCACTTACAATAGACGAATGCTAATTTATTTTACTTATTCCATTTCGTTAAGGGAAATACCACAGCTGAGTTGTCTCTTAGTGTAATCAATATACCTATTTGTCCCTGAATTCATATGTACCTATGATATACTTCATTGTTTGAATTACCTGTACCTATGTAATTTGCTGAGCACTCCAGTAACACACTTTTCATTTTTGCTACCAATGATATTGTATTCTTCCCGATATGTACCCACTTCCCTTTCTTTATTCTGTAACCCCTGCCTTTGCTAAACCAAATATTGAAAAAGTATAATTAAAAAATGTATAAACCATTATGTCACTCACTATGTTTTTGCCACATGTATTATATTGTTTCCTGCATTTGATTATTCATATTTGTATCCTATTTGACACTGCACTTACCCTTCTAAAGTAATTCACCCAATAAAGCTGTATAATTAAAAAATATATTTATCCAAATTACAATTCTTGAATAAGTTTTGAAAATGTAGCCAACTTTTGTAAATCAAGGTACATTTGGAGCTTAGTAAATAACTCTATAACTCATGCTTGTGGGTGAAGGATGTAACGAAAATTGCACTAACTGGGCTATGTATGAATAGCAATGATGTGTTTATCATTATACATAACTCCTAATAAATTTTCTATTGAAGTCTCTCATTGCCTCTTTAAATCCTCAGAAATCTAACTTTTGATATTTTTTTTTACCCTGTTTTTGACTGGTTTGACTGCATACGTACATATATACCAAACCAGCTTTTCTCTAAATTATTTTAAAGAGTTTCACAATTACATATTAAATCTTCATTTTCTCTTTTGAGTAAAGGTTTGTGTAATAGTTTTACAAATTTATATTCAAAGCAGGAATCAGAATTCAAAGTATAAATCAAAGAATTAAAAAGAGGATTTCACACAGGACCTCTTTTGGCACAAACAAGAATTTAAGCAGATTCTGACAGATACCTGCATCACGTGTATAAGCTTTAATTTTACCCACTGCTCTATATTGTTTAAAATACACATCAAATTGATTAGTCTGAAATCTACGTTTATTATGGACAGACTGAAATTTCTCCATGTGGTGTTTTGGTTCGGAAAAGCTTGGCGTATGTGAAACGATTCAGACTAACTAAAAATGATGAGAAGAAGTCTATGGGGGTCCATAATCGTATGAGGGGGCAAGTTCCTAGCCATGTCTGCAAATATATAAAAACTTTTACCTCCTACACCATCATAAACATGTGGGGGGGGAGGGGTGGGGGGCAATATCACACTGTTCACCCATCTTCCATCGGTTAGACACTCTTAGGGTTGTTCAATAAAGTGAGACTTGCCAGGAATCTAAAGTAAATGTCTAATTTAGGACCAAAAGAGCCAGGCTGATTTGGAGATTGTTTTTCTAATTTTGCTCCAAGATGCCAGAAGTGAAATCCACTTTTAATTCCCATCAATTCTTTCTTTAGTGAATAACCATGTCAATGAGATGATCCTTCTCTGCTGCTCAAGCTAATTTTTCTGCATTAGTAAAATCAGCAATGGGCAATTGTATGATGTGGTTATGGTGCCTAGAGTGTGCCAAATGAATTGTAGTTACATAGCAATATAGGTTGAAAAAAGACTATGAAGTCCAAAATCTAATTTCTTAAAATATTAATGGATGACATGTTGCACTTTATGCAGTTCTGTTAATTGCCAAAACCCCCCAAAATGTATTGTCCTATTCCTGTATATATTTGTGTAATGTTACCTCATCCTATTTAAGATACCTTTTTGAATGTAAACAAGTTCAAAATTTCTGCCTTTTTTGCATAAGTAAGATCTTCCATTCCCCTATCTTTATTTTGTAGTCACCTTCACACTTTTACAAGTTCCCTAACATCCTTCTACAAAATTGGTGTTCATAATTGCGCTACAGATTTATGGTTGGGTCTTAGTAAAAAAATTTAGGTTGGATCTTACTAAATTTTTAAAGTTACTTGACACATCTGATTTAATGTTGGCTAATACACATTATTATCATTTTTCATATCAATATTATTAATAGCAGATGTAGTATTTTACTGCATATAGTGCAATGAATAAATTGCAAACAAGTTAAATTAAACCGAAACAGATGAGTACCCTGCTCAAGCACTTACATGTCACAAGATTACAAGGGCAGGCATTTTAAAGAGTACATGTATTTAAAAGTTGTCAAATCTTTCTAAAATCACTGTGAATTTAATCAATTCATTTTATTAATAAAAAAATAAAAAAATAAATTTGTTACTGACATATGATGGATTAATTTTTCTGTTCCAAAAAATGCAGGTAGAAACACCGCTCATTTACACCGGGAAAGCCTGTGCTAGTGAAAACGTGCCATTTTATAAGTAAATTTAAGATTAAATATCAAAAGGTTAACCCTTTCTCTATCGACTTGTGCAGCAAATCCTATGGTATAGGGTTAACTTCTGAAATGGATGAAGTGAAACAATATTGCTACTCTTTGGGGTAAGACACCTGCCAGATAATTTAGTACTGATTTATATAGCACAGCAAGCAACACTGTCTCTACTTGATCATTTAATGCTTATTTCTTGTCTTCATCCAATTTATTGTATCTCTGTTATCACAGCTTCAACGCATCCCCCCCCCTCCCCTTCCTCCGCTACCCTTCTCATCTCGCCTCCCCCTCCCTGATTTATCTGCTGCTACGGGACTCTGCATGAATTCTTGTTAAACATTTATCTGTCATTTACAGAATAGGGAGGAGCTTCTGATTTCTGGGAAATCTTGTCTGTATACTATGTAAATCAGCCAGAAAAGCTAAAGAGAGACTTTGTGTCAGATACACAGAGAGAGAGAGAGAGAGGCTGTCAAAAGTTTCAGAACGTGATCATGAAAATACTAAATCAGACATATAGTAACAGAGCACAGAAAAAGTATAAATCGTATATGGTATATCTAGTAGAGTATAAATCGTATGTGGTATATCTAGTAGAGTATAAATCGTATATGGTATATCTAGTAGAGTGGAAGAAAGAACACAATTAGACGAATATTAAAGGGAGCTGGTAAAAGGCACTGATTGAGAATATATAGCCATCTCTTTTGAAAATGTTTAATGGTCGCCTGCTAACTTTCTGCAAATTTAGGAATTGCATGTGTATATTTCATTTATATAGCGCTAGCAGGTGTACTTATCACTTTATAAGTTATATTTACCGTGGGAGGTAATTGCAGTGAGGTAAGCAAGAACCTAGTTGAACATTTTCGTCACAAGTTAACCAACTTCTTGTTTATGAAAACCATTTGAGTGACATTACGTTTTATTTTATTTTTCTAAATAAAGGCCAAATCAATTTGTTTTCATTTCCCAACCCTGTCACACTTGCCTACCCTCATTCTTTCACACTCAACTCCCCCCCAACCCTGTGTCAAATACCCCCTCGCCATGCCACACTCACCCTTCCACAGTTACCCCTTTACTCACCATGTCACAGTCACCCCCTGTACATATTCATCATACACACAGTCATGAAACATAGCTTCGCCAGAAATACAATACACAAAGGCCAAAGGCAGCCCCCACCCCCCATGACACAGTTCTCTGCTCTGTAACATTATTTGCTAAATTATTTTTTTTAAAGGCTTTTTTCCCCAACCAAAATGTTTTTTTTTAATAACACCAACACATATGTATACAAGACTGCCATGCTATTCAACCATACACTGCAGTCGTGTATAAATGATTAGCGAAATTGCAATTTAAATTTGTTTATTGCAAATTAATTTAGTTTAAATTATGCCATTACTGCAGTCAGAGAGCTCACAATACAGCAGCACAGGGAGCCGCGACACTGCAAGCCTCTGAACCAGTGGTTCCCAAATGTTTTAGGTCCAAGGCACCCTTAATATTTTGATATTTTTCCAAGGTGTCCCAAGTAAAAAAAAAAATTCTAGGTTGTATATTTGTACAGCGTAGCGGCAAATACTAGGCCCCTGTATATGCTTGCCGTTCAAGCGCAGATCCAGAACCTAATATTGGGAGGGGCACTGGTAGAAACAATCCAGGCACAATAAACAATACAGCACTTTGTAGTGGTTATGGTGCCAGTAAGAACAGTTTGACAACTTACCTGGGATCTGCTGGGATAGGGACTGTAGAATGGGATAGGGAGAGTAGTGTGTGTGAGGGGTGCAATATGTGTGTGAGGGGTGCGTGTGTGTGTGAGGGGTGCAGTGTGTGTGTATGTGGGGCAGCATGTGCATGAGGGGTACAGTGTGTGTGTGTGTGGGTGGGCAGTGTGTGTGTGGGTGCAGGTTGTATGAGGGGTACAGTGCGTTTGTGAGGGGTACAATGTGTGTGGGGGCAAGGTGTGTTAGGGGTACAATGTGTGTGGGGGCAAGGTGTGTTAGTGGTACAATGTGTGTGAGGGGTAGAATGTGTGTATATGGAGGGGCAGTGCGTGTGTATGGAGGGGCAGAGTGTGTGTATAGGGGGGCAATTGTGTGTATGGGGTAATTGTATGTATGGGGGCAGTGTGTGTGTATGGGAGGAGTTATTGTGGGGTCTGTGGGGGTGGGAGGGCAAATTCATAAATATATAATTTTATTATTTTTATTAAAAATAATAATTTTGATATCCCCCCTCCCTGCTTACCTTTGCCTGGGAGGGGGGATATCAATCCTGCAATCTCTGGTGGTCCAGTGGGGAAGCCCTGGTGGTCCCAGTGGCGAGAGTGAACTCTAGCAGCCTCAGGAGCTGCTAGAGTTCACTCTCGCGAGATTCAGAGCTTTGTGTTGGTAACTGCAGCAACACTCTGAGCTTGCGAGAGATGAACCCAGCAGAACTGCAAGTTAGAGCTCCCCCGGGTCCTCTCTCCCTCCCCTGCTGGCTGCAGCATTACACTGCCAGCGGGCCAGAGAGGGAGATCTCTGATCTTCCCTCCGGTCCTGCAGAGCCTGTAGGGGAGAGGGAGGCACGGTTCCTGGTGCTATCATCATAGCACCAGGAAAATATCTTGCCGTTCTTCTGTGTGCCCGTCGAGGGGTTTGGGAACCGCTGCTCTGAACAATGAATACAGCTCTCTGTATCCAGCACTGCAAGCCCACCCTTCAATATAACTACAGTTCCTTATACATACAATACAACCCCTTTTTTTTCTTTCAGTTTGAGTGTTAATGGGGGCCTCATATTTGAGTTTCACCTAAGGCCTTACAAAGTCTAGAGCAGCCACGGTCTATAATATATTGGTCATCGTTTTGAAACTATACAAATATACATAACTTATCATTTGGTGGAAACATTTTAAAAACCAACAAATAACACTTTAAGACATTTTAATCTTATTAGCAGTAATAGAACAAAAACGGGAACCCCAAAACATATGGAAACAAGTGGATGCGTAAACTATGACCTTTATATGTGTGCGTCCTGACTCCTGACTCCGTAGTACTTGTTAGACATGTGCAAAATGTTCACTGTTTTAGTTCAGTCCGTCAGAACGTCATTCTGCTCAAATTTGATTTCATTGGCACTGAAGTTTAGCTGCACTAGCCAGAATGAAAATAGTTATATTAACCCTCGGTGGTGCAAAGGTTAAAATTGTGGTGGCTAGCCGGCACTTAATAGCCTTCTCAGTAATATTAAAAAAAATGCCTAGGAGGATCAGCAAGACCACCACATTAGTATAATGGAGATTGAATATTTCCCTTATGCCCCCACCTGTCATGTGGCATGTAGGGGGTATATCTACTTAATGTTTAAAACTAGTGATTGGGCACCCATTGTTACTCAGTTGCTAAAATAGTCCGTACTATAAGGATGGGGCCTGTAATATACCAGGGGAGACATAGTACCCCCCACACTCCATTCTCCCATCGGATGCCCACCTGTGGCCATCAGATGGGATCATTTAAATTAGACATGGAGGGTGAACGGATCTTTAATAGCAAAATGTAATGTAATTGAGGCCTTAGTCATCTATACCAATCTTATAAAACCCCAAATGTAATAATTGGTTACAGACAGCGAAAAGACTGTCTCACCGCCTGTGAGAGCCATTGCTTATTCATGGATTCTGTTTTTGTTTAGCGGTCCAGAAGCATCGCTAAATAACATGGTTCATAACCACTGCTTTAGAAAGTACCAACACTGCCTTAGCAGTGTCCTCCAGTCTTCTCCACCAGTTCCAGAGGTCACAATTTCTGTGCCATTCATAGAAATATGCTATCAGTCAGCCTGTATTCTTTGGAAACACTGCTGCTTTTTATCGTCAATCAAAAACATCTTGTCACTGTTAATGTGTCACTGGATTTTGTATGTCCTATGTTAAATATATAACAGTGTATTGTAGTGCCCTACCCTAAAGCTAAGTTCTTCTGTATTACCCCGGTGTCTCTCTTTGTTCTTAACAAAGAACACTAAAAGGCCAAGATGTAAGTGAGAGTCTACACTTATATACCTTACTGGGAAGCAAAAGACTAGTCTAAGTGGAGAAGAACGTAATTAATAGGGTATACCACAGAATCAAATCTAGCATCGGTAAGAAGTTAAATTTCAAGTGAATACCTGAATTGTTAAAGGAGCACTATAGAGTCAGAAATACAAACATGTATCCCTGACCCTATAGTGTTAAAACCACCATCTAGCCTCCCTGGCCCCATCTTGCCTCTCTAAATATAGTAAAATGTTACTGTTATTCAAGTCTGCAGCTCCTGGCTCTGCCCCTGTTTGCCTGGGAACTGCCTCTGTCTGCTGACATCATCAGAAGTGGTGATCTGAGCCAATCACAGTGCTTCCCCATAGGATTGGCTGAGACTGTCAAAGAGGCAGATCAGGGACAGAGTCAGCACAAGTCAAACACAGCCCTGGCCAATCAGCATCTCCTCATAGAGATGAATTGAATCAATGCATCTCTATGAGAAAAGTTCAGTGTCTGCATGCAGAGGGAGGAGAAACTGAAGGGCAGTGCTGCTTACTCTCCACCACTGCCCAAGGAAGCAGCTCTAGCAGGCATCTAAGGAGTGACCAGTGGAGCTATTACTAGGCTGTAATGTAAACACTGCATTTTACAGCATAAACCTGAAGAGACTGATTCTACTCATTGGCACTTTTTCCTTCAATTGAAGTGTATTTCTATGGGCTCCAAAGTGGCACCCACATACGCCAGTATATTTATGTCAGAGCTGGAGGAGAAATTTATTTATCCTCATACTTTATTTTGACCGTTTGCCACCAGATGGTGGCGCTATATTGATGACATACTGGTGTTGTGGAATGGCACATTGGAGTCCCTTGAAGAATTTTATGCTTTTTTAAATGTGTGTTCTCATATCATCAAGTTCACAATGACATACGATTTGGTGGGATTACCTTTTTTGGATATCTTGACTAGAAAACATAAGGGGAAACTGGTAACTGATCTTTACAGGAAAGTGATGGATAGAAAGACGCTGCTTCGCTTATCCAGCTCACATCCTCCAGCTATTTTCAAAGCTCTACCAAAGAGTCAATACACTCGGGTTAGAAGGCTTGTATCCAATTCAGATTTGTTTTGAGAAGCGCCTCAATGAAATGACCATAAGATTTGTTGAACATGGTTATGCCTTGGCATTACTCAATTATAAACTTGATCAGGTGAAAGATCAGGATAGGGAGCATTTTTTACATCCATGTACACCAGAGTGGAATAAGAACAGGTTGAAATTTGTTTCTAAATTTGGGAGATATTCCCCTGATCTACGCAGAATTGAGTACAAACACTGGCATGTTCCTACTGACTGTCACCCTAATATTGTTGAGTTTGCTCAGAAACCTATGTTTTTGTTTAAGAGAGGCACTTCATTGAAGGATAAGCTGGTTAAAACTCTTGTCCCTACAGGTGATGGTGTGACTACTGTTAAACAATGTAGTTTTCCATGCTATAATTAGGTTTTCTAAACACAAGTCTACAATACATACTGGACTGACTGATTTACCTCTTCCTGTGCACTTTTTGGAAGCTAGACATGGTGTCTCTCAATTAAGGTTTAAGATTTTAGAACAGATTATGGAATCACCAAGAAGAGGCGATAGGAATAAGAGATTACTATTACGTGAGGCTTATTGGATTTGGGTACTTGATACATTATACCCTAAAGGTTTAAATTATGATTATGGTTTATCTATGCTTAAATTGTTTTTATTATTGTTAGCTGTATGTATCTAAACTTTTAATTCTATTTTCATTTTCTTATATTTTAGAGGACTCCTGGTTGAAATTTGGTGCTGGTTCTTTTATACACCCTAATCCTCACTTAGCATGGCATGAAATTCTGGATTTTTATGGGACCACTCTGATTTGGACACACTGTATGGCTCTTTTGATTGCACTATAAGTATTTATTTATATAATGATAACTATATTACACTTTATAGGTATATTATGACACTTAGTACAATACATTTGATTAATATACTATATTGCTTAACACTTGGTCACTTTATACAAGTATATGCACTTTATTTATATATTAGTTTTGCTTACGCATACACTGCATTTGTATAGTGGCACTTGTTTACTTTTATTATACTATATGCTATTAATTTGCACATGATGAATTTTAGATTATATTATTTTCAATATATATATATATATATATATATATATATGTATTTGCGCGTGATTCATTTTATTTTTGTTATCTCTGTGTATTAGTTTTTTTGCATATTCTTTATCTTATTTATTTATTATGTCTTGTATTATTTATTTTTATATTCATTTTTTATTATTCCTATTCTATTATTTTCTTTTATTTTTTTTAAATGTATTTATCTTTATTTTGATGTTTATTATTGTTTTTCCCACTTTTCTCCTCCTCTTTATTTATTCTTTTTATTCCATTTTCTCTTATTCTGCAGATCCCTGTGATTTAGTGATGTTTTATACATGCTTATGGTAAGCGCTAGTCGGCAGATTGCCTGGGGACGCATGGACTATGTCTCTTTAGATTTTCAAAATTGACAGCATATTCATGCGCATGTGTGCACATTAATTTAGTGCCGTTGTTGTGCATGATCATGCGAATGGTTCGTTTTGCTGGCCCTTACACCGCTCCATAGTAGGGACGTCCCCTTTGCATTCCATAAGTCCTTCTGCGTTCCATCTAACCGGAAGTGATTCCTATGCGCCTCGACAGTCTTTTTAACCTTTTTTACTGTAGACTCCTTTATTTATTTTTTTATATTTCCATTATCTTTTGTGTTAAATTGTTTTTTATTTCGTATGCAAAACATTATCAAATATAGAACAGGTTTAAGATAGAAATGCTTTTTTGCCTACGCACAGGCATAGTTTGCGTATGTGAGGTTATGTGAGGTTTGCATATTTCACATCAATTCCAGCCTGAATAACGATATGCCATTGGTAACATTCAATAAGAAACATTGTGCCCATACCAGGGGTGGCTATGCCCATTTGGTAAGCTAGGGTTGTGGGATTGGCACATAAAGAACCTTGTAACTGTTGCCTGAGCAGAGACTGGAATCATGCGATCCCTGTCATCCTTGAGACCAGTACTTTTAAAGTTTTACTCTTATTGGTGGGGTTTGGTATGTCTAGTGTGTCTTATGAAGTTCAGGTTCTACTGTTCTACCTACTACTGTTCTACCTACTACCTACTACAGGTTCTACCTACTATTTTCTCATATGCGTATTGATGGTTACGCTTGTTTATGGTTTTGTAGATTAGAGCATGTGTCAGATCACTTTTACTTAAATAGTTTTGTGAGTGATATAAGAGCGTATTGGTTTTTTGTTGTGTGATTAGGTTGTGTGGAATCCATAGTTGTAGGTACCCAGTTGGATGGCTGGTTTCCCACGCATGGGTGGCATTGCGCTCGCATGAAGCTGTATATATTGTGGTGATGCGGTCGTGGTGTGGAGTAGCGTGTGTCGAGAACAAAGATTGTAAGTGGGTGTAGTAATCTAGTTTTCCCCTTAGGGGAGCCTGTGGTGCAGTTAGTGTGTGGGGTGGTCCCCATGGTGGGCATGTGGTGTTCATGTTGATGTCGAGCGTGGGCGAGTGTGTGCTGCGTGTTTGCGTAGGGCTGTGTGTCATGCTTTACAGTCCGGCAATTGTCAGCGGCTCTGTGTCCAATCTCAAGGGTTGAAGTAGGTGAGGGACGTGGAGATCTACTTCCTTGGTCCGCGGTAGTCTGCGGGCCGGTATGGTTCTGCGTCGGGGCAATGGGCCGGTCCCTGGGTAGGGAGTCTTATACGAACAGGTATGTGGGAAGGGTGGGAGTGGTGTGCGGGAGAAGGAAGGGACAGGGAAGAAGAGGGAGAGGAGAGAGGGAAAGGGAAAGTTAAAGAGAGAGAGAGAGAAAGTAAGGAAAAAAGGGGGGGTGGAGGGATGGGAGAGGTTCTCGACAAACCTGTGTGAGCGGTGTCCCCAGTCAGCGCCCCAGTTCCCCCCGCCCCGGGGGTTCTCTCAGTGGTATCTTCCTAGGTGTCTCTTGTTTGTTCTCCCGTTGTTCAGGTTGTGGTTAGGAGCTGCACAAACTCCTTTGAGGAGATATGTCTCAACCAGTAAAATCATTGCTTTGTGTACTTTTTTTTAGCGTGAACCGTGGTCGCCTTCAAGTCTTTGAATTTCCTTGTATCCTCCACCTCCTCTACCCATCTCTTTATTGGGGGAGTGAGTGGTTGTCTCCAGTATATGGGGACGATAGCTTTCGCTGCATTGAGGAGTCTTGGAATCACAGATTGTTTGTATGATGGCGTGGGCAGCATCGTGTGGTGAAGTAGAAAAGGGGCCGGGGTCTGTGGCAGAGCTTCGTTTGTCACTTCCTGAATCACTTGTCCGATCTTGTCCCAGAATGGTCGAATGAGGGTGCAGTCCCACCATAGGTGGAGGAAAGTTCTTCTTTCCTCTCCGCATCGCCAGCAGGTAGCCGGCGTTGTGTTGTCTCGTGCGTGTAGGGCGGCGGGGGTGATCTGGGGTACCATCTTGTGAATGCTTTATATGCGTTTTCCTGTAACCTAGCTGACCCGGAGGTTTTTTGAACGTGATTGATGATCTTGTCCTAGTCTTCATCTGAGAGTGCTTCATCTAGATCTTCCTCCCACCGTCTGATGCAAGGTGGCGCAAGGAGATATCGGCCTGTTGCCAGTGAAGCATAGATCAGGGATATCGCCCTTGGTGGTGTCGCGTCCTTTAGGCATAGGGACTCGAACTCTGTGTGGTCACAGACTAGGCATGGTCGTTGGAGAATCGAGTGTGCTTAGTGGGATATTGGTTCCCATAGTGTGTAGAAACATGTGACGTTGTTCCGGGAAAAGGGCGGTTGTCGTTCTAATGGCGAATGGGGTTGTTAGTACATCCGCCATTCGGAGTAGTGTGTTACTGTTCGTCGGGCCTGGGAGGGGTCCCTGGTCCCCTGCAGGAAAGTCCGGATTACCTTTCAGGGGAAGCAAGGGGCTGGGATCCATTGTTAGGTGGTATTTGGGGCCGTTTTGGTGCCAGATGCAGAGTGTGGCTTTCACAAATGGGTTTGTGTGGTTTATGCGTTTTCTCACCTTCCTCCTGATCTAGGGAAGCGCCGTGAGGTCGCAGTTGGTGCTATCTGCCTCCAGTTGCACCCAGGATTTGTCTCGTGTAGTCACCGACTAGCTAAATATTCTCGTGGGGGGGGGGCTGGGCCTCACCGCAGAGCTGAGCGGACGCAGGTTGGAGCTGCTCCTGCTCCTTGCGGCAAACTAGCCTGATTTAAATGCCTTAAACAGATTTCAAACTAGCTGAATGGACCACCAACCAGGAGCTGATGGCAAGGGCTACACGCTGACACCAAGCATGTGGCACCAACTGCAGGAACCCTGGCTCGGCAAACCAAGGCCTACCAGCATGGCCGGCCAGGGGAGGCGGCCGCTCCCCCGTCGCCCTCGACGGCTAACAGCTTGAATCTGGGCCCTCGTTCTCCCCCCTATGGACCAGTGGGGGTTATCCCGGTCCCAGGAGGGTCCCATCGGGCAGCGGGGCAACAATCCAAGCCTAGTCGATCCAGCCCCAAAATGGTCCAGAGCCATGACACGAAAAGCTGACTTCCTAGAGAGGCTTGATGCCTTATTCGAGGCATTTTGGCACAAACTAGACGAAAGACAGGCTGCAAGACACCCTCAGGTCGAGCACTTACCGACTGCACTTCAGTTCGGTTCGGCACTGCGGAACTTCTGCACTTTGGAACTTTGACAACTTTGGAACTTTGGAACGTCGGCACTTCGGAATTTCAGAACTTCGGCATTTCGGAATTTCAGGACTTCTCTTGCAGCCGCTTAGTAATTAACTCCCTAATTCCCGAATGGTGTTGTCCCTGACTTTCCTACCTGGGATGAACCCCGTCTGATCAGGGTGGATCAGGCCTCGGATTAGCGTTGCTAGGCGGTTGGCCAGAACGCTGGCCAGTATTTTGACATCCACGTCGAGGACCGAGATCGGGCGGTAGCTTTGGCAGGATGTCAGGTCTTTGCCTTTCTTCGGGAGGAGCGTGATGTTTGCGGCTGTAAATTGTGTAAATTGTGTCCTTACCCTTCGGGGTGGGTGGACACTCAGTAGGGATGTTATCTCGGGTAGTCTGGGTTGGCACCTGGGGTGTCCATCTGGTCCGGGCTTAAGGGAAGGTACTTGTAGGTTGAGTTAGTAGTGGTGGGTCATGGCTCGTTTACGCCTGTGTGGTTTGGGTGTAGCTGCACCTCGTAAATTGGTTCCATTCAAGTGTCGGGGTCTGCACCATCTGTGTTAGTATGTTATGGTTGTTGCTGTGTCACTATGGGTCATCTGATTTTGTCCTTGGTGGTTAGACTTTGGGTTGTCTCGTGTGGACGGGTGCATAGGCATCGAGTGAGGTGTGGCGGGGTTGGCTACTAGGTGCATTTGTTAGCTGGCGTACTGGAGGGGGTCAACATCCATGTGTGGAGGTATGGTTGGGGGCCCAAGTTGCCATGGCATCAGGTCTGGGGTCACCTGGTGTTTGCAGCAGCATCAATATCAAAGTAATGTACAGGCACATTGTGTGTTGGTCACTAGTATTTTTAGTGGTTCCAAGTTAGTTAGGTTTTTTCTCCCCCCTCCTCCTTTTCATTTCTCCCCCCGTCCATCCTTTTCTTTCTATCTTCCCCTTCCCCCTCCATCCTTTTCCTTCTATCTTCCCCTTCCCCCTCCTCTCCTCCCCCGTCTTCATTCCCTCCCCCCCTATTAGCCCGTATTACATTACTGTAAACTCATTGGTGCATTAAGTATTTTCTCTGGGCTCAGGTCACACATGCGGCTCACAACATCCGCTTCTAGTTAGCTGGTGGTCCCATCTCTGGGTCTGGCCGTGGAGCGTATGTCCATGCATCCCTGACAGGTCCCCAGGTGCTGGCCAGAACCCTGGTCCCCCTCCCCAATAAAAGTAAACCCCCCCTCAGTGTGGTGATCGCATGGTGTGCATGGTGTGCATAAGGTGTAACAGTACTCACTGGTGTGCGTTGTGTCTCATGGTGCGTCATAGGTATGTCTTCTCCTCACCAGGTCGTGAGTTGGCAGGCTCCGGTGTTACTCCTCAGGTCCGGTTTGGCCGGGGTGTCCGTTGACGTTGGGGCCTATCCCGGCCTAGATCTCTGCCTGGTGGTAGTGGCGGCGGCCCTCTTACTTGCTGAAGGAACTAATGTGCCAATCAGTTCAGCACGTTTGTGAGTGGAAGCCCTAGGGACCATTGGAATCCTGGCACATCAGCAGGGGCCCTTATGGTGTGTGTGTCAGGCGAAGGGGTACCCCCAGCGGTAGGGAATTCCCACTGCCTGGAGAGCTGTCGTCACTGGTCGGAGAGCCTTTCTTGCCTGCAGGGTGTAGCGGGAAAGGTCTTGGTATATTGAGACGGCTTGGTTGTCAATGTGGATTATGCCCATGCGGCGGGCGGTGCGTAAGATGTCCTCCTTTAAGGTAAAGTTGTCCAGGCAGCATATGATGTCTCTGGGTTGTTCACCGGTTGCGGGGGGTAGCGCACGATGAGCTCTATCCAGGCCCAGTCTAGTGATCTGTTGGCCTCCCAGCGCGTGGCTGAAGATTGTGCACAGGATGTCTGTTCTCAGGCAGGCTGCCTTCCTTCACTCCCCGGACCAGGAGGTTCAGCTTGCGGCTCCCGTTGTCCAGGTCATCCACCCAGGAAGTTAAGTGGGCCAGGCTTGACTTGCAGCTGCTAATTGCTGAGCCAGCAGCATCCATGTCGGAGCGGAGGGCCCTGTATTCGTCCTCAGTGACTGACATTCTGGCGTCCATGTTCACCATGTCAGTCCTTACTTGGGCAATTTCTTCCCAGACCACCCGGCTCAGGCGGTCGGAGAGGGCCTAGAAGTCGGCTTTTGTGAGGAGGTTCAGCAATATGGCCCGTAGCTCCCCCTCCAGTGCCCCTTGTGTCTCATGTGAGGTGAATAGAGCCGGTGAGAACCTTGCGGGCGTCGCGGATGGTGAGTCCAAGGTCTGACTGATGTCCTCCAGCTTGGGCTGGGACACGAGGTCCCGTGGAGTGGTAAGGTAGGTGCGGATCGACGGTTCTGCCCCGGACCCCGGTGGTCTGGAGGTACCGGGGTGATCAGATGGTCTCCTAGTGTGCCCCATTGTATGTTAGTGGTGCGTGGGGTGAGCTTAATGGTGCTTTTTCTATCTGTGGCCACGAGGAGCTACCCTGTTATGTGGCCATCTTCCTCGGCAGCCGTACACGCTCCCCTCCATTATCTTTTGTATCTCCCTCCTTTGGCACATAGGGCTAAGTTATGGATTTATGTATGTATTGTATTTATAGATATATTTTGTGTGATCTGTATATTTTTTGTTAATTATTTATTTATGTTAATGACTTAATCACTTAATTGAATTATTGTTTGACCTTTTCCTTGGCATTGTTTGCTATATATACACTTATGTTTGCTTTGTGGTGTTAGCTTGAAAACGACCTCCTAGTAGGTCGAAATGTTGCAGCCCTTTTTGTTTCATTAAAACTGCCTGCGGCTTTGACACTCTGAGTGCCTGGGGAATTTCTTTGTTGCTTTAAATAATTTGCAACACATGAGCCACCCCTTACTGTTCTTGTAGAATCTTAATGCACAGTCACGCTGTGTGCCACACCCTTACCTGTGCTTCAATGTTGGTATGCCTGTTGCTTTGATAAGTAATACTTATGACTTTATTATTATGACTATAGATAGTGTTGATGTCCTCAGCTCACTTAGTCAAAGGCCAAGTAAGTCTCGTTATCACTATGTCTTATTCAGGACAATTTATACAGATAAGGATATAGTAAAGTAATTACTGCCTAAAGTATAACCTATATCAATCAAATCTGCATGATAAGAGTAATAACTCCTGCCTTTCCTGCATGCTATGAGCCTCAAAAGAGTATCACCAAGAGTTGCCTTGTTAGTTATGTACCTCGCTCCTTGGAAGTATAAATTATTGAGCGAGTTCCATATTTTTGTAAAATAAGTCTGTTTTTGTTAGTTATTCATACAAAGTGGGATAAATGAAGAGAACCATAGGCAGTGACTGTTGGGTTGATGGTGAATGTAGTAGAGTGACTACACATATTGACTTGTTTTTGATATTCCACTTGTTCTCTGAAGCACCAATAGGTAATATATACATTTCTAGCCAAGCCACTAGAAGCTGATCCTGTGGTATAACTCTCCCCATACTAAAGATTGTCATTTCTCTTCACATGTAACAGCTAATACATGTTTCATAATTCGCATGGAACACTAGTAGGTAAATAATCTGGGTGATGATTTAATACATTTAGATACTCCGCTTGTGCTCCGGAGAGGTGTTAAAGGTGGTCCTAATGGGTTATCGTTATCTTATTCTACCTCTAGTACACTGAATATTGTTCTGATGACTTCTTAATATCGCTTCTGGTATGCACTATCTGTATTAAATAAAACCGTCACACTCCCTAAAGCATGCATCCCTCTTTGGCCACTTGTAGAGGACTTATTTGGTGACCCATAAGGCCTGTTTACCACAGGTGGTCAAATATTGCCTTTAAATGTAATGTGTGCTAGCTAGGGATTGTATACAAGATATACATTATATGTGGATGAAGGTACACTCATACATATTTGACAAACCATACTTATATGATGAAATAATGGGTATGTTCTTGGGTTTGTTTGTTTGTTTGTTTAGTTTTTTCAATATTCTTGGGTTTACCAAAGGTAAGTAAGGTATGTATAATAGAATCCTAATGACTTTTATTCTTTAATACTGAAGATAGACTTGCCTTGCCGTGTGGGGAGGTGGCAGGGGTGTCAGCAGACATTTTGGGGTCCCATACACAGCTCATGGCGTGAGCCCCCCGGTGCCACCGTCGAGTCCACCCCCAAATCCACCCACAAGAATGAGTAAAGTGGATGAAGTGCGTGTATAGTGCGTGTTTAGTGGATACTGTGTGTGTAAAAATGATGCAGTGTTTGGGTTTGTGTATAAAGTGGAGTGTGTGTGTGTGTAGTGGATGCAGTGTGTGCATAGTGGATACTGTTAGTGTAGTGGATGCAGTGTGTGTATAGTGGATACTGTTAGTGTAGTGGATGCAGTGTGTGTATAGTGTTTGTAGAGTTCGTGTGTGTATTTTATGTACAAAATAACAGGGCACCACAGTTACTATATAATTTCCAGCTTCATATGGAATATTCTCAAAAGTAAAGAAGAGGAAAACCGATTAGTAAAAGAATGAACAGTTTATTTGAGTAGATAAAATATTGAAATGTATATATTCAACAATGGCACAGACACAAATGTGTAACAATCGCAATAGAAGCCTAAATAGGCTTAGAACCCTATTGGATAGCAGCAAACATCATCTACCTTCACAGCACAAAGTTCTAAAGTGCAAGTGCAAAGTGCAGAGCAATTTAAAGTAAAGAGTAGAGAGTTAAAATGCTTTAATAGCCGTTTGTATACCAAATACTAGGGTCTTCTTATCAGGGCTCTACGCGTTTTGTGACTTCCTCAGGAGATTCTGACTTCTTTCCCGGTCTTATGTCTTTTAAATCCGCCGGTATGCGCGTCTTATTAAATGACCACGCATGAGCGAGTTACACCAGACGCAACGCCATACGTCATGACGCACTGGACCTCTTCTTCATGCATGCGCGAACAACCAAGCTGGAACGCAAACTAACTTTATTAGTATTTCATTCAATATACACAGCTACATGTCTGAACATCCGAACCTGGAGTAGTTCAGAGTCTTTTGTAGTCTGAATTCACATTTGTGCCTATACAAAACAATTATAATAACAAAGAATACCGAATGATATGTGAATTAGACCATAAATTTATTATCAACCATAAATGGTATAATCTCATGAATAGTAATGTGTGCATGAAAACGGTCCATTCACATATGAGGAAAACAAAAGAATACTCTCAATTCCATGCCATTTGAAAATCATGAAATGGAACCACAGAGGGAATTCTGCTCATAGAGGGAATATGATTCCCTTTGTGGTTCCATTTCATGATTTTCATATGGTATATCTCTCTCACCGGCCCAAGGCAGTTTGCTGCTGCAGTGGGAGGTAGGGAGAGCACTCCTCCCGTGAGCAGGCAGGTCGGAACGTTGCTGTGCATTACAATGGCAACACTCCAACACAGCAGTGAGGCGAGAGTAGTCAGCCTGCAGCCAGAGCAGCTGTGTTCAGCAGTCTGTGTGTGTGTGTGTGTGTGCGTGTGTGTTTATCATTCTGTGTGTGTATATTCAGCAGCCTGTGTGTGTATTTAGCAGTATGTGTGTGTCTTCAGCAGTCTGTGCATGTGTCTACAGCAGTCTATGTGTTTGTATACATCAGTCTTTGTATGTATGTATTCAGCAGTCTGTTTGCGTGTGTTCAGCAGTCTCTGCATGTGTGTATTCCGCACCTTTTGTGTATGTATTCAGCTGTCTTTCTGTGTGTATTCAGCACCCTGTGTGTGTGTATTCAGCAGTATGTGTGTATTCAGCAGTCTGTGCGTGTGTTTTTTCAGCAGTGTGTGTGTGTGTGTGTGTATGTATTCAGCAGTCTGTGTGTATGTATCCAACAGTCTGACTGTATGTATTCTGCAGTCTGTGTGTGTGTGTGTGTATTGTATTTGTTGGAGGTACCAATAAATATAAGCTTAATTTTATTGATAATTTATATTTTTATTCCTGTGAGTGGTTGCATAGGCAGGGCCCCAGTTCATTGCTTTGCCCAGAGGACAATTATGCTGTTATGATGGCCCTGGTCTAGAATGTGTGTGTGCTCTGATCATGCTCCTACAAAATGTAAATAAAATAAAAAACACTAATTTGACTACCAGGAAGGGGATGAGCTGTAACAGTCACTTCTGACCAGGAATAGGTTAAAGACTTCTAGTGTGTATTTACACTGAACAAAATTATAAACACAACAATTTTGTTTTTGCCCCCATTTTTCATGAGCTGAACACAACGATCTAAGACTTATTCTATGTACACAAAATACCTATTTCTCTCAAATATTGTTCACAAATCTGTCTAAATCTGTGTTAGTGAGCACTTCTCCTTTGCCGAAAGAATCCATCCACCTGACAGGTGTGCACAGGTGTGCCTTAGGCTGGCCACAATAAAAGGCCATTCTAAAATGTGCAGTTTTATCACACAGCACAATGCCACAGATGTCGCATGTTTTGAGGGAGTGTCCAATTGGCATGCTGACTGCAGGAATGTCCACAAGAGCTGTTGCCTGTGAATTGAATGTTCATTTCTTTACCACGGGAAAAGATAGTGGAATGTAGAACAGGGTTCACCACACAGCTCCTTCTTAACCACAAGCCAGTAGAGAAATGAGTGCGTGTTACGCTTTTTTATTTTTATAATCTGGTCACCCTATGTATAATGGATGCAGTGCGTGTGTAAAGTGGATGCAGTGTGTGTGTATTAGCTTGTGGGGATGGATAGGTCTGTGGGGGTAAAGATTTTTTTTTTATATATTTAAGCTTATTTCCTCCCTCCCTCCCTCTTGCCTGTGACCATGGAGGGGTAACACTCGGATGACTGGTGGTCTGTTGGCAAAGTAGGCTGTATACAGCAGGTTCTCTCATTGTCTAGCGAACCCAGCTTGCATGCTGCGTGGAGAGCTGCCATGGTAACAGCCAGGGCTCGCAAGAGGACACTACCAGAGGTGGAATTTGGAGTGTCCTGGGCCTTCAGTTCTTCATTATAGAAGCCAGCAGGGTCCCACAATGTATATATTTATACATTGGGGGAATAGAGGCCAGGCATACCGGCCCCCACATCGACCGTGCACCGTACAGCTGTACTGACGGTACCTCCCTGATGGCGGCTCTGGAAGAGGAATATTGGTTCTCATTTCAGAAAAGACCTATCTTTGGTGCTGCACCCAGATTAAACATGAGAGGTGAAACAATACCAATCACATGGACTTATTTAAGTCTGAACATCAGATGATGAAGAAAATAGATGCCCGGGCACACACAGAATATATCCAATATGCAGTTCTTGTAGCATCTTAATGCACATTCACGCAGACATGCTGCACCCTGACCTGGGCTTCATGTTTGTATGTCTGTTGCTTTGGTAACTTTATGACTATGGCTTTAGATTGTATAGATGTCCTCATCTCACTCATTCAAAGTACAACTAAGTCTCATATTTCCTAGGGTTTCTTTAGGATAATGTATACTTCAAGGATATATTTGAAGTAATTGGTTGAATTTATGATGCCTAATGTATAACATGCAACAATTACACCTGTATGATAAGAATTATAACTGTCTTCTTGCATGATATGGGCTTTAAATGATTATCACTATGGGTCACCTTACTAGGTATCTACATCAAGTCAGGAAATATAAATTATTGTGAAGTGAGATATATTTTTGTTTGTATACTTAGTCAGTTTTATAAACGTTGTTAATTTATATTAAGTGTGAAAAATAAAAATGAACATAGACAGTGCATGGCATGCATTCTCATATTCACAGTTTTTTGGTATCTCCCTTATTTTCAGATTCCACTATAGGTAATATGAGAATTTTCAGCCATCCCCCGTCAGGGCTCAAAATTTCAAATACATTTCAAGTACCTAAAAGGTACTCGACACTGGAAGCCTGGAGGATCCATGGCACATTCACACAGAGTGAATTTCTACTTACCAGGGCTTAATTATCATTATCTATTTCTACTTTTAATATACTGAATATTAATCTAATGACTTCAAGGGTTTTTCCAAGCATTCAAATCCTGAAGCCAGGAGTACCATGGCCCAGTTTCCCAGTACTCTTGGATGCTTCCCCCTCACAGACATCAAGAGTCCTCCTGTGGCCAGTGATGACTTCCAGCTACTACAGAGCTGCTTCATCTCTGCGGAAAATGATCAAGCAAGCTCAGAGACAAGTGTGACTGCTGCTTAATGACAGTAAAAGCAATTTAGCCCTTTTGCAGAAGTCCCACATTTCCTCTTTGAAGGACCACCAAGCAAAGAGGATGTGGTTAATTAAACCTTTACACTGCCATAGTTAAGAGACACAAAAAAAATGCTGCTCATTTCATAGAACATTAGTTGGCAGTCAATATTACATCATTTGTAAATACACTAGTTCTAGACACAGACGACATTTATAAGAGTCTTGGAGATCAGCAAATCCCTATTTTCCCAACTCTATATAGTCATATATGCAGATTTTTTTTCATATTGACACCTGTCCATCATGAATTTGGATCTCATGGTTTAAATAAAAATCTTTACATCTAGAACTCATGCACTCTTGCCAAGTACTTGGCACTAATATAGATTTGTTTGGAATAGATGTTCTAAAGTGGTATTTGGGCAGGGATTGGCAGCAGTGGTTGTGTCAGGAGGGCTCCAGGAGGTATCTTCAACACAACCCCTCTCTATAACTTACACAGAGAAAAGCTATTTAACAAATTAAATTGAGAGTGTTTAATATAAATCCAGAAACTGTGATACTTAAGTAGTGTGTTTGCTACATGTGAACAACAAATCCAATATCTTTTATGGTCTCTATTTTAAATATTGGTATATATATATATATAATATTCAGTGTCTTTCGCTTTGGAGAGAAGGTCTGTTAGGAATTAACCTTACCACCCATTTTATTGATATGGTAAATTACCTTCTAAACAATGTGTTAGAACTTGAGCTGGCTTTTTTAAGTCATATTGGACCAACATATCTTAAAGGGAGAGCATTTGCAGACGACAATACAATGGACAGTATATCACCAATTCCAGAAATGTTGAGGTATTTAGACTGAGCGGCACTATTCCTAATCAACTTAACATTCTCCCTAAGTTTAAAGGGTAATCCAGATGTGGACCCCTTGCTCATGGTGTCTAGAGGGGTATCGGCTATACCTCGCTGATGAGGCCTAACAAGCCCGAAAGGATCATCTGGGGTTGCTGAATGTCTCGTGCAGAGATACCTGGCCTGAATGTCAGATCTTAACCGCAGTTTTGGGTGGGATCACTCTGATTTGGAAATTACCTAAATTCCCTTTGTAATGGCACAAGATAAGTTAAAACTAGCTTGGGATCTTAGCAGGGATCACCGAAGGGCAAGCTCCTTGACTCCATTTTCAGTATTCTCCAGCACCCTGTTTTATTTTTTTTGCTCTAACAATAAATAGCATTTCAAGCAACTAAAAGGGTCAATCTAAGCATCAAGACCACTTCAGTGATTTGAAGTTGTCCTGGTACCTTTAGTCTGAATGTTCAGCATTTCGCTATGAAATCCCTCTGCTGCCGGAGAATAACCCCACCTTAGGCAGCATCATTGGGATGGAACTACAGTTCCGGGCTTGTTTATGTCAATTCTGTGCATAATTCTATGCACATAGTTGCATTCATTGGCTCAACAGCAGAAGCCAGATTCACATCACAGCCAGCAAGAGAGGACCATCAGTGCCTGACAGGACCAGGTAAGAGGGTATTTGGGAATGGGGTCATTGTATTCCTTTAATCATAAGTAGTATAGAGAGCTGTAGTGTACATGCAGTATGATCTGCAACTCTTTAAATTTAATAGAATTGCATTTTGATCAAATACAGTGCCCCATAGTAAGCAGTGTCCCTGAATGTCCTCTCCCTTAGGCACTAGATCAAATAAAATACTTGGCAATTATGTCACGTAAGGAACTATCTAGCCTGTATACAGTTTATTTTCAAAACCATCAATACCCCCTTGTTCTAAATGGGACAAGCTATATCACTTGCTTTCTTTTTCAATTGTTAAACTCAATTCAAGTTCTTCCTATTTTCATTAGACTTACTTAAACAAAGTTCTCATTCATTCCAAAAGTTGATATTATTTCTTACCACTTACTGCAGACATCTACTATGGGGGATAGTTTAACTAAACTGCAGCAGTTTTGTTACAGTAAAGAAAAAGGCCTAGTTGGGAAGGAGCGTCTTACATAGTTACATAGTTAAATAGCTGAAAAGAGACTTGTGTCCATCAAGTTCAGCCTTCCACACATATGTTTTTGCTTTTGATCCAAAAGAAAGCAACAAAAAAACAGTCTGAAACAAACTAGGAATAAATTCCTTCTTGACCTCAAAATAGCAGTCAGATATCTCAAGCAGGTTCAAGCAGCTATTACCCCACTAATTAGAAATTATATCCCTGTATGTTATGTTTTTGCAAATATTTATCCAATTGCTGTTTAAACATCTGTATTGACTCAGATAAAACCACCTCTCCACCTCTTCAGGCAGAGAATTCCATATACTTATTGCTCTTAAAAAAACAAAAACCCTTCTTTGCCTTAGATGAAATCTCCTTTCTTCCAGCCTAAATACGTGACCTTGTGTCCTATGTATAGCCCTGTTTATGAATAGATTTCCAGGTAATGGTTTGTACTGGCCCCGAATATATTTGTATAATGTTATCATATCCCCTCTGAGGCACCGTTTTTCCAAACTAAAGATATTTACATTTTTTAACCTTTCTTCGTAACTAAAATGCTCCGTTCCTTTTATAAATTTTGTAGCCCGTCTCTGCACTTTTTCTAGTGCCATAATATCCTTCTTTAGAACAGGTTCCCAAAATTGCACAGCATATTCAAGGTATGGTCTTACCAGTGATTTATAAAGAGGCAAACTTATATTTTCATGCAAAGAATTGATGCCCCTATTTATAAATGACAAAATCTTACTGGCCTTAGCAACTGCAGATTGACATTGCATATTGCTGCCTAATTTGTTGTCTATAACAATTCCCAAATCATTCTCGTGTGTGGTTATCCCTAATTCACCACCATTTAGGGGGTAAGTTGCTTGTGCATTCTTGACCCCAAAGTGCATAACTTTGCATTTCTCTACATTAAATTTCATCTGCCATTTTAGTGCCCAGTCCCCCAATTTATTGAAATCCCTCTGCAGCAAAGCAATATCCTGCTCACATTTTATTACTTTATAAAGTAATCATCTTTAAAAAAAATTTAGTCTCGCAAGCTGTTAGAAGTTGTTATGGGAGAAGGTAATGTTTTGATCAGACCTTACTGGATCTTAAGTGTCATATTGTCTGGTAGCCTATCTAAATCTCTGAATTGAGTTGAAAATAGAAAATAGATAATTAAAAAGTAATCTATGAGGAGTGGGTCCATTGCCTTTGGGTTTACACCCCGTGTTAGCTAACACGTCTTGGAGAATGTACATGCTAGGAATAGGGTTACAACTTGGAAATACTCTGACTAAGTTCCAACAGTGGTTGGAGTCCAACCCCCACTTTGGAATGAAAGTAATGGACCTTTGGTCCCATACATGTGCATATGAGGTTCTGGCAAATACAGGGTGGAGGGATCAGTGTGCCTTTCTGAGGACCTTTTCTTAGCGGCAGTACCAGAACAGAGTATCATCATTTTTGCTCCAGTATTTTTGTGTCTATTGCTTTGGTTCCCACATGGATAAGGGCTTGCTCTTGTGGATAGGCCACAAGTGAGAGGTTCACTCAAAGCCTTACGTTGGTTTATGGGTTTCTCAGGGCATTGCAGGAAAAATTTGATAAGGATTTAGATTGAATCCCATGGCAGCACATTTCACAAGGCACACTGGTTTGGATGCAGTTGGATTGTAATTCAAAGTTTGAAGTTTTGCCTTACAAGGCTTTCTTCCCTTTGGGTTATTTTGTGGCACTGAAAACTAGTGAGTTGGCCGCTGAGTCCATTTCTACAGTTAAAACATATTTGTTTTGGGACCATGTGCAGTAATGGAAAAAAAAGGAAAATGTTTTTCATACTTAATTTAATTTGTATTCATATAGTCATTTTCTTTTCCTGGTCATAGGCCATGGCAGCACAATAATGGATTGCTCCTCCCTATCCCTATTTAGAAAGGAACTAATTAAAAAAAAAAAAGGTACAGATACCTCCTCCTCCCTCTATCTTGTCATAAGCAATATCCCAGGGTGGGATCTTTGTGCTGACATGGCCTATGAGCAGGAAAAGAAAATTAAGGTAAGTTTTAATATATTTTACTTTTTCCTGGCCATATCCATGGCAGCACAACAATGGGTAATACCCAAGCAATAACCAAGGGAGGGAATAAAGAAAAACTCAAACTCCAAATTATATAATGCAAGTGTATTAGCACAAATAAACCAAAACATGACACTCACTGCAAATAAGTGGTAGAAAGAGGATCCAGGCACTCCCAAGTATCTTAAATTTTATTTATTAGGATAAGTGAGACACCGCAACATTTCGATCCCTGAAACGGTCTTTGTCAAGCTTGACAAAGACCCTTTCAGGGGCTGGTGCTGGCCCTTGGTCCGGTTTAGCACTGGGATCTTCACGTGATTGGAGTGCGGGGCCGTTTTTTCTCTTTTTTTTTTCTTTTTTTGCAATCACTGCAAATAAATCAAACTTATCAGTTAGATGCGGAAAGGAAAGTTCTGCCAAATTGATCAAATTGACCAGCCTTTACATTTATTCAAAAATGTCTTGAAGATGACCAAGTAGCTGCTTTGCAAATTAGTTCTGGAGATACTTTTGCTGCTTCTGCCCAGGATGAAGAGAGGGATCGAGTAGAGTGCACTTTTAGACCTTCAGGGATCCACGTCTTAGATCCTTTATAGGGTTTGATGATAGCTGATACTATCCATCTACTTATGGCTAATTTAGGCGCTTGAAGGCCTCTTCTAATACCATTAGGTATGACAAAAAGTCTTTGAGAGATTCGCCATTCTGAAGTTCTTTGCACATACATTTTCAGGCATCACACTAAAACAATAGGTTCCCTATTTGTTTCTTCTTCATTGTTTTGTTCCTCCGAATGCAATGTTGGGAGCACTATTTCTTTATTTATATGGAATGCTGAAGTCACCTTAGAGCGGAATTCAGGAACTGTCCTTAATATTACTCTGTCCTTATAGAATTGTGAAAGGTTCCTTATTAGATAAAGCATGAAGTTCCGATACCCTTCTTCCAGAGGCTTAGCCCACTAGTAGAACTGTTTAAATAGTGAGCAGATGATCAGAAATAGACTCCAATGGCTCAAACGGATCAGATGTAAGTGCTTTCAGAACCAGCAGAAAATCCCATGGTGGAGCAATAGATTTCATAGGTGGCTTGATCTTTAGGACTGCTGTCAAAAATCTGGCTATATCCATGTCAAAAGCCCATTCATGGTTGGTATGAGCTGAAAGGGCTGAAATATGGGCTTTCAAAGTATTATTATAACTTAACCCTTTGCCTTAGCCGGATTGCAGAAACTCCAGAATATCTTTGTTTGATGGTTTCTGAATATCTATTTGTCTAGATATCAATCATGAAGAAAATACATCCCAGACTTTGTAATATGTGGCTGAAGTAGACTTTCTTCTTGCCTGTAAGAATTTATAAATCACTGCTTGTGAAAAAACTTTTTCTCTTAAATTTTGAGTTAAATTAAATGTGGCATATACCAAGGTGATGCGCTATCCCCAATGCTGTTCTGCATAGGCCTCAACCCCCTTAGCCAGATCATCAAGAAGAGTGGATACTGATACAGGTTCAAGAGTGGAGCTACCATCAGCCATCTACTCTACATGGACGACATCAAGCTGTATGCCAAGAATGAGCGTGACATTGACTCACTGATCCACCTAACAAGGATATACAGCAAAGACATCGGAATGTCGTTCGAACTACAGACGTGCGGGCAGATGATAGCAAAAAGAGGGAAGATGATCTGGACAGAAGGAGTTGAAGTTCTAGAAGGCCAAATACAAGATGTAGAGAACAACTACAAGTACCTGGGGGTATCACAAACTCATGGCAACCATGAGGAAGAGGCAAGGAGGATAGCAACATCCAAGTACCTCCAAAGAGTCAGAAAGGTCCAGAAGTACCAGCAAAATGGCCAGAATCCATGCCATCAACACATATGCCCTACCAGTCATCAGGTACCCAGCGGGAATAATAACCTGGCCAAGAGAAGAACTGGTCACCATGGACGTCAAGTCCAGGAAACTACTCACTATGAATGCACCTAGAGACTGTACACCTGCTATAAAGAAGGAGGTCGGGGCCTGATGAGTGTCAAGGGTACAGTCCTGGATGAAACACAGAGCATCCACAAGTACATCACGAAGATGGCTCGCAAAGATGAACTGCTAAGGGAATGCCTGAGACTTCCACAGATTGAGGATGCAGAAAAAGAAGAGGTTTCTTGGCAAGACAAACCTCTCCATGGGGTGTACCACCAGCAGATAGTGGATGTGGCTCACATGACAAACTCCTACCAGTGGTTGGAAAAGGCAGGACTGAAAGACAGCACTGAGACACTAATCCTAGCAGCACAGGAGCAGGCACTCAGCACCGGATCAATAGAAGCTGGAGTCTACCACACCAGGCAAGACCCAAGGTGCAGACTGTGCAAAGAGGCATCTGAGACAGTCCAGCACCTAGTAGCCGGATGCAAGATGTTAGCAGGAACAGCATACATTGAGAGACACGACCAAGTTACAACCAAGAAACATCTGCACAGAATATGGATTGGACCTGCCTAAGTCCAGATGGGAAATATCACAAAGGGTAGTCGAGAATGACAGGGCTAAGATCCTGTGGGACTTCAAGATCCAGACAGACAAGCAAGTGCTGGGCAACCAACCAGACATCATGGTGGTAGACAAGGAACGAATGACTGCAGTAGTGGTGGATATGGCAATACCCAGTGACTATAACATCAGGAAGAAGGAACATGAGAAGGTGGACAAATACCAAGGATTGAAAGAAGAACTAGAAAGGAAGTGGAAAGTGAAGGCAGTAGTTGTCCCAGTTGTCATAGGATCACTCGGGGCTGTGACTCCCAAGTTGGGGGAAAGGCTTCAACAGATTCCAGGTGGGACATCTGAGATCGCTGTCCAGAAGTGTGCAGTTCTGAGAACAGCTAAGATACTGCGCAGTATCCTCAAGGACCTGAGAATGAGGAATAAACATACCACCCAGGAGGGGTGAGAAAATTAGTACACATACATATATATACATATATATATATATATATGTTTTCATATAAAATTTATTTATTGTAAAAAAATTCTAAATATCAAATTTGATGATGAGACCATATGGCTCCAAAGTTATAAGTTTGTGTACCCACTTCATTTCTTCTCTACCCATTTTAAAGATGTGATCCCCATGTCTGTAAGATGTATTAACTACTTGTACACCTAAAAAAGTTAGACCCCCTAGGATCACTATTATGCTGTTATTTAAAATGTGCAAAAACACAGTGTTGTGTGACACCTTGTAAGATAGTATCTACATGCCCTCCTATTATTTTATGCAATGGACGTATTGTATGGCCCACGTATTGCAAACCACATAGGCATATTAAAAGATAGATAACATTTCGGGGAAAGCATGTGATAAAACCATTGATAGGAAACACTCTCTTTCATTAGATTTGTTTTAAATTTGTTGACACCTTTCAAGGTTTTGTTTTTACTGTATTTACAACCTGTGCACGAATTGCACAAAAAAACTTTTTTTTATAATTTAATCATTTAAATGATAAAAAAAGGTTTTTATTCGTGCAATAAGTGCACGCAGAATATGAGAGTATAGTATAACTTTAGTTTGTGCACATTTGCAGCAGCTCTTTTTATTTATTTTTTGCTCTGAATTATACTGTGGGAGCATTTTAGCACAGTGCACTTTACTTTGAATTTTATGTGCATAGCACATCATTATTACACAGTTTTACAATATATGCACTATTGTATATATAACTTATTTATGGTTTTAATATTGCACTCAAGGTGCCTTAATTCAAAGTGAATTGAAATGATGTGAAAATATCCAAATTCCGACTGGAATATCAATTCTCATATTTACTAAAACAATCAGAACAATCAGCCAAATATACCGAACTGGAAACAATCAGACAAATTCATTCTGTGCCTGGTTTAGATGCTTTTCACATCTGAATACAAAGTTCAAAGTATAGAATTTGGAATAAGTAACAATTTTAAACTAATTTAAATTAATTATGGAGCGAATGCATCCAATAGGATGCACATTCGCAAAATTATCAATCACTTGCATTTGTGCAAGTAAACACTGGAAGCACTAGCAGGCAAATTGTTAAAAAAAAATGTTAAAAAAACAAAACCTAGAAAATGTGAGCATTAACCATGAGGCCACTGGCCAGCACTAAAGTGAAAAACATTTTTAAAAGCCTATGAGTGTTCACTATGTTTTAAAACTCTATAATGTCCACAAACACCATGCCACGAGTGGAAGCATATCTGCTAAATAGTGCGCTATAGCTGCCCAGTCACTAAGAAAGGCCTGTAAACTATCGGGAATGGAGGAGGGTGTCCTCCCCTGTTCCTCCACCCATATGCTTCGGATAGGGGAGCAGAAATTCAATAATGGGGGGTGGACAGTTCACCCATGGGCGGTAGGTGATGGCTATTAAACAAACAGTAGAAGGTGGACATGCTATTGTTCACACCGCATCCCCCCAACCTATAAATTTTGAAAGGGGGGGTATTTAATGTCATAAGCCCATACACATATCCATTGTAAAGCACTACAGAATTTTGCCGGCGCTATATAAACAATAAAATTATAAAAATAATAAGGGACGGTGGACATGTCATTGTCCACCCCCCAAAGTTAGGGCCAATCCTCTCTTAATTGAAAAAAAACAGTAGTATACCGACTAAACTTGAATAATCAATCTGCTGAATTGAAGGGGTTCCAGGTGAACCTCACTAGCACCCAAAGTGATAAACCAGAGAAAAAAAAGTGGAAAACACCTTCAAATAAGCATGTAATCAATACAACCTGGAGAATATATCCAGAATATGAATATTCAATATGAGAATATAGTGTAATAAACGAAAATGCAAATCAGGCCTCTCACCCCCCTGGGGTATATGAATATATGTCTTGATAGTAGATCAAAAACGAAGTATGTCTTAAAGAAATGGATAAAAAGAGCCATACATGGTGAAGTATGTATAAAATAGTACAAAAAATATTTATTGGGAGCACTTACAGACATAAAATGGTAGTAGGCATATCTCCACTCTCAGTGGAACTGGATGGCAGTGTAGAAGTAGACAGCACAAATCCAATTCGAAGTAGTAGAGAGCAGGAACAATCAATCAGCATACAATAAAATTGAAATAAAAATAACAAGCAGTAAAGTCCAATATCCAACGCGTTTCGTCCAGGTGAGTAAAGGACTTCTTCAGGGATATGTAGAAATACGTCCGTGGAGGAGCTTCTTATACCCGTCGCAATCTTCTTTCATGCCGTTCACCGGCAGCGTGCGTTCCAGATTGGAATGCAAGAAGGAACTTCCTGTATCGTCCGTCTTCCGAATTGCGCATGCGTGAAAAGACAAAGTTCTATGCGCTCGAGCGTCGAGTGCGTTAGTGCGCATGCGTAAGGTCTAAATGAAGAGAAAAGGTACACAACAGGCGAACATGT
This sequence comes from Pelobates fuscus, assembly GCF_036172605.1. Lineage (NCBI taxonomy): Eukaryota > Metazoa > Chordata > Amphibia > Anura > Pelobatidae > Pelobates > Pelobates fuscus. The sequence continues at coordinate 42,583,093 of NC_086327.1, read as the reverse complement.
CGCCATATAGATGAATGCTACGATAAACATACTATGAAAAAAACTATTTGAGCGAACAGCCACTAGAATAGGTATAAAAGAGTATATGTGAAGCCAATAACAAATGAATATGGCTATTATATCGTAACCAGAATAGATGGATGTATATTTAAAGACAAAGGCATTATTTCAAACATGTATTTAAAGGCAAAGGTATTATTTTAAACATACCTATATATATATAAAAAAAAAATTAAAATATAGCAAAAATAATACTATCAAAATTGATTGTAACAAAACCAAATATCAATACAATAATATAGTAATATAAGTAGTAATATAATCCTCTCTTAATACCCACCCAGTGGCTAGATGTCCCAAAACCACCAGCTACTCTTCCTCAACATAAGACTTTCCTACCAACTGTAATTATGATAGTAATGGGGGGGGAGGGGGGAGGAGCAAATCCATTTAATACAGTAAGAAAAAAAATCATACCAGCAGTCAGCTTTCTTCTAAAGTCTTATTCTCTTCAGCCACAAAAACATAAAAATCCTTTACATCCCAATGTTACTGTTACAGCCAAAAAGGTATTAATTGATATGAGTAAATAAGGTGTAATCTCTGTCTTAGCCATATCTCCAGTTGAGGTTTGGGCTCTAAGCAGCTGGGGAGCCTCATTCACTGTTAAAACATTCAAAACGCTGAATAAAAGAACAAATGCCAAGAGACTCCAAGTACTATAAACACTTCAACGAGATGACATGGTTCTAGTGCATACAGTGTCCCTTTAAGGATAAATTATATTTTTTTTATGCTCTAAGTGCATTGGTTGGCAGCTGTGGGGAGTAAAGAGAAATTTGTGAAAGGTTTCTTCGATTATTGGCATTTATGCATCCATACTAACTTTCTGATTTATGCTAGGGAAAACCGACTGTGCTAAAAGTCAATAATTATATTTAAAAAAATGTTCTTCTGTTGAAAGTCACGTTGTATTGTTCAAAATATTGTAAAAAAAAATAGGAGTTTCTTCACAAAATAGCTGCTATTTTTCCTTTTGACTATTTTGGCATAAATATTGTACTTGATTTCAGTTACCCACAATTCACTGTTTAGCGATTAAACCCCATTCCTGAAAGTAATTGAGGTGAGTTACAAATTATATAAGCAGTTGAGCAGCGTGAAGAGGAACTGGAAACTAATAAAAATAACACATAGAAAAAAAAATAGAAATGTTGGCAAATGGAATGAAAAATGAAACGATCAAAAGAAATCTTTGTGGGGGGGGGGGTATGAGGGGAAAGAACAAAACATAAAACATATGAATACATAAGAGGCAGGGGTGTACTCGTCATTCAGCAAGGTATAATATCTAACCCTTTTTGTTTAGTTCCAGGAATGCTTGCCTTATGTTTCCTCCTGCAGATTAATTCAATGTCATTATTACGTCATATTGTTCACGGAATAGACACGTACAAAAAAAAATCCTTCTTACCAGAAATATGGGTAAAAAAATGTAAATGCACATTCTCAATTCAATGGGGAACACTTCCCAGCTTGAATGGAGAACACAGTGTTCTTATTGTTTTTTTTTAGGTTTTCCATGCTGCCATTGATTTTTTTTTTTTCTGTGCTAATCTTTCTTCTTTCTCTCGCCTGCTTTTTCTAAGCGGCAAGGTGTCTACACAAGTCTTGACGGTGGTACTCCCAGAGAGAATACAGCTGGTAGCAGAGATTAATAAATGCACGGAAATAATTTATTCGTATCAGTAGGCTGTTGCGGATCCCTGAGAATGGACGGGCAGTGGAGTTCATTTTTTTTTTCTTTTCTAAACAGTTGCTCGTATACAGTAAATATAATGGCAGTTTGAAGCTATCACGCTGAGTTCAGTGGGAGAATAATGACCCCTGGCAGTGCAATCCTTTGATACTGTTACGAGAAGCGAGAAGGAATTTGCTGCACCCTCTGTGTGGCATTGTGAACCTGATACAGATACTCCCTCATTTTCACAATTTAAAACTCACCTCTTCAGGAAAAAATTGCTAAGTTTTTTGTTTTTTTTTCCATTCAGAAAGCAATATGCAAAAGTCTTAAAAAAAAAATGCACTACGTTTTTTACTTTATAGATTAACGTGTACCTCTCATCTGTGTTTTGCACATTTGTATTTCTGCATATATAAATATTTAGATTGTCATTGTATCTATAAACAAATAAACAATAATATTCACAAACAAATGTGCCATTACACAGCCCGAAGGAACAACAACTGACGCCATTGCTAGTTGTATGCGTGAGTTTTGATAAAGGGTCAGTCGACACGAAATGCATAGATTGTTGTAACTGTACTGATTTTGTGAGCTTCCATCGTATGTAGATTGCAAGACTTTTAATGCATATTTCAATACAGTTTTATTTAGAAAGAGCAGTGGGGAATGTCCATGCTGAAAGTTGCTATGTATTATATACTATGGCATATTGGTGGACTGACTGATATTCGCAATGATCTTAATCCTAAGGTGGGGGTTACAATTAATGAATGGATGAAACCACTGTAATGGCGTTCTGCATGTTGCTGCAGGAGAGCGATATCTGTTCGTGTGTGTAAAGAAAGACCTATCTTTTCCCTGTTTTCATATATTTTTGTACAGTTGTATGTATGTGTGCGCATGCTCGACAACATTTGTTCGTGGTCGTGTATGAGAGACACAGTACGTCTTGAAGTTTCCGGATGGGAGCACCTAATGTGAACTAGAAGAAGAAAGTGAGAAAGAGAGAATGACCTAAGGCAGACGTGGGCAACATTTGGCCCTCCAGATGTTGTGGACTACATCTCCCGTAATGATCTTACAGCAGTAACATTTGGAATGCCGAATTTCCTAGCCCTGTAAGGTATGTGTGTGCGAATTAAGCATTAATGGTGTTTACTAATTTAATTTATGCTTTCGGTTTTATTATTAACGCCCTGGCTACTAAGTTGTACAAAAAATTGTCAAGCCCTGTGTTAAAGATCCTTTATCAAAAGAATGTATCAGGCTCTATTCTAAAATTGTCTGTAATTGCAAGGTTAAACATCTTATAATGTGACCCTACCTTGTTGCACCTTGGCCTAAACTCTCTAGAAAGCTTTTAATATTTATTCTCATTACATATTTAAGCCAGTTAGTTTAGCTGAAAAGGCAGAAAAGTAGTATAACCCTCAAAAACCCCAATATTTAAAACTCAGGAGGCATTGAAATATTTAAAATACTATTTATAACTATGTCTATACTCTCCCTGTTCCTAATAAGCCCATGTAGCTTTTTCTCTACCAAATCTAGTGCAATATTAGTGGAAGAATGAACTACAACTCATTGCTTATCTCCAAACACATAGCTAGATCTGCTCTTTTGACTTTGACCCTTTAAATACTTATCAACCTGTACCCAGACATGATAAGGATGATGACCTACCGAAAGACTTCAGAAGTTGAAAATGATTATTTAGAATCTTGAATATTTTACCTCATAACTGCTTTATTTGCCACCAGTTTCTCCACATGGATCCAGATTTGTAAAACAAAAAAAAACATGAAATTATCTGCTCCAATTGCTATTCCTCCATTGACTAGCATGAAGGGTTGTTTTTGTTCTGTAAGAAATAATGATAAAGCATTGTTATTGTTATCCCTTTGGGGATTGATAGCATGATTCATAAAATCAATGATACAATAAGAATGTTTTGATGACTCCAGATGGCACAAGACATCAAAGCCTTTGTTGTAGCTTGCCTACATTAGATATGATCAAACGATTCTTGTTTAAAGGGACACTCCACTGTCCACTGTCATTGGAGGTATGTCTAAACACAGCTTGCAAAAACTGCAGACCTCTTGTCTGGTGCCTTTGAAAGGCCTCCTCTTCTAACCACGCCCAGAATTTATGTGACTGTCCAATCACAGACTTCCCAATGCAGCTCAATGAGAAGTCTCTGCAAGGCAGGTACTCTGGCCAATTATCTGCCCCCTGAGTCCAGCTCCACTGAGCTAACCAAACCAGAAAGTAACAACATGTCGTCTGATTGAGAAGTCAGGGGGATGCAGCAAGGTTAATTTATAAATGTGTCAATTTCTGTTGAAACCTGCACTTTTTCCAAAATAAAAAAAATAGGACACACTCTTCACACATAACGCTTTTCAGCAAGCTAAATTGCTTTTTGGGTCTGGAGTGTCCCTTTAATGCCTTTATCATGATCATCCAGGCATTGAGAGATCTATGTGCCTCAAGCCCTCCATCCCTGATGTATCTTTCTTTATCTCCTTCTGGATGAGGCTGGCAGGAGCAATATCACCTTTGTATTCGTTTTGCCTGTGTACAAAAAGATACCGTCGCCATGCATTGCACACTGAATGGGAAGATGCCTGCTCTTATAAACTGTCATTCATGAAAGGTGATAGGAATGTCAAAGCGGTCAGAATTTAATAAATATTCATATTTTGTTGTCTTTTGTCTTTTCAGTAAGAATACATAATACAAACCCTGCTTTATTGTGTACAATTGAATGTATATGCCAGTAAATTCCCGAAGCAAAATGTAAGTGGGTTTTTTTTTATAACTATTCTATCAATGCAATACTGATGTGACAAGCCGGCTTTAATGCTCTCTGTCTCTGTTCTTAATTTCCGCACCATGTGTGCAGAAATTCATAGTTGGCGTTTTTTTTAGCAGGGAGCAGATGGTCTGTAAATCTCTACATTAGTGATCAGCAGTAGTGTACATACCTGGGACATGACCCAGCTAGGTTTACAGGCGGTAGCATCCTGCCACCAGAGCAGGCACCTGTTAACTGGCTGCACTGTGGGCAGCAAGGGGAAAGTTGGGATAACATGGTACACTCGCAGTATTGAAGCTGGAAGCCAGGATGTGACATCACCCCAGCCCCACCATCAGTACTGAGCAAACAAATCTGTTTATAGGATGAGGTTCCACTCCAGCTCTTGTTTTCAAGGGAGCCCACACATACACATACAAACTCAATTAATGATTAAAATCAAATAAACAAAGTATGTGTGTTTATATATCTGTGTGTGTGTGTGTGTATATGAATGTTTCAGTGTGTCAGTCCATGTGTGTTTACATGAATGTGTGTTCATGAATGTGTCAGTATGTATGTGTCCCTCTATTTGCATATGTGTTTTTATGACAATAAAAGCTCACTGACAAACACAAGCTCACTAAAGACAAGCTCACTACAGACAAGCTCACTGACACACAAGCTCACTACAGACACACTCGATGATACACATACAAGCTCACTACAGACAAGCTCACTGACACATTATATATCAATGTGTGACCATGTGTCCATGTGTGTGCATATATGAATATATGTGTGTATACAAATGTAAGTATGTGTGAATATGAATTTCAATGTACGTATGTCAATATGCATGTGAGTATGCGCATGTTATTTTCCTAAAAAATGGGTTAAGGGTGCATAGTGAGACACAAAATAAAATTCTACAGTATGGGAAGTGGTGCCAAACTATGGTTCTGTCTTCGGTGACATGTAACTTGGTGTCCTGAAGAAAATAACTTTTATTAGAGCTGTTTTCAGCAGATTAAAAGTAAATAAAAATTAGATTAGAACCCAGGATTATTGGGGTACCCTCGAAAGATTTTAAACAGGTTTTTTTTGTACGTGAATCCATTTCCTGTAATTTTGTATAAATGAGGGCTTTTTCAGCAGTACTGCAGTTAAATAAGACTTGTTTTGGGTAGAGCTTGCCAATTTCTATATTTTTCTATAAAAGGAAATTGTCCAGAATTGACGGTGATTTTAGTGAAATTGGTTAGTTACATTTTCAGTATTGCATGTGTTTGCTTGTTTGGCGTTCTGATGGTAAATTATAGTGTGAATGTGAGTGTAGCAGCAATTAGCAGGTGTTATCAATTGCTCAGGGACAGATTTATCTATAAATAATATATAAACATAGGAAGGGAGGGGGAATGAGATTCTTGCAAACGTGGTTCATGAATAGATACTGCGGTATGTTTGGTTTCTGAAAAGGATGAAAAAAAGAAATAAGACAAATTGAGAAGCTTTATGTAGGAAAAAGTGCTATCCTATTAACACCCAATGAAATTACTGTAGGTGGGTAAATCCTCTCCTGCCATTAGAAATATTGATATATATTTATAAGAAAATAAATAATAGCACTGGTGAAACCCTTTACTAAAAAAAAAAATAACAATAATAAAGTGGCAGCTTTAGTCTTATATTTCAGTCTATTTGGATGGAAAATTATTTTTATATCATGTTGGCTTATCCCCATATTTAACAAATACGCAGTTAAAACATTTCAAATAATGTAATGTAGAATCCATACTGCTCTATCCTGGAACTGACATCCTGCATGTTGATTCTCTGTCATTCATTGTAAGCTCTGTACATTAAAACTGACAGTCAGCACAGAGAAAATATATAGAGAAAATCAGAATGTATGGTTCTATGTATCCTCATCATTTGCAATGTGTTACAAATATACAAAATTAAGTCCTGGCCCAAACTCCCACTACTCGGCAGCAATGACTATAATACATACATATAATAAAACACAAAGAAAAAAGTTGCTTGCACACTATCCCAAATCCCTATGCACATTTAAATAACTAGAGGATTTTTAGTATCACTCCAATGGTCAAGTGTAAGCTTGCCTGCCTCGTCAACCTCTTGGGTGAGTCCTATACTAACAATTCACCTTGCTTGCTTTTAGCTAAAAGGTAAAATCTCTAATGAGACAGAGTGGGGTATTTTTTTAAATGTAAGGCAAAACCTCTTTTTTGGCTTTTTGGGTTTTATTGAACCCTGGCTATGCTTGGACGGAACTGGATTGTGAAATAATTTGCAAAATTTCTCACATAAATGACAAAAAGTGTTAACATAAATTAAAGGTGATTTACAATGTTTTATAAAATGGTGTAATTTATAGAGATGTGATAGTTACCCATTACATACCAAATAAAACAAGTAAAGGTGCCAGGGGTCCAGGTGGGGTATTAATATGACAGGTAGGGGCGAACACAGTGTCTCACGCCTTTCTTCCAACCCTGTGGATTTGAGATGGGGGTTAATAATGATAATAATGTGGTTTGGCCAAAAGTTACCCAAAAATTATGTAGAGATAGGTATCTCACACCACAATAAATGAGGTGGTTCACACTACAGAATGCTCAATGTTTTAGTCTTGTGTGTGCAAATAAAAAGATTGCAGTCCTTGACGAATTTCCTGGTAGATGAAAATGTTCTGCGACATAGGTTTCTTCATTTGTTTGTTCAATCACAGTTTTAAAGGATACCTCTACTCAAAGGTATGGTTTGCATAGATTTCTCACTGGCTATGTCTGGCAATTTTTGTTTTAGTTCATGTTTCAGAGTCGCTTCAAAATTCTATTAACCAGTCAGTTTAGGATGGACCACTGCCCTTCCCAACCAAAATGTAGGAGGAAGAAACCTTCCTAGGAGATCCATTGCAATAAATAGTGAGCTTCAGGGTTGAGATATAGTGATGTCCCAAACTGTTAGCTGGCGAATAGTTCCTGGCGAACATCGCTTGTTCGCCACGGACGGCGAACACATGCGCTGTTCGGTCCGCCCCCTATTCCTCATCATTGAGTAAACTTTGACCCTGTACCTCACAGTCAGCAGACACATTCCAGCCAATCAGCAGCAGACCCTCCCTCCCAGACTCTCCCCCCTCTTGGACAGCATCCATTTTACATTCATTGTGAAGCTGCATTCTTAGTGAGAGCCCTACAGTGTAGCTGCTGCTGATTTGATAGGGAAATGGATAGCCAGGCTAGTGTATTCAGTGTCCACTACAGTCCTGAAGGACTCATCTGATCTCTGCTGTAAGGACAGCACCCCAAAAAAGCCCTTTTTAGGGCTAGAACATCAGTCTGCTTTTTTTTTCTGTGTAATGTAATTGCAGTTGCCTGCCTGCCAGCCTGTGTGTCAGGCTCACAGCATATACTGTGCTCACTTGCCCAGTGCCACCACTCACTCACTGGTGTCACAATAGCTTGCATTTAAAAAAAAACAAAACTTTTTTGACTGTAATATAATAGCAGTCAGTTTCCTTCACTAGTGTGCGTTTCAGGGCCTGCCAGGGCACCGTGTCACACCAGTGCCACTCATATCTGTTGTCACAGTAGCTTGCATGCATAGTACCACTAATCGAAAAAAAAATGACAGGCAGAGGCAGGCCACCCCACAGGGGCCGTCGTGGTCGTGGTGCCGTGATTCCCTTTGGCCCTAAAATAATGCCCAGTGTTCAGAGGCCACATACCCTGAACTTGAAAAGTTCTGAGGACATAGTTGACTGGCTAACACAGGACACCCAATCTTCTACAGCTTCCGCTCGGAACCTCGACGCACCATCCTCCTCCAGCTTAGCTTCAGGCACCTCTAAAGTTACCACTCGCCCGCCTGCCGCCACCACCAACACTAGCACCACAGCCGCTTCACTTGGTATGTCGGAGTTATTTACACATCAGTTGGAAGAAATGAGTGATGCGCAACCATTATTGCCAGAGGATGTAGATAACAGGGATATGTCTCAGTCAGGCAGCATTACACACGTACGGTGTGATGATGATGATGTTGTACCCACTGCTGCTTCCTTTGCTGAGTTGTCAGATACAAGTGAAGCGGTTGATGACGATGCGTCCGTGGATGTGACGTGGGTGCCCGCTAGAAGAGAAGAACAGGGGGAAAGTTCAGATGGGGAGACAGAGAGGAAGAGGAGGAGACGAGTTGGAAGCAGGGGGAGGTCGTCGCAAGGAGCTAGTGGCACAGTCAGACAGCATGCATCGGCACCCGGGGTCAGCCAGACAGCACGCCAATCAACGCATGCTGTTCCCACCACCAGAATGCCGTCATTGCAGAGCTCAGCAGTGTGGCATTTTTTTTGTGTATCTGCCTCTGACAACAGCGATGCCATTTGCAACCTGTGCCAAAAGAGAGAGTCGTGGGAAGTCCAACACCCAGCTAGGTACAACTGCTTTGCGAAGGCACATGATCGCACATCACAAACGCCTATGGGATCAACACATGAGTACAAGCAGCACACAAACTCAAAGCCGCCATCCTCCTCCTGGTCCAGCATCTTCAGCCACATTAACCACTGCTGTCCTCCTTGCCCCCTCTCAACCATCCGCCCCTCCGTTTCTCGCCTTGAGCAGTTCCTGCTCATCTGCCCACAGTCAGGTCTGTCAAGGACATGTTTGAGCGTAAGAAGCCAATGTCAGAAAGTCACCCCCTTGCCTGGCGTCTGACAGCTGGCTTGACTGAACTCTTAGCCCGCCAGCTTTTACCATACAAGCTGGTGGAGTCTGAGGCGTTCAAAAAATTTGTAGCTATTGGGACACCACAGTGGAAGGTACCCGGCCGAAATTTCTTTGCACAAAAGGCAATCCCCAACCTGTACTCGATTGTGCAAAAGGAAGTAATGGCATGCCTGGCACACAGTGTTGGGGCAAGGGTCCATCTGACCACTGATACCTGGTCTGCAAAGCATGGTCAGGGCAGGTATATCACCTACACTGCGCATTGGGTAAACCTGCTGACGGCTGCCAAGCATGGAATGCGTGGCCCTGCAGAGGTGACACCGCCACGACTTGCAGGCAGGCCTGCTGCCACCTCCTCTACTCCTCCTACTCCATCCTCTTCCATAACCTCCTCGGCTGAGTCCTCTTCTGCTGCTGCATCTTGCTCCACATCAACGGCACCCCCCCAGCTCCCCAGGTACTGTTCCACATCCCGGATACGGCAGTGTCACGCCGTCTTGGGGTTGACTTGCCTGAAAGCAGAGAGTCACACCGGACCAGCACTCTTGTCCGCCCTGAACACACAGGTGGATCAGTGGCTGACTCAGCACCAACTGGAGATCGGCAAAGTGACAACGGAATAAATTTGTTGGTGGCATTGCATTTGGGCAAGTTGACACATGTGCCGTGCATGGCACATGTGTGTAATCTGATCGTACAATGCTTTGTGCATAAGTACCCAGGCTTACAGGACGTCCTTAAGCAGGCCAGGAAGGTGTGTGGCCATTTCAGGCGTTCCTACACGGCCATGGCGCACTTTGCAGATATCCAGCTGCGAAACAACATGCCAGTGAGGCGCTTGATTTGCGACAGCCCGACACGTTGGAATTCAACACTCCTAATGTTCGACCGCCTGCTCCAACAAGAAAAAGCTGTTAACGAGTATTTGTATGACCGGGGTGCTAGGACAGCCTCTGCGGAGCTGGGAATTTTTTTGCCATGTTACTGGACGCTCATGCGCAATGCCTGTAGGCTCATGCATCCTTTTGAGGAGGTGACAAACCTAGTCAGTCGCACCGAAGGCACCATCAGCGACATCATACCATTTGTTTTCTTCCTGGAGCATGCCCTGCGAAGAGTGCTGGATCAGGCCGTAGATGAGCGTGAAGAGGAAGAGTTGTGGTCACCATCACCACCAGAAACAGCCTTATCAGCATCGCTTGCTGGACCTGCGTCAATGCTGGAAGAGGATTGTGAGGAAGAGTAGTCAGAGGAGGAATGTGGCTTTGAGGAGGAGGAGGAAGACCAACCACAACAGTCATCCCAGGGTGCTCGTTGTCACCTATCTGGTACCCGTGGTGTTGTACGTGGCTGGGGAAAGAACATACCTTCAGAGAGATCACTGAGGACGAGGAACAGGACATGAGTAGCTCGGCATCCAACCTTGTGCAAATGGGGTCTTTCATGCTATCGTGCCTGTTGAGGGACCCTCATATAAAAAGGCTGAAGTAGAACGACCTGTACTGGGTGTCCACGCTACTAGACCCCCAGTATAAGCAGAAATTGCCTGAAATGTTACCGAATTACGGAAAGTCGGAAAGGATGCAGCAGTTCCAAAATCAATTAAAAAGTATGCTTTACACAGCGTATAAGGGTGATGTCACAGCACAACGGGAATCTAACAGGGGGAGAGGTGGAAGTCATCCTTCTCCTCCCACGACCACGCCGGCAAGGACAGGACGCTTTACAGACATGTTGTTGATGGAGGACATGCAGAGCTTTTTAAGTCCTACGCATTGCCACAGCCCTTCGGGGTCCACCCTCAGAGAACGACTCGACCGTCAGGTAGCATACTACCTCTGAGGAGCGATGAACCCCTTGACTACTGGGTGTGCAGGCTTGACCTGTGGCCTGAGCTATCCCAATTTGCGATAGAACTTCTGGCCTGCCCCGCTTCAAGTGTCCTGTCAGAAAGGACCTTCAGTGCAGCAGGAGGTATTGTCACTGAGAAGAGAAGTCGCCTAGGTCAAAAAAGTCTAGATTACCTCACCTTTATTAAGATGAATGAGGGATGGATCCCAAAGGGACTGACAGTGGGCGATACATTCGACTAAAAAAGGCCTGATGAGGGGAACTACTTAACACACCACTCCTATCTGGTGGCACATTAGATTGCACGCGCAGAGCCACAAATTTGAAGTAGGAGGACCGACCAAGCATCTTTTTCCATCTCCCGCTTCCTAAAATCGATGCCTTATATACACGTCCCCTGATAGGGGACGTAACAGGGATTAAACTGATAAGAATAGTACTACTTAACACACTACTCCTATCTGGTGGCACATTAGATTGCACACGCAGTGCCCCAAATTTGAAGTAGGAGGACCGACCAAGCATCTTTTTCCATCTCCCGCTTCCTGGGTGGAGGAAGAGACATTCAATGACATCAGTGAGGACAAGGAACGGGACATGGCTAGCTTGGTATCCAACCTTGTGCAAATGGGGAGTTTGCGGTTGTGCAAATGGACTGTTTGCGGTTGTTTGCGGTGCGTTAAACGGGGAGTTTGGTCTGTCACTGTGAAGCGGGCGTAACCCTTACACTACCTGATAGATACAACATCATACCTGATGTTTTAAAGCACTTTATTCCAAACAATTTAGGAATGTTAGGTGATTTATGGATTAAATCCCTTTATGGATTAAAACCAGACTCTGCATCAACTATGTAATTTTCCATGGGAGTTTTGCCATGGATCCCCCTCCGGCATGCCACAGTCCAGGTGTTAGTCCCCTTGAAACAACTTTTCCATCACTATTGTGGCCAGAAAGAGTCCCTGTGGGTTTTAAAATTCGCCTGCCCATTGAAGTCTATGGCGGTTCGCCCGTTCGCGAATATTTGCGGAAGTTCGCGTTCACCGTTCGCGAACCGAAAATGTTATGTTCGCGACATCACTATTATGATATCCAAGGGTCGTTGTGCCATTTGAAGACATTTAAAGACTAATGCTCGGGTTCTATTCTGTCAGATCAGTTGGTTGTGCCTCTTCCTGACTTACGGGACATGATCAGGAGGATTTAAAGCCCCCAGTCATCCCACACCAAAGAACTTTCTTCTACTCACTGACTTAAAGGAACACTATAGTGTTAGCAGTACAAATGTATATTCTTAATGCAATTGTAATGGACCGATTTGCTCACCAGAGGTTAAAAACCGTTTAGGCGATATTCCCCTTTCCCAATTCACCGACAGCTACTGCAAGCACCAATCTCCCGAACTGGAAACACACAAACTCAGGAAACAGCCGAACAGGAAAACCATGCGAAAGGGTTACACTCCTGGCAGTCAGCATACAATCCAATTCCCCCAATAACGAGACGACACTTAGTTTTGAGGGTTAAGCAGAAACTCACTGTACTGGCACATAGTCTCTTTTATTCCCAATCCACAAACATAGTACAGCCCACAGGGTTTTACAGAACAACCAATCAATCCGTACAATACACACACACTCCCACACAAAATCCTCCCCTCTGCTTGATGATTACTGAACACAATGAGTAATCTCATTATCACAGACAGAGGAATACAGTTTTTACACAATATTAATAACTTCTAAAATATACATGCCACAAACATAAAAATGTTGTCCTTTTATTATCAATTGCAAGCATGGCTTTTCCTGCCCAAACCAGTTCCCACTGGTCTAGCAGTGTCCCTGGGACAACACCATGCTGGAGAACAATGGAGCTGGGGGAGGGGAAGAGCCACACCATCCCAGGGATTCAAAGGGGAAGAAAAAGTGTCCAAAAAGTTTCCATGTGTCCATACACTGTTTTTAAAAGGGCCAGCACTGTACAATAAAAGTCCATTAGCCCAAATCTGTTATTTCAAGGGCCAAATCTTCCCGGGCCATAGTCAGAAGGCACGCAGCGGGCAAGCAGCCCTCTCCAAGGACACGTGGCGAGGTCGGTTTCGCCACAGCAATGGTTCCCTGGTGGCTGTTTAGGTTATTAGCCCGCACCTGCAGGGAGAATAAAATAGTATTTTACTCACTTTTTCTCCCTCACAGTGCATGGCTGCAATCATCAACCAATTCAATACTTTCCCTTAGTCAATGTTTTCAGCTGCAAAGTTAAAACAGGGGATATAGCACCTAGACCACTTAGATTAAGTGGTCTGGGTGTCTAAAGCTTAAATGTGTTTCAGACCTGAGTAGGGATTAACCAAAGGACAAAGCTCCAAGCCAACATTTCTCTTGGCTTCCCACTATTCATGACTTTCTGATACCTACTACTGTTGGAACTTACTCTTAGGTGATCAACAGACCTCTGCCATGAACTTTTAAAGCGTAGTTCTATCCAGAATCACACCTCGAGTACTCATGGAACAATCAATGATTAGACCATACAAAAGTGTCAATGCAAAGAATGTTCAATGTTTGTTAAACAGAACAAAGGTTTTATAATAACACTTAATAAAGAAGAGTCTAGGGGAATACTATTAATTACCAATCAAATATTGAAAACTATTTACTAACAGAATGGACAGCTCGTGCAAACAACATGGTGCAAGCATGTAACAAACCGTCGATCCACAACTTGTAATATTTTTATTCCCAGTGTACTTATAAGGAACCTACACCAAAAAGTCCAGTCAAAGTCACCAAACAAACCTGAGTCTTGTTTTTTCAGTCTGTCCTGAACCTCCTCGAGTTGTTTTAGGTCATGGTGAAAAGCACCTGTCTCAATTGCTATGTGTGCACAGTTGTTGTTGTTTAGTCGTTCAGTCGTGTCCGACTCTCCTTGACCATATGGACCATAGCACGCCAGGTACATCTGTCAGTCACTGCCCCTCTGAGCTCCAACAACTTCATGTTTGTGGCTTCAGTGACCTCATCTATCCATCTCCGTCTCTATCGTTCCCTTCTTCGTTTACCTTCAATCTTTCCCAGCATCATAGTCTTTTCTAGAGAATCCTGCCTTCTCATTATATGGCCAAAATATTTTAGCTACAACCTCATGATCATAGCTTCCAGTGAACAGTTTGTCTTGATTTCCTGTAGTATGGAATTATTGGATCTTCTTGCAATCCAAGGGATTCTAAGCAGTTTTCACCAACACCACAGTTCAAAAGCATCAATCCTACGACGCTCAGCCTTCTTTATAGTACAGTTCTCACGTCCGTATGTTACTACTGGGAATACCATGGTTCTGACTATGCGGACCTTTGTTGATAGTGTAATATCTTTAGTTTTTACCAGCTTGTCCAAGCTTGCCATAGCTTTCCTCTCCAGAAGCAAATGTCCTTCATTTCATGACTACAGTCACCATCTAAAGAGATCTTGGATCCCACAAAAATAAAATCTGTCACTGCCTCCACTTCTTCCCCATCTATTTGCCAGGAACCAAGATTGCTGTTTGCCATCATCTTAGTCTTTTTAATGTTAAGCAGCAAGCCAGCTTTTGCACTCTCTTCTTTTACCCTCATCAACAGGTCATTTAGTTCTTACTCACTTTCAGTCATCAGAGTAGTACCATCCGCGTTTTTGAGGTTGTTGATATTTCTGCCAGCAATATTGATTCCAGCTTTGGATTCATCCAGCCCAGCCTTACATATTATGTATTTCACATATAAGTTGAATAAATAAGGTGACAATATACAAACGCACTCCTTTCCAGATCTTGAACCATTCTGTTGTCCCAGGTTCGGTTCTGACTGTGGCTTCTTGGTCCACATACAGATTCCTCAGGAGGCGGATGAGATGATCTGGTACTCCCATCTCTTTAAGAACTTGCCACATGTTGTTGTGATCCACACACTCAAAGGCGTTAGAATAGTCTATGAAGCAGAAGTAGATGTTTTTCTGGAACTCTCTGGCTTTCTGTATTCATCCTACATTGGCAATTCGGGATTATTCTAACTTTTAGTGACCAAATAATGTACATTTTATTAAAGACAGGAGGCGAATATTTGCTTATCTCTCTTTACTGTAACTCCCAGCAGCAAAGAAACCGTTAACAATCAGTGTAAAAAGTTTAACCAATCAGCATGCATCACAGTAATATAAACTGCCATCAGGCTCCTCCCAATTCCTACCCGCGGGGGAGACTTGAGACAGAGATGACGAGTGATCTTCACACTAGGAGAAAAGAGAAACATTGTGAAAGTGCAAGCTTTAACATATAATAATTAACTGTCTGGTGTCTAGGGCAAGTGAAAACCAAATTAAAATGTAATTAAACTAACGTCCAATTTGAATGCAAGCTTAACATATAATAATGAACTAACGAGTATAGGCTAGAAAAGGTTGAGAGAATGCTAGCCACCTAGTTAGAGATGGAGGTACTAAGTTTGGATACTTACCTATTAGGGTGGGTAAAGATATTCCAAGGTGGGAAAATATTCGCCTCCTGTCTTTAATAAAATGTAGATTATTTGGTCACTAAAAGTTAGAATAATCCCGAATTTTATGGCAAGACAGAAGGCTTCATATTTGCTATTTTAACGCGTAGATAGCATGGACAAAGAAACGTGTGGAGAATGTCTAAAATAAAAGGTACGGAAAGTGGATTCTCTAGACCAATCAGCGGAGGATAAAATCTCCGCCAGGGAACCTCCAGCTATGAATACAGAGGATGCGGCCGCGCCTCTAACCGAGTGAGCCCCGAAAGACTTATCAATGCCAGCCAGGGCTAGTAGCCATTTAATCCATCGAGCAATGGTAGGGCACGAGACTGGTTTGTGTGGTCGTACATAAGACACCAGGAGGGGCCCAGTAGGTGCCCTAAGAGGGGTAGTGCGAGAGATATAGTGTCTTATGCAACGGGCTACGCAGAGTATGGGGTTTCTCCGAAAAATAGGGGTAGCTCACTGTAGATAAATTGGTCTTGGTGCGTCTAGTGATGTGAAAGTGCACCCATTCTGGTATGAATTCGAGGGCATGAAAGTCGAAAGCCCTGATGTCAGAGACTCTTCGGAAGGAGACCAAGCAAAGTAGGAGAGCTAATTTGGCTGACAATTGGCGTAGGGAGAGCGCCTAAGAACCTTAGCATGATGGCCACATCCCAGAATTGATTATATTTGGGAGCCAGAGGTCTAGCGATGCGGATGCCCCGCATGAGTCTATACACAGAAGGGTGTTTGCCTACTGAAAAACTTTCGATAAGAACGTGTGCTGCAGAAATAGCAGATCGAAACACGTTAATAGTCCGGTAGGATTTACCCTGGTCGAACAGAGATGACAGGAAATTGATAATATTAGTTATAGATGTTGAAAAGGGATCAAAGTTCCTTTCCAAACACCAGCAACTCCAGAGACGCCATGCAGAGATGTAAGAGCGTCTGGTTCCTGGGGCCCATGAATCCCAAAGGAGTCCCTGAGCAGTTGTCAAAAGGCCTGAGACATTCCAAGATCCCCCTGAAACGGTCCAAGCCACTAATGGATGATCCTGGATTGCCAACGGAGATGATCCTGGATTGCCAACAGGTGAAGTTGCCTGCCGGGTCCCTGAGGAGGTCGCAGGAGGTGGGTAGAAGCAGGGGAAAGTCCACTGACAGTTCCAGGAGGTAAGGGTACCATGGTTGGGCCCGCCATAGGGGAGGTCACCAGTGTTATCTTGACACCTTGGGTTTTGAGGTGTTGTAGTGTGCGTGGAATCATGGAGAATGGAGGGAACGCATATGCACCGGACATCGGCCATGACTGTAAGAAGGCATCGACTGCAAGGCACGCTGGATCTGGCAACCAGCTGAAAAATGCATCCGTCTGACTGTTGAGGCGAGACGCAAAGAGGTCCAGGTTGAATGGTCCCTGCCAGATCTGGAGACGGTGAAATATCTGTGGATTCAGTTGCCAATCGCTGGAATCCCTCCAATGCCGGGAGAACCAGTCTGTGACGAGGTTGTCTGATCCCGGTAGATATTCTGCTCGCAGGGAGATATTCCTGTCTAGGCAGAAGTGATACAATTCTTTGGTCAGGTCCGAAAGCATCTTCGATTTGGAACCTCCTAGATGATTCACGTAGCGAACTGCTGACACATTGTCCATCTTCAGCACCACGGAACAATTGTAGACATCCTTGGCGAAACTGCGGATTGCGAAGTAGCCTGCAATTAGTTTGAGGCAATTGATATGAAGTGCTTGTTCCGAAAGGGACCAGAGTCCTCCTGTAGAATTTTTCGAGCAAATTGCGCCCCATCCGAGCAGGCTTGCATCTGATTCCTGAATGAAATCGGGTTGGGATCCGAAAATGGCTCTTCCATTCCAAGCGTCCATATGGTGTAGCCACCAATGGAATTCTAGCCGGACTACATCTGTGAGTGTGATCTGTTGGTCGTAGGACGTCGACTGATGTAAATATTGCGTCTTCAGGCGTTGCAGTGCTCAGTAGTGCAATGGGGCAGGGAATATAGCCTATATTGAGGCGGAGAGCAAGCCAATGATGCAAGCTAGATCTCGCAGGCAGAGGTATGGTGATATCAGCAATAGAGAAAGATACTCAAAAAGCTGGAATAATCCAGACTAGCTGAGTATAGTACTGGAAGGGTAGATAGATAATTTATTATACAATATAGGTACTGAGTAATCTGAATTGAGTAATATGTATTAACTCAACCTAGTGTATTCCAGCCTTAAATGGCTCACCTCCAAATAAATCCAATGATACCTTGGCACCTATTTGCTCAGGGATACCCACTGGGTACTGACTTTATTAGGCAATTGGGTACGGTCAAAGCCAGTGGTTAGAGCTTGTAAAAAAGGTGTCTGTCAGACGGCTGACCTAGGTATCTGGAATGGGTCACTGAAAAAGTCTGAATAATAGTTGCGCCGAACGGTTACTGATTAACTCCACTATGCACCACACCTATGATAGTATGGTTGTAAGTGACTGATTAAATCAGAGTCCTGTATCGGAGTTAGGGGTAGCATGCATCTTCACCACTGTAGATAAACCATTAGCATCTAGGTACACATATGACACTAGAAATAACTGCTAAGTCCCTGTAGCGACACTCTTGAAGTAGTCACCAAATCTACTGGGATGTGTACTGCATGCTTGTTAAGATAACCCCATAGTACTTGAGGAAAAATCCTCTACAGACTATAACATATAGCAAACAGTGAAAGGAGGTGAAAAAAATAGTTAAAGTGACTATATGTGCAGAACCATACTTAGGATGTTGGTTGCCTGCACATAGTGATAGATAGCCCTAGTGAAAAAAAAATAGTGAGTGAAAATGAGCCCATAGAGCCCGACGCGCGTTTCGGTGCTTGCTTAGATGCACCTTCGTCAGGGGCTTTCTTGTATGGTGATATCAGCAACCTCCGAATGTCCTTTTTTATGGATTTGATTTTGGTTACCAGAAGTTGAAGGACTGCCTGAACAGAATCTATCTGGAATCCCAGGAATTGTACTGTCTGGGACGGTGTGAGAGATGACTTCTGGCGATTGATCACAAAGCCAAGGTTCTGCAACAAAGTAGAGGTCATGGCTGTATGAAGGTGAAGAGTCTCTTGGTCCTGCGCCATGAGGAGGATATCATCCAGATAAACGATGGACCGGATTCCCTGGGAACGCAGTAATGCCATTACTGGTTTCATTAGTTTGGTAAAGCACCAGGGTGCGGAAGATAGTTCCTGTTCCCAACGAAACTGAAGGAGGCAGTGGTGGGCTGGTGTTACCGGCACCATGAGGTATGCATCCTTTAGATCAATGTGGGAGAACCAATCTCCCTCGCAGAGTAGGTCTCTCAATAAATGGATTCCCTCCATTTTTGAAGTGACGGTATGTGATGAACCTGTTCAGATCTCTCAGATTGATAACAGGTCGTAGGTCTCCTGATTTTTTCTTGACTAGAAACATGTTGCTTATGAAGACCTGTGGGCCAACAACTCTTTCGATCGCACCCTTGGTGAATAGATTGTTGAGTTTGCTCCGTAGAGTCGACTCGTCTAACAATGACATCTTGATCGGGATAGGAGGAGATTTTTGAAGTCCAGGTGGAACCCGGACACAGTCTGAAGGATCCAAAGATCCCGAGTGAGTTGAGGCCACTGTTGGGGAAAAAAGGGTTAACCGGCCTGCAATAGGAATATGAGAATAAGGAGGTCCATTACCTGTAGCAGTGCGACCTCGGAGGGAAGCGGATCCACGTCCTCGGATAGCTCCACGAGAGGGGAAAATTGGCTGTGGTAAAATCGGGTATTGCCCGAGTTCCAGGTGTCCGAAGGTCAAGGCCTGTGTAGCGACCAGCTCTCCCGGAAAAACGCTGTGTGCCAAACACCTTGCGAATGGAGGATTGTGCTTTTGTCAGCGTGGTAAATACAGAGACGTGTTTACTTAGTTCTTTTATGAACTTGTCTCCGAATAACATGCCTTGAGGAACTGGACCAAGTTCTTTAATGCCCAATTCAGCAAGCTTGGCATAGATTTTATAAAGGACGGCCTTCCGCCGTTCTGTCGATCGCCACATTGGCATTGCCTAAAAGGCATAAAGCCCTTTGTGCCCACTCTCGCACCATATATGCGTCAAACGTGCCACCTGATAAAGCCTTGATACCGGAGAAACTGACGGAAGCCAAGCACAGAGAAGTGGACACAGGTTTCTTCAGGAAGGAAGAGATTCTTTATTCGATTCACCGACCGGGGCTCAGAGGGACTAATGTCACCAAAATACAACAAGATCTGAGCCCAGAACTGACTGTGTAAATGCATAATATAGACATATAGCTCCTCCTATAGTTAACTCTACCCACATATACTCTTTACACAATCAGATGAACAAAGCCTAACTTCCCTTACCTGTTAGACCACATGGCTCACCCAGAACAATGGAGGAGGGGAAGTGTTTTCAGTTTCTGCATTCCTGCACTTGCTCAATACAGTGTTGATTGTATCTTAGCTACGTGTAACTGACTAACTGATACACCAACATTTACACATATGCCACATGGCAATCTTGTCCTAGTAAATTTATTTTTACTGAGATTCCACCACATTCCCCCCTTTGATGCATCTGATATTTCACAATTCCAGATGCATCACTTAACCATAGTTTGCTTACACCTCAGGTTGCCATGAATCAGAACAGACCTCGTAAGCATCTTAGCATCATTACAAATTCCTTCAGCACTCCTCATTCTGAATATATTCTCTCTGGGCTAAGGGTTCATACTTGCAAACAGCCATTACATGCGCAGCTGTTTTCCTTTCTGTCGTGCTCTCTATGACACTCTGTATGGACCTCATTACCAATGGAACCAAACATGGTAGAAAGAGACACACTATAATCAACATGACTCCTCCTACCAATGTCTTGATCCCTCCAAGCTGCTCGTACCTACTTCCAAACCAACTACTAGAATTGTACCCGTTCCAGGCTTAAGTCGGTACATGCGTCAGTTTAGCCATGTGGCTTGTGAGATCAGCCACTGCCTGCCCTTCATCATCTATGTGCAGACAACAGTTGCTGAGATTGAACTTTCCACATACACCTCCTTCTATTTGCACTGGAAGTGAATGGAGGACTTTATCAACAGCCCAACTGGTTTACCTGGTAAGAAGGCTATGTGCTTTACAGAGGAATCCATAATTGCCTAATGGTAGAATGAGGCTTGAATCCCTGTATTACAATACAATAACACTTCATGGGCATACAGTTTGGCTGTTAACCAGTTCCCTCACATATTACATCCCTCCTATTGGCAATGAAGCGCGCTAAGGTAGCCAGTGCCACTCATTATCTTCCCAGCTACCTACATTCAAGGATGCTAGCTTCTTTTTATGATTCACATCATAAACTTTAACTCTCAAGGTCTCTCCTGTTTCAATTGGCAACAAGAAGAAGGATGGTTTGAGCATACCTAATACACATGCCCCTTCCCAGTCCTGTGGTAACTCCGAATAGGCTTTCTTACCACAGATCCAGTACAAATTTGCTGGGGCTTTCCAACTAGATGTAGCAGATAGGTCAAACCACACATCCTTTAAATTGGTATAACTTGCAAACGGGTTAGGTGGTTCTGAGTCATTTGAAGCCGACCACCAGGTTGTATTCTTTGTAGTATCATCATAAGCTTTTTGCCCTAGACAAGTTAGTTCTCCTACAGATGTGTTAAACATTATTCCTTTTCTTGCTATGCAAACATAACCTATAATGGAGGTCTTTAATCGCCACTCAGATTTACCTCTAACACTCATTTGATAATCGGCTTGAGAAGATGTTATCTGTTCAATTGTCTCAGAACCAGAATACATTACCTCCTTTGCTTCCCAGGGCCATTGGTCTCCCATATTAGTACCTCCACACACATAGCAGTTGGTCACATTAAGACTACCAGCAATACTCTCGGCTAGATCAATAAACAGGTTCTTAGCATTATGGGGGATCTTATTTTCTACACTCATCTCTTCATAAAAAGAATGGAAAACCTGATGAGTTTGGGATGCTACGGTATCGGTCTCTATCCCTATAAATAATATTGTCCCAGGATCCAAACCCGTCCCATATATCTGGAACCCAAATAAGTTTCCGAACCTATCTATAAACTGTTCAGGATTATTAATAAGTATATGGACTGGGTTACACTCCATAGACTTACAATACGGTTTGGTAGGCAACTTAGTAACAATCATATCCTTATCTACTGTCTGTCCCCAAGTTGCCCACCCCACACAAGACCAATATGGGCAATAATTATAATCCCTATCTGGGCATTTTGGACTTACGTACTTATTTTTACTACTGGGACAAATATACTTATCGTTAGACCCATACGTTCTCTCCCACTTAAGATCCCCGCATACATTCCACAGTTTTCTACCATGCATCAAATATCAGAACACCCGAAGAATGTACGGTTTCTAATAATGTTTTATTTATTAGGGTCCCCTGTGAGTCTCCATTCCGGAGGGTCAACCAAATTGTACGGGGTTGATACTCTGGATTGAAGCACTTAGGTTCGCCTACTCCTAAATGGCATACACTATACTCTATACCTAAGTATCTACACCGTGATACATATCCTTTACATTCATATTGTGAATGCCAAATTAGGGTCTGGGAAATATGATTACCTGTTATAGTAGTCTTAATGCAAACCTCACAGCTAGGTGTGTCGGTACCTCTACCTTCCTGAATAATAAAAAACATAAAAATACACATTATCAAGAGCACTTCTTTCGACGTCTTCATCCTCAGTCTTCGTCCGTGCGATGGCACCTCAGCTTCCAGGATGTAAGGGCTGCAAGGAATGGAGTTCTGCAGGTCCTCTCTTCCCTTCAGAGAGGTCCCTTCGAGACACCCTGGCTATGTCACGTGGGTGAGTGGTCTGGCTTTATTATGGCCGACAAAACACTCACTTACTGATCTCTTTAAACACACTTGTAATCCCAATATCTCCTCGTTACTCCGACTGAGTCATGCACTTTAACCGGATCTTGCAAGGATTCTCTGGATCTATGGTAGCTTGTCAGGAATCTGTCGCTGTTTTTTTTTTTTTTTTTTATTATAGAGTAGAAGTGCCATTCTTCTTCCCTTTGCACTGATACTGATATTATGCCTGGTGATCTATTAAACTTCAGAGACGTTGATCCGTTGGGTTTAAAAGTTATCTGGGCTTGAAGCTTTGATAATAGATCTCGTCCTAGAAGCTGAACTGGACACTCCAGCATATATAGGAACTGGTGCTTAAAATACCTAGAATACAAGTATGACTCCTGAGAATTGGTCTAGCAGCGCTTTTCCCAGTAGCTCCTATCATAGTTATAGTCTTCCTGAAGGAGGAGCAACTAGGTTAGTTACCACAGAGTACTCAGCACCAGTGTCAATCATGAAAGAGCTCCTCTTTCCCTCTATTGATACATCGACCATAGGCTGCACTCGGCTAAAGGGGGATGGAGCCCAGTCGGTATCAATAGTCTTCCATGACAGTGTCAGCCAGACCGACAAAATCTCTATCTTCTCTATCCCTTAATCTCTGGGTAGGGGAATAGTATCTACTTCCCTGAACACCTCCTCTGTTACTACTGTCATTCCCTCCAAGACTTTCTCTATAGCCACCTCTGTAACCATCTCGTAACCTTCTCTCTTGTCTTATCTATAACTTGCTTTATATTCCCTCTGTGGGCAGTCACTTTTCCAATATCCTTCCTCTCTACAATACGCACAGTGATTCCTACTTCGTCCCTTACTCAGCCTATTCTCAACTCCTCTATTCACCTCCCTTCCCTGTCTCTCTACACTTATGATAGCTACAGCTAGCATATCTGCCTTCATCCTCATTTTACGTTCTTCCTCCTGCTTTGTTTCAATCTCCCTGTTCATATACACCTGACTTGCAATTTCCATTAACTGTGATATGGACATTCCTACAAATCCCTTTAACTTTAGCAATTTTCTTTTGATATCACCTTGGGTCTGGCTCAGGGGCGTATTAGCCGCGAGGCAAACAAGGCATTTGCCTTGGGCGGCATTTTTCAGGGGGCGGCAAAAAAAGCCGCCCCCAAATGCCCAGGGCAAATGCCTTGTTCGCCTTGCGGCTAACAAGGCATGCTGGGCGGCCGGCGGGCTGCTGGGAAGTGCGGGTAGGTGGGCGGTCGGCGAGGGAGCACTTCCTCTGAGCGGTCTGCTCAGCTCCCTTGCGCGCCGCAGAGTGAGGCTGGGAGCCGGAATATGACGTCATATTCCGGCTCCGCCTCCCAGCCTCACTCTGCGGCGCACGAGGGAGCTGAGCAGACCGCTCAGAGGAAGTGCTCCCTCGCCGACCGCCCACCTACCCGCACTGCCCAGCAGCCACTGGACCACCAGGGAGACAGATACCCCCCCCCCCCCCCAGCATTCCCAAAGGTAAGGAGGCTGGGGGGATAATTTTTTTTTAAAAATTTATTAAATATGTGAGTGAGTGTGTTTGTATGTCTGTTAGTGTGTCTGTTAGTGTGTGTGTGTGTGTGTATGTCTGTAAGTGTATGTCTGTAAGTGTGTGTATGTCTGTAAGTGTGTGTGTGTGTGTATGTCTGTTAGTGTGTCTGTGTGTGTGTCTGTTAGTGTGTGTGTGTGTGTGTATGTCTGTTAGTGTGTGGGTCTGTGTGTGTCTGTTAGTGTGTGTGTGTGTGTATGTCAGTGTGTGTGTATGTCTGTTAGTGTGTGTGTGTGTATGTCTGTTAGTGTTTGTGTGTCTGTTAGTGTGTGTGTGTGTGTATGTCTGTATGTGTCTGTCTGTTAGTGTGTGTGTGTGTATGTCTGTAAGTGTGTGTGTGTCTGTAAGTGTGTGTGTGTCTGTAAGTGTGTGTGTGTGTGTGTTAGTGTGTGGGTCTGTGTGTGTGTGGGTCTGTTAGACTGTGTGTGTGTCTGTTAGACTGTGTGTGTGTCTGTCAGTGTGAGTGTGTGTGTGTATCTGCTAGTGAGTGTGTGTGTCTGTTAGTGAGTGTGTCTGTTAGTGTGTGTGTGTTTCTGTTACCTAGTGTATGCGTATTTGTCAGTGAATGTGTGTGTGTGTATTTAGAAGGCGGGACGGGGGAAGGGTTGGGTGGGGGTGGCGCGGGCGATGGGGGGAGGGTTGAGTGGGGGTGGCGTGGGCGGGAGGGGGCGCCTGAGTTTTGTCCTGCCTAGGGCAGCACAAAACCAGGATACACCACTGGTCTGGCTGACAAATGCTGAGTTGTTCATTCGAGAGTTCTCAGGGGCCTCTGGATTAAAAGGAGTATATAATCTATATGACTCCAGCAATCTCTCATAGAAAGCACTAGGTGACTCGTCTGCTTTCGTAAAGGAATTATGGGTCTTCCAATTAAACAGATCAGTCATGGTGAAAGGGACATAAACAAATACAGGGTCTGCCAACTGTAATTGACCATTAATATCAATGTGTGGGGGACCAGGGGTAAGCTGCAGTGGCATTTGTAAATGTCAAAGTTGGAGGGCACCGGTCATTTGTCAGGTTAGGGTGGGACTTAGATAGGGTTGTTTCGTCATACGTTCCGGTCGGGGAGTGGTGAGGTAGGTGGAAATGGATAAATTAATTTTACTGGTCAGTAACTTGGTTAACAAAATGTTTCGGACAGGGCTAGGAGGAGCCTGACCAGTAACCAAAAATGGTAACAGTGTATTCCAGCATCCTATACCATTGACCATTTCATCCAGTTGTATTTCAAAACTAATTTACTGTTACTAAAGGCACACAAGGCTCAGTAATTATAGTGTTATGTCAGTGGTTATGGTGTTATCAGTGGTTATGGTATTATCAGTGGTTATGGTATTATCAGTGGTTATGGTGTTTTCAGTGGTTATGGTGTTATCAGTGATTATGGTATTGTGTAATTGCTGAGAATTATCTGATTCAGTGGATCAGAGTTACTGTTATTAAGAATTCTCCTCACAATTTTGACTGCTAATAATAAAACTGAACAATAATAAAAAAACACTAAAATACCCTTCCACCAAAAATGGCCTCAGGGTACAAGAACCAGTTGGTGGGTAGGCACAGAGAGCACAGGTGGACATACCAGCTGCACCAGTTCTTGCTAAAGAATTTAGTTGAGGGATGGTCAGATGGGTCAGATTCCATTGGGGATGGACAAACCAGTTTTTGGTAACCATCTAGTAACACAAACTGTTTTAAACAGTCAAAATATGGAAACTGGTCATAGAATTCAAACATAATAGATACAGCCACATGTACACGCTGCACTAGATTTAAATCAAGACAGATTACCACAGAGGCCATTCTCTACTACATAAGGTAGCCAATTTAACCCCAAAATCACACACATTATATCCCTTTTTAAAGTTATTTAGCATACATTCTAAGGGATCAACAATCTTTGAATTCTGGCGCATCCATACTTAGCAACGGAGCGTCTAATTCAAAGAAACACACCTCCAACAGTCACACTTGTTTCCCTGGCAACAGCACCATGTGGCACAGTTACTAGGTCAAACTCATACAACAAAACAGCACTCATACAGGGAATTCCCGTACACACACAGCTGTTACACCAGTCAGTAAATAACTAATACTGTGCCCTTTGGCGAAACTATACAGTCACCGACGCTATAATTCCCTATATCTGAATTACCCGTCTATAACATACCCCAGTAACATCGTCTTTACAAACAGTAGTTATAGTACGGTTAGCATTGGTTAGAGTACAATTTAAAGTCACAGTTCAATTAGTAGTGGTTATGGTTTTAAACATACAACATAGACGACAGTTATTAGTAGTTATTTACAGTATCAGTAATTATACATGGTTATGGTACCGTGCGCTATAATACAGTTACACACTATTCACACTCTCGCTAGACGGCAGAGCTCACGCTATCTAGCAAGATATACACGCTACTACAACAATCTTTAACACATTTACAATTCCCAACTAATCTATTGGCCAGTACCTTGATGGACTACCTAAAACTATCTACATACGTTTTGGTTAGCCACGCTGCCCAAGCACCACATATAGCGAACTAGAGGGCAGAATTTACAACAGCACCCTTTTAGTCTATTTACTCTATCAAAAATCTAGTGGGGTCCAAATTTACACGCCTTCCCACTTAGCCAAGATAGGTTGAGATCTAGCGGACCGAATTTACACAGACGCCGCTTAGTCTCCCGGTCCCTCCGACCTAGTGAACAAAATATACACCCTAGAACGCTAGTCTAGACAAGACACCGGTGTCCGGCTAGGGCTATTTACACCAGAACCCCGCCTGACTCCAAACCAAAATTAAACGGGCTTACTAAAGGGCGTTTAATTGAGCGGTGCGCCTTCGCTCCTTCCCTCCACTGGAGGGGGCAGATTCCATACACAAATAACCCCTTATGGGCCTACCGCACAATCGGTAACCAATACCCCTAGTGGGTCCACCGTCTAAAACAGTAGTCGTCTTACCTCCTCGTTCCTGAACCTGGGTTCACACTCATCGACGGGGGCACCCCAGCACTTACTACGTAGAGGCCGATGATCTCCTGGACAACAGACCAGTGGCGCCGAGACGAAAGGAGGTCCACGCAGAAGTTCAGGGGTGCAGCCGTAGAGAACTTGGGCAAAGATAGACCGTCTCACGCCTCTGCTTCTCAGCTACCGTTGAACGATGAGCTTCCCGGCCCAATGCACCAAATGATACCGGAGAAACTGACGGAAGCCAAGCACAGAGAGATGGACACAGGTTTCTTCAGGAAGGAAGAGATTCTTTATTCGATTCACCGACCGGGGCTCAGAGGGACTAATGTCACCAAAATACAACAAGATCTGAGCCCAGAACTGACTGTGTAAATGCATAATATAGACATATAGCTCCTCCTATAGTTAACTCTACCCACATATACTCTTTACACAATCAGATGAACAAAGCCTAACTTCCCTTACCTGTTAGACCACATGGCTCACCCAGAACAATGGAGGAGGGGAAGTGTTTTCAGTTTCTGCATTCCTGCACTTGCTCAATACAGTGTTGATTGTATCTTAGCTACGTGTAACTGACTAACTGATACACCAACATTTACACATATGCCACATGGCAATCTTGTCCTAGTAAATTTATTTTTACTGAGATTCCACCACAGCCTCATCTGCTATAATGAAAATTTGTATAAACGGGCCCGCCACATCCATCAACTTATCTTGAGTGGCTTTCAGACCCTGTTCTAGACCGTTATGGGGGTCTTTCCCTGACTTGGTCAAAAAGGGGTTGAATTCAGGTGTACTGGCCACCTTGTCTGGGATAATGGGACGTGGGCATTCTGCCCTCAATTTGGCTCTCACCTCTTTTTCTAAAGGCCGACGAGCCACATTCTACAGTATTTGGCAATGTGGTCTGGGGGTGTCCATTCGGCAGATCTAGGGTGCCTGATGCATCTGGGGTCAAATAAAGGGCGGCCAGAGGTGTCAAATAAGTTAGCGTATTCAGATGTTAGGTCAGATTCCAAATGGAATTCCTCTTGAGGTATGAGGGAGGACTCATTATTTGCAAAATCAGAAGGGTAAAGGTCTTGGGATGTCTTATGAGGTGGAGCATCATTGTCTGAATGTTGCGCGTAGTATTCATCTACCACCTGAAGATTATAATTAGAGGTTGAGCTCTCAAGTGGATCAAAATCATGTTGGGGGACAACCTCCCTGGGTTTAGAATAGGAAACTCTAGGGTGTTTGGCAGGCGCTTTGCCTTTACCGGCGGTAGCGCTATCGCCTTTCCAAGGGCGTTTGCGAGAAGCTTTGTCACGTTCTGAACTGTGAGAATCCTCGGAGTCTGACAGCTGGGTAATGGTCGCCGTAGGGGCTGGGACTGTCTGTTCGCGGAAAGCCGCTAGAGCTTTGGGTATGGATTCGGTAATGGCATTGAATAGCCAAGCCTTATGTTCAGCAGAGACTGCTGGTTCTGGCAAATCCGACATAATATCAGTAACAGTGGGGTCACCACTATATTATTTAATTTATTTATATTTTTATTTATAATATATATATATATATATATATATATATATTTTTTTTTTTTATAAAGTTTTTTTTTTTTTGTTATATGCAGACAAACTATTTACAATGAGGCGGTGGACTTAGACAGTATGTAAAATGCAGGAAACAATTATCCTGTAAAAAATTGGGGTTCATCCACAGCTTATCAGTGGGGTTCACCCAGAGAGAAAGGACAATATAATAGTCAAAATCAATAACAGGTATGTACCTGTGTAATTATATAGTGTATAGAGGCAAAAAGGGGGTCACCCTTAGAAAAGAGGGTAGAGGGGGTCACCCTCAGAATATAGGCTTTGAAACACTTTGTTGTGTAATTGGGAATCTGTGAACAGAAAAACTGATACTTTGAGTATGGGAGTGTATACCTTTAAGTAAACTAACGGACTGGGGCATTAAGAAGGAAAAAGTATACTTACCGAACAGCTGGGTCGCGTTTGCAGTGAAGAGCCGAAACGAAACCGCCGCACAGAAACCGTCCACAATATGGCGCTGAGTCAAAAAGCCCGGGAAAAAGGTAAGAGAAATGGGCACAGCATAGGAAGAAGGGCGGGACGCGTCTCTATGGAGACGCCAGGGCAACACAAATTGTGTACAAAGAACTGAGCGGCTGAACGGACCGGCAAAAAGCCGGGAGCCGCGGTGAAACTGTCAGTGCTCCAGATTTAACCCCTTAAGGACACACGACGTGTGTGACACGTCATGATTCCCTTTTATTCCAGAAGTTTGGTCCTTAAGGGGTTAAACTGACAGAGCACAATATAATTAATGAAAGAAATATGAAGTAATCTGAAGTTGTGGGCTGACTAGAATGTCAGCCCACCTAACAGTTGTTAATAAAAGGGGCATATATTGCACATAAATAAAATTAAAGAAACAGAAAATATATGTAATATATTCAAATGATATTAAAGTGATAATAGTCAGCTAAATTGAGCATTAATAGGGATATAATTAGAATAGACTCACCTGGGAGGCTAAGCAGCAAAGAAAGAAGATTTGGGAGGAGCCTGATGGCAGTTTATATTACTGTGATGCATGCTGATTGGTTAAACTTTTTACACTGATTGTTAACTGTTTCTTTTCTGCTGCAGTAAAGAAAGATAAGCAAATGTGAAGCCTCCTGTCTTGCCATAAAATTTGATCTATTGTGCCTTGTCCTCTGCAGAACCCAGCTTGTACATCTGGGAATTCTCGGTCCATATATTGTTTGAGTCGAGCTTGTAGGATCTTAAAGGAACACTATAGTCACTTAAATTACTTTAGCTAAATAAAGCAGTTTTAGTGTATAGATCATTCCCCTGCAATTTCACTGCTCAATTCACTGTCATTTAGGAGTTAAATCACTTTGTTTCTGTTTATGCAGCCCTAGCCACACCTCCCCTGGCTATGATTGACAGAGCCGGCATGAAAAAAAAACTGGTTTCACTTTCAAACAGATGTAATTTACCTTAAATAATTGTATCTCAATCTCTAAATTGAACTTTAATCACATACAGGAGGCTCTTGCAGGGTCTAGCAAGCTATTAACATAGCAGGGGATAAGAACATCTTAATTAAACAGAACTTGCAATAAAGAAAGCCTAAATAGGGCTCTCTTTACAGGAAGTGTTTATGGAAGGCTGTGCAAGTCACATGCAGGGAGTTGTGACTAGGGTTCATAAACAAAAGGATTTAACTCCTAAATGGCAGAGGATTGAGCAGTGAGGCTGCAGGGGCATGTTCTATACACCAAAACTGCTTCATTAAGCTAAAGTTGTTCAGGTGACTATAGTGTCCCTTTAAGCATTACCTTGCTGGCATGTGAAATTAGTGCAATTGTTCGATAATTGGAGCACTCTTTGGCATTGCCCTTTTTTTGGGATCGTGTGTACAGTACTGGTCACCAATTACCTTACATATCCCTCTTTATGCTGCTTATAGGTATTCTAATGTTATTCTGTTCAGGATGCTGGCATAGTAGATAACGAATGCCTAGATGAAAACTGCAGAACAAGTCCCGCTGAGGTTAACAAATGTAAACCTATTTAGTTTAGAAAAACGTCCATTGTGGAGAAGACTTTTCTCTTTTCCAGGTTTTAAATATTGCAGCTGCTAATTCTGAGTCTCAACTTTGTTGTGCTGTGCTTTGCAGGTTATCACAGTCACTTCCTTAGGTAGAAGCACTGCATCTGACATTTCTTTCACATGAGGTCCACTCTGAGGGTTTTTCTGGATCCTGTGACAGCGAGGAATACTCTTTCTTTCTATAATGCCACAAAGGCATTATTTATGTATTCATCCAAGATGCAATTCTTGTTTTAGGGCGCAATAACTGTGCTCCATGCACTGACAAGTTGGGCGGTAGGGGCTGTTTTGGGGATTTTATATGAAAACATTCAGGCATGTCCTGATCTCCTCTTTCCATTCAGCGGATAACTTAAGTAGTCCACATATAATTCACTCAAGGAATAATAATAATTTTTACGATTTCTTCACAGTCCTGCTATATTTATGCTGCAGAAGGATTGCATGATTCAAAATAGTACACAAATCAAAAGTGAGATTATGATTTCCAAAGAGAACAGCTTCAAATCCGTCCGCCCCTCCATTCACCAGTTGGCATGCTGCATGTTCAGCAAATATTTATATAGACTGTCCATAGGAAAGCGGCTACCAATGCTTATACACATGCTGGCCGCTCCTCCATTAGCCACTGAAGCTGCTTGTAGAGGGTAACTGCTGGTCTGTTAGAGACTCCACAAAACTGAGTAAGTCTATTGTTTTTTTCAGGCACGCACAGTCTAAAAGCCTTGTGTCAATCCACCACAACAGGTGTTTTTTGTAGGGCAGCATTCAACTTATCAAAGTCTTTCTGGCTTTGCTTTTTCCACTATATCATGTCAGATATTTACAAATTCTCTATTTTGAGAAATGACAGACTCTCAAATAGCTTGCAGTTTTTTTTCCATCAGAATTTTATAGATAGCATCCTTTCTGGAGACCGTTTGCAAAGTCATTGAAATGAAACGTCCAACATCTTCCACCTGTGGCTGGGCAATGCAAGCCCTTTCTCCTTAATAACTTTTATCCACACTGGCAATTTCTTTGCAGCAGTGATACACTTTATTCAACATTTTCTTGTACGATATACTGGCAGGGCCGGTGCAAAGAATTTTGGGTACATAGGCAAAGATGCATTTTTCCGCCCCCCCAAAAACATCTTCACCTGTGTGCCTCTTAACCTCCCTTTTGTGTTTCTTATCCCGTCTTTAAATATCTGACTCCCTTTAGTGTATTTTATCTCCTATTTTTGCCTTTGTGTGTCTCCTATCTCTCCTCTTTGTATGACTCTTACATCCTCCCACATGTTGTGTGTCTTACTCCTCCCAGACCCTTTGTGTGACTCCTTTTCTCCCACAGCCCCTTTGTGTCTTTTACTCTTCCCAGCTCCTTTGTGTGTGTCTCTTTCCTTCTCAAGCCCCGCTGTGTGTTTCTTTCACATCCAGACCCTCTCCCTGTCCCTTTCACATCCAGCCCTTCTACGACCCTTACTGTTCCTCTCCCCTCTCTCCTCCTTTCCCTGTCCCTTTGTGTTCCTCTCCCCTCCCCCCTCTGTTCCCTGTCGCTTATTGTTCCTCTCCCCCCTCCCTCCTTTTCCTGTACCTCAGGGTATCTCTCCCCTCCTCTTCCTGTCCCTTGGTGTGCCACCCACCCCCATAGTGGTCCCCTCCCCTTCCTGGTGTGCCTTCTACCTTTCTTGTAGCGTGGCTGAGCGGAGCGAATCCCGGTACAGTGAGCTTTTCCTGTCAGTCCTGTCAGGTACAGGAAACAGAAGTTCCTGTACCACGGTACACTCTGCTTGGCCACGCTACAGTCAGGGGTGTATAAACACTGACAGTCACACACACTCAATGACAAACACACAGACGTCTCTGACAGCCAGACTCACTTATCTGACACACTCATTCATTGACAGACACTCACACGCACACTGACAGACACACAAATACTGACAGACTTATTGACAAACACACACTGACACACACACACACACACAAACTCACAGACACACACTCACACACACTGACAGACACACTCACTCACACACACACACTGACAGACACACTGACAGACACACACACACAAACTCACAGACACACATACTCACACACACACACACACACTGACAGACACACTCACATGCACACACACATACACACACACACTCACAGTAATTAATAATCTAAATTTTACCTGGAGAGCTGGCGTGGGTCTCTCATTGGTGGTCCAGTGGGGCTGCTGGGAGGCGTGTGGCTGGATTGGATTCCGAGGTGGCGAGGGAGCTCTGATCTCTCTGATCTGCTCCCTCGCAGGCTGTTTTCTGATGCCGCGGGAGCCGGAATATGACGTCATATTCCGGCTCCCGCGGCATCAGCAAAAGGCGCGCGAGGGAGCAGATCAGAGAGATCGGAGCTCCCTCGCCGCCTCGGAATTCAATTCACCCGCACGCCTCGCCGGGCATCCAGGAGGTGACCTGGCAGGAGGGAGCACTTCCCTCTTGCCGGTCACTGGAATTTTGCGCCCCCAGAGCCGGTGCACCCTAAGGTGGCCGCCTGTGCCGCCTTATGGACGCGCCGGCCCTGTATACTGGACTAGCACAGTGGCAATGGTGTGGTACATAGTACAAAGTCCTTGCTTCATTGGCCAGCAAATATAAACTCAGTCTCTGTCTTTCCCTGATAGAGCCTGGGCCAGGTAAGCATACGATTCTGTGTCTGTTCTGTATCGTCTCATTCAAAAGCAAATAACAATTGGCTTTCCTTGGCCACCAGGATAAACACTGTCTTTTCAGAGAAAATGCGGTGTTTACATTATAGCCTAGTGATAACTTCACTGGCCACTCCTCAGATGGCTACTAGAAGTGTCTCCTGGGGCAGTGCTGCACAGTATGCAGCACTACCATTCATTGTCTACTCCCTCTGAATGGAGACACTGAACTTTCCTCATAGAGATATAGAGATACATTAATTCAATACATCTCTATGAGGAGATGCTGATTGGCCAGGGCTGTCTTTGGCTCTGCACTTGATCTGCAATGTGATTGGCTCAAAACAACACTTCTGCTGATGTCAGCCAAGCAGGCAGATCAGGGACAAAAACAGCAGCAGCAGACTTAAATAAAAGTAGGATTGTGTCTGCTAGTCAATCATTGGCAGCATGCGATTAGTGGGAGAGTGAACCTGAAGGGATATTTCACAGAGCACATATATTTTATCAAACAATACAAATTCCTGTTTTGTTATTTATTCTTAAAATAAT
The DNA here is from genome assembly GCF_036172605.1 of Pelobates fuscus. Classification (NCBI taxonomy): domain Eukaryota; kingdom Metazoa; phylum Chordata; class Amphibia; order Anura; family Pelobatidae; genus Pelobates; species Pelobates fuscus. The sequence goes on along the minus strand of NC_086327.1, from coordinate 42,549,039 downwards.
AATGATTCTAATACATTAATGTTCTCACAAATTAATTTCATAGTGTCAATTAAATAAGCAATGCACTTTAAGTTACAAAATGTTTCATCATTCCCACTTGAACCATTTCTTATATATTCCTTAAAAATCTTTAAATCACTCGAAGTAGATTTAAATTACTTAAACATCATGTAAAATAAGGCAGTCATTCTGCAGGGATCCTTAAGTTATATGGGGGTTGGTAAATTTATCAGGTCAAAGGTTGAGAATTGGAAAAAAAAACAACCATATATTTATCACATTAACCTTTCAAAGGCAGCTACAGCACCGATGGTTACAGGAAGCAGGAAACTTCAATCAACATACACCAGGACGTAATCATCATTTAAGGATCCCCTATATAAACGGATTATTCAATTACATTTTCCACACTTCTGAAGAAGCCTTTGAAAGGTGAAACGCGTAAAGTGGATTTTGGAAATACTTTTTATAGAGTACTTTTTATCTTTTTTATTTATTTTGGTATAATAAATATAATCTTTGTTTATATATACCTGGATTTTATTCTTTACCTCCTGGTTACCATCTTGCTCCTTGGTGGGGACTGTACCACCTACGCTACTACAACTAGAGCAAGTTCTGCTCTAGTAAATGTGAGTACTATATCTCTATTATCTCATTTAATTATTTTATTAGTACTATCTGCACTATTTGGATTTTTCTGTCTCTCTGCATATTATTTCACCCGAGACGACTGAGACACCTACTGCTTCATATATATCCTTAGACGGGGATTGTTCCGTCGACGCGCACTAACGGCAGAGCTCCTAGATAGCTCTGAGAAATGTGAGTGAGGATTATTTCAATTATTCATTCACATACTCATACCTGATATACTGCACTATTATTTTGTATGTTCTCCTTTTTTTTTTGAGGTCATATTGTATAGAGACCACTACTTCTACCAGTGTGTACGTATATTATTGATATATTTGTATATCTCTTTATATTTAAGGCGCGGTTTCCTTACTTCCTTTTTGTACAAGCTACAGCACAGCAACTGCTAAAATTATTAAAACATTTTAAACCGCTTACTTAATCCAGGATTTTATTAAAACTATTTACCATTATACTACAATCACTGTGGGAATCTTCCCTATAATACAGTCACCAAAAATAGGATATCTAAAATCAGTTTGTAACTGTAAAATGCATTAAAAGTGGTCTAAATCACATATTTATTTATTTAGTTACTTATTTATTTTATATTATTAACCCCTTAAGGACTGAGCCAAATGTAAATGTTGTGATCAAAACAAAACATAAACAAAAACTTGAATTTGCGCTATATGTCTGTTCAGGCGTAATTCACCTCTTTCATATTATGTGCACCCACACTTATTATATATAATTTTATTCAGGGGAAACAGGGCTTTCATTTAACATCAAATATTTAGCTATGAAACATAATTTAATATGAATAAAATACAAACAAATGGTAGAAAATAAGAATTTTAAAATAAAAATGTTAGTTCTACTTGACATTCTAACTGTGAATGTCATAATACTGTTTGCTTTTACTGCAATAAAATACACATATTTGTATTCATCGATGTCTCACGTGTAAAAGAGTACCCCCTATGTACAGATTTTATGGTGTTTTGGGAAGTTACAGGGTCAAATATAGCACTTACATTTTTCATTTTTTTCACATTGAAATTCACCAGATTGGTTACATTGCCTTTGAGACCGTATGGTAGCCCAGGAATGAAAATTACCCCCATGATGGTATACTATTTGCAATAGTAGACAACCCAAGGTATTGCAAATGGGTATGTCCAGTCTTTTTTAGTAGCCACTTGGTCACAAAAACTGGCCAAAGTTAGTGTTAATATTTGTTTGTGTGTGAAAAATGAAAAAACAATAATTTGAACGCCAATTTTGGCCAGTGTTTGTGGCTACTAAAAAGACTGGCAATACCCCATTTGCAACAAAACCTTGGGTTGTCTACTATTGCTAATGGTATACCATCATGGGGGTAATTTTCATTCTTGGGCTACCATATGGTCTCAAAGGCAATGTAACCAATCTGGCGAATTTCAATGTGAAAAAACTGAAACGCAAGCCTTATGTTTGACTCTGTTACTTTTGAAAACACCATAAAACCTGTACATGAGGGGTACTGTTATACTCGGAAGACTTCGCTGAACACAAATATTAATGTTTGAAAACAGTAAAACGTATCACAACAATTATATTGTCCGTGTAAGTGCCATTTGTGTGTGAAAAATGCAGAAAATTTCACTTTCACTGACGATATCATCGTTGTAATACATTTGACTGTTTTGATACACTAATATTTGTGTTCGGCAAAGTCTTCCGAGTAAAATAGTACCCCCCCATGTACAGGTTTTATGATGTCTTGGAAAGTTACAGAGTTAAATATAGTGCTAGCAAATTAAATTCCCTGGCCTTTTGGCCTGAGTTGTCAGGCAGGTCCTGCAAATTGTAATTAATAAAATAACCTAATTATGTAAAAGTATTACATAAATATATACGTGTGAATTATATATATATATATATATATACATATATATATACATATATGTATATAATTTTTTTTAAATTATTTTTATTTATATATAGGTGTGTATATATATATAGTGATATATACATATATACTTATGTATATACGATACCAGTAGAGAGCACTCAGGAGTCTTTCAAGGTAAATTTCATTATGTATATAGATATATATATTATTTCGTGCTATGTGTATTTTGATATCAATATATATATATTCATTTTAAAATACAGTTAGAACGAAATTACACATACATATTTTATTTATTTATTTTCTATTATTTTTAACTGACGTATAGTAAAAACAAGGTGAAATAAATAAGGCGCTAAGAAATTGCTGCTGATACACACTAGTGGGGTCAATCACACATATCCCACTTAAATAAATAAGATGCTCTTATAGGTGTATATTACATCCCGTAATACACGCAGTGCAATGTGCAATAAATCGATGTGAAGTGATGGAATACTGCAAACATATATACCCTAATGGAGATATCAGCATGGATATTCCTAAATAAGACAAATGGAAAAAACTATCATAGGGCAATACATAGGCATGCACACGGGGTGCATGCACACGCCTATGTATTGAGACCGGCAGGGGAGATCTCAGCGCCGGCTCTGCTCTCAGCCTCCCCTCAACGACCCGCAGGGAGGGAGGCAGGAGAGGACCCGGGGACCCACAACGACCCAGAGGCAGGGAGGGAGGCAGGAGAGGACCCGGGGAGCCAGCAGCTCCGCCGGGTTCCTCTCGCGAGATCTGAGCGTTGCCGCGGCAACGCTCAGATCTCGAGAGAGAGTGAACTCTAGCACTACACGATTCCCCAAACACACAGCACCCACATACAGCACACAAACAGCAACCCCCCACACACAGCATCTACACACACAGCACCCTCAAACATACACACTAACAGCACCCTCACACACACAGCACCCTCACATATACACACTAACATCACCCTTACACACACACACAGCACCCTTACACACACATACAGCGCCCTCACACACACACAGCGCCTTCACACACACATACAGTGCCTTCACACACACAGCGCCCTTACACACACAGCACCCTTACACACACAGCACCCTTACACACATCGCCCTCACACACACACATCGCCCTCACACACACAATGCCTTCATACACACACACTGCAGTATATATATATATATATATATATATATATATATACGCGGCGTGTGTGTTTGTGCTTTAGGGTGCACACCCTTATACAATAGGTTGCGCACGCCTATGGGGCAATATTGCAGTATTCTCATTGTGGAATTGAATAATTATGTGTAGTCTAACTCTAATTTCTTATTTAGAAATATCTATGCTGATATCTCCATTAGGGTATATATGTTTGCATTATTCCATCACTTCACACAGATTTATTGCACATTGCACTGCACTTCACACAGATTTATTGCACATGTAATATACACCTATAAGAGCATCTTGTTTATTCCTTGCACTGCACACTTCCTTGTTGTTTGCCCCTGGAGTGACGGGCCCGGGCGCAGCTGCGACCCCTGCGACCGCAGTATGTACGCCACTGGGTAAGGTGTAAAGTGCTAATGCAGACACTCAGTATATTCCAGGACAGTCTGCTAACACTAATGAAAATGTCCACAATGACAGGTTGGCTAGAGACAGAATCAAATGCCAAAATTAACCTGCACATGGCCAGAAAATGAATAATTGAAAATCCTTGCAGTCTACACATTTCATAGACATAGACTAACCTACAAGGTCTGATAGTGCAATTCTTTATTAAGGCCCCTAGGGTGTAAGATATCCAAACTGAAGATCCATTTTGTCTCCTTTGTGAGTAGACTTCCAACTTATTAGGATTTGCTTCATGAAGTCATTTAAAATGTCCACATAAGGAAATATTAGATCTGGTGTTCATCACAGAGCTTACGGTGCTCCCTGAAATTAGACTTGAGGGTTCTAGATGTCTGTCCCACATATTGGATCCCACAAGGCAGTTCAACATATATATCACATGTTTGTTCATATGAGATGTCCCAGGTATATCTAGATTGTACCAAAAAATTCTGAACCATTACTAAAAGAACTGAACTTATAATTAGATGTTTGATGTGACAACATGTAATACACCTATTTTTTACCACACCTGTAATTCACAAACTTACTGTTATGTTATAAAACACAACCAAGTAGGAAATAGTTTTGTAAAACTGCATTAGAATACCTGCTAGGGTAAGATCGCAATTTGTGGGGCCCAACATATTCTTAAAGGACCACTATAGTGCCAGGAAAACAAACTCGTTTTCCTGGCACTATATGGTCTTTAGGTCTCCCCCACCCTCATGGCCCCCCTCCCACCAGGCTCTAGCATGAGGAAAGGGTTAAACACTTACCTTTCGGCGCTGGGGACTCTCCTCCCTCTTCGGCTGGATGCGCATGCGCGGCAAGAACGCGCGCATTCAGTCAGTCCATAGAAAAGCATTCTCAATGCTTTCCTATGGACGCAAGTGTCTTCTCACTGTGAAAATCACAGTGAGAAGCGCGGAAGCGCCTCTCGCGGCTGTCAATGGGACAGCCACTAGAGGCTGGATTAACCCTAAAGTAAACATAGTAGTTTCTCTGAAACTGCTATGTTTACAGCAGGCCGGGTTAATCCAAGATGGACCTGGCACCCAGACCACTTCATTGAGCTGAAGTGGTCTGGGTGCCTATAGTGGTCCTTTAAAATGTATGGCTCTCGTAAAGGTGATCCTAGGGGTATTTTATAACGTACACGTTAACCATGGAACTTTTAATAGAATAATTTAAAACATCTCAAGACTATTAATAATATGTTCATATTCAAAATTAAATCTTGTCATGAACGTGACCTCTATTATTACTAGTGTCTTTGCCACTAATGTTGATAGCTGGAGTTTGTATACCTATGTGATTGACCCTTGACCCTTAGGCAGAGTTACAACATGTGCCTCAATATTCCCATCACGCCATCAGTCTAACAATCCCCTATTACCCCAATCAATCACATAATACTAATTAACCATCAAGACCTATCCCCCTAATAACCTTGATCCCAACAGATCACTAAACCAAAAATCACATTGCCCCCATCCCCTTTAAACCTCATGACACTATCATAATCCCTGTAATTCCCCTTGAACATCTCTGTCCCATCCCTATGATTTCCTCATTATCCCCAATTATATTACCTCATCACAATCCAATCCAACCTCATTGCCTCACCCCAAAGGCAGGTGTCGTGTTTCTATATTCAAAAAGATTTAAAATCTTTGCCTGGAAATTATAGACTTGTGAGCTTTTACTTCTATTGCTGGGAAAGTATTTGAGGGGTTATGAAGGGATAAGAACATTATTATTAGCCATAATCAACATGATTGAATCGCACATAAGTCATGTCAAACTAACCTAATTGCACTCTTCAAAGAAGTAAATAAAAGTATTGATGAGGGTGTTGCAGTGGATGATAATGGATTTTGCCAAGGCATTTGATACAGTTCCTCACAATAGGTTAGTGTTCAAACTAAAATAAATTTGGTCTAGATCAGGGGTTCCCAACCCATGGTATGTGGACCCCCAGTGGTACAATCCAGTGTCACTGGGGTACGCAAAAAAAAAAAAAATCGGTAATGGCGGCTCTGCCACTAGTGCAGCCGCACCGCAGGGGCTGGGAACCACAAGTCAGTTGTCTGGCCCTGAGTGCACACGACGGACATCTGCCATGAGTGTCCCACTGATCCCAGTTGTGCGCTGCATGCTTTAAAGGTGCGACTGGGGCATATTCTAGACTGTTGGGAGGAAATGACAGCCTGTCACTCCATCCCAGCTCACTCAGACAGAGCCACGCGGGAGGTGGGCAAGGACAGCAAGACACGAAGGGGTGCGGGTTTAGGAGAGCAAGCCTCCAACTCCCACCAGCCACAGCCAGCAAAAGCCAGCACCTAAAAGGTAAACTGGTGGGTGGCTAAAATAGTGACCTGTGCGTGTGTATCTGCATGTGTGGCAGTGTCTGTGCACTTACAATGCACACATTTTTGTTTTATCTAAAATCACCATTTACCTAAATACTACACTATATTCCTCTTTTTCCTCTTATTCCCCATATTGGTTCATCCCTATCAGGATCTGAGGATATTTCTTAAGGCGCTGCTTCCCTGCATTTCCTTTTCTATCCAGGATACCTCCAGAAGGAAGAGACTCTGGTTTGGGAAGTTCAAGCTACCGTACGGATAACTAACAAGCGCCAGAAATCCTATTCTTTTATCTATTTGAACCTGTTTGTGTCTCTGTGTCTGTGCATCTGTGCATCCGCATGTTTGTCAGTGTTTGTATCTGTGTACCTGCATGACTGTCAGTGTGTGTATGTATGTATGCAAGTATATGCATGTGCAATATATATGTAACACATACATACACTTACTTGGGGCAGAAGAGAAGCAGGGAGAGCCTGGAGTAGGGGAGTCTGGGACAGAGTAGGAGCAGGTAGAGCTTCGGGCAGAGGAAGAACAGGGAGAGCTTGGGGCAGAGGAAGAGCAGAAACATATACATTTACAATAACAGCAATTATATTAATAACAAACATTTAGCTAATATTAGGGGTATAATTTATGGAAATAGGCTGCCAAGTGGTACTCAAATGAAAAAAGGTTGGTAACCACTGGTCTAGATGAAAATTCATGTTCTTGTGTAGAACATAGATATAAGGAGAATACAGAGAGCTGTCATTAATGGTAATGGCCTAATAACATGATCAATTGTAGCCCAGTGTACCAGAAACTCTAACTGTAACTATATTTGTATGGATTGTCAGTGGGGCAGAAATGGCCATTGGAGTAACTAAACGACCTCCATTTGTTTAAATATACATAGGAATTAAGGAGACAGCGCAGTTAACTTTGTTTCCTTTGGTTTTTACTATATATTGGGGCTGGTGTGTACTGTGGTCGTTGCTGCCGCCCAGGAGTGATGGGAATTAGCGCAGGACTTATCTTTCTGTATTTGCATTCACATTTTTGTATCACACAGCTTTGTTACAATGCTGTCGCCCATCCCATTTGTTCCCTATTAAGGGTTAATAAGTATATATGGGTGTATACAAAAAAAATCCCCCTCTGTGTCTCATTGGAGATATCTTTGCCAGAAGCTCAAGGAAGCAAGGTGAAGGGTCATCGTAGGACCCGCTTAGGAGGGTCTGCCTTGAAGTTGTCAGGCGGGCATTCCCTCCAATGGTCGAGTAACTAAATTACCTCCATTTGTTTAAATCTACATAGGAATTAAGGAGAGAGCATAGGTAACTTTTTGTTTTCTTTGGTTTTTACATTACACGGTATAAAAGTGTTACATTCTGAGACAATGACATGGAATGATTTTCAGCATAGTAGCCGTTGTAAATCGTTACACATGTTAATGCACAATGACATATGCAAGTGTATACATCCATACACAAGGTATGCATCTATATACACTTAGATATCATGGGATTCAGGTTGTGTTGGCTGGAGTAGTGCTTCCCCATCCTGGTTTGTCACTAAGGTGGTATAACTCCCCAGCCTTGTGTATCGATGGAGGTGGTTTGGAGAGTATGATCAGTGGAGTTTAAGAGAGTGTTTTAAACTATTTAGGATTTGTGCAGGTGCAACATTTGCTTATCCGCTCTAGGAGTCTATCTGGGGGTCCATACACCCTGCCTCGTACTATACTGTGTTGTATTGGAGTGGTGCGATCTTCACCGAACCCCTGCCTTAGAGTGGCTTCCCTTGTGGCGATTGGTAGGACAAAGTACCATCTATCGTAGGTGCGAGTAAACAAGCAGTAGGGTTTCATCGTGTGTGAGCCCCAGGGGTTTCAAAGTCCTGGGCGTACAGTGGTAAGTGTTGGTCTGAGATTGGAAGCAGATTTGACTGCCCTATGTCCTAATCTGCTGGCTCCTGTACAGGATCTCTCCTTGTGGAGTCGTGTAGGATGGGGAGTGTAGTTTGAGTGGTGGGGGGGTGGTTATACTGGGTTTTCCCCGTGGTATTTACACCAAGGGTCCATGTGAGGGTATAATAATGGCACTGTTTTGACATGGAGTAGCATGTTTTCTCTAAGAGTCTGGTGGTTTCAACTTTCTGAATCCAGTCCCTTATGGAAGGTGAGTTTGGTTTCTTCCAAAATAGAGGAAACAGTTGGTTTGCTGCTGTAATTAAATGGTGAAGCAGGGATGTCTTAACTATTGGGTATTCAAGAATTGTTGAACTAACCCCGCCACCCTTAACCAAAACGTCTGTATTTCAGGGCACGTCCACCATATGTGTGCCGAGCTGCCGTCTGGTTGGTGGCATCTCCAGCAGCGGTGGATTGTGTGTGGAAACAGTGATAGGAGTTTTGCAGGTGCGTAATGCCACCTCACACCCAAGATGCAGGATCACATAAAGGATGATTTATTGAGACACAAATTACAAATTAAAATATAACAGAAAAAGTCCACAAAAAGTATCGCCACCTGACGTGTTTCGGCGTTACAGCCTTCTTCAGAAGTCACCACTTCTGAAGAAGGCTGTAACGCCGAAACGCGTCAGGTGGCGATACTTTTGGTGGACTTTTTCTGTTATATTTTCATTTGTAATTCATATGCATCCAGGCAACCCTTCCGCAAACCATACCTGTTCAGTCTTTTCTAATTTTACTGTCATGAGAGATGCAACTTGTTTTTGTTTGTTTTTTGCAATTTCTCAAGCATTGCACAGTCTGACCTTGGGGTGAATTTGCTGAGACATCCACTCCTGGGAAGATTGGCAACTGTCTTGAATGTTTTCCACTTTCTCACTGTAGAATGATGTATTTTAAATAGTTTGCAAATGGCCCTATAACCCTTCCAAGTTTGATAAGCAACAACAATTGCTTTTCTAAGATCATTGCTGACGTCTTTCCTCCCTGTCATTGTGTTAACACAAACCTAAATGCTCCAGACCAGTCAACTGCTAGAGCTTTGTCTTTTATAGAGGTGGTCTACAATTACTGATGATCAAATAAGGGTATTTTATGGGCAGCACCTGTCTGCTGCTTAGCCTCTTAATTCATATGGAAACAGTAAAGGTGTACTTAGTTTTTCACACACAGGTTCTTTGTTTTGGATTTATTTTTGTTAAATAAACCATGGCACAGTATAATATGTAATGTGTTGAGTAATGTGTTTACCTAATTTTAAGGCATGCTAAGGAACAGGTGATTATCATTTTGATATGTCAAACCATATCAAAGAGGGTGTACTTTATTTTTTCTATGACTATATATATATAATTATGCTAAGGTGACTAATCCTACAAGTAGACTGCCTTGAAAAATAACACCTCAATTTTATTATTTGTTGTTTACTTTTGTTGGGGGTATTTAATCTTTACCCCTCAAGGACACATGATGGAAATATTCCGACATGATTCCCTTTTATTCTAGAAGTTGTGTACTTAAAGGGTTAAATTAGGGTTCAGCCTGTTATATCATCTGATCAAGAACCTGTCACTTTAAAACAGATCAGTTAATATAACCCAGCTCATCAGTAAGCATAAAATATGTGACCTAAACACACCCAAATGTTTTGCTGTAAATGGCTAGGAATTAAATGTCAGTTACTGGAAGAATGCAAGCAGAAATCACCTTATAATTAATATATACAGAGAAACACATGCAGTACGTGCCAAATTCTAAAACCATGATGCAAACAGATGTAGACACATCTATATGAATCTACAGTTAAAAAGAATGGAAAAGAATTAAATGCAAAAACCAGTACAGTTAGTATTGATAAAGAAAATCAATAAATACATTGAAATTTAAAAGGACAGTTTTTATCAGAGACCAATCCGTTTGTCAGCTAAGTAACAAAGGAATGTATTGACTTTTTCCAATAATACAGATATGCACACTCTGCCGTTTTTCAAATTAATGTCAGATAGTCACTCAACACAACAAGCTAGCATTCACCATGTATTCAACTTAGCATACATATAGCGTGCATTAATATCTAATAAGTAAGCTTTGCACGTAGGATGGTTCAATTGTGATGCCTGCTATATTGTATCCTGACGGAAAAATTGCTAATACACTTTAATGCCAGAATGGTAAGCAGAGAAAATTATCGCCTGGGGTAGTTACATCTCTCATGCTGAAGAAACCCGCCTATCATTTCTGTTGCAGATTGTCCTGGGGGGTATGAGAAGTCCAATATAGTAATGATAACATTATATCTGCAGTGGATCAAATTAATTAAACGTATTAAGAGCTTCTCAGTGAGGCTTATCCATTATGTTATTAAGCTTTCCTTTATTCTCGGTGAGTGCTTCCTACAATTTGTTTTGCTTAAACAAAACTGTTATTTAAAACAAATCTAAGATAAAAAATAGTTTAGGATGATATTTAAAAGCAGAGAAAAATTAAAGGAACACTCCAAACCAGTGCCAAATTAACATAGGGGCTGATGGAACTCAAGCTCCAGGCCCTAAAATAGGCCCACTGATATTCTCCATATTTTTCCTCCTTTTATTCCTTTGGCCTTGTCAGATGTACTGAGTACTGAGGAAGGAGTACTGCTAGTGTTATTGCATCATCTCCACATTTTTCTTTAACTATCATGACCAGGTGGTGCGACAGTAGCACAGCCTAAGCCCTCCTCCCTGTCCATTTGAGACTGGACAATAATATAGAGCTTAGGGGGTGCCTCTTACCTTCCTCAGTTCTACACTCCTCTTTGACAGGGCTGGAAGGAATTTCTTTCAAATCAGTTCCTCAAAGTGCTCTGTGCAAGCTGCATAGGAGGTAGGAGGAACCTCCCACACTAGTTACAAAGTTCGATCCCCATTGGACCCAGCTGCTTTTCCCCATTTACATTTCCTCCATTCAGCCTCAAGCACAGGTTCGTACCGGAGGCTGTATGGAGGACACACGTAATATTCCTTCTCCTGGTGTCCCATATTGAGAGGCTGTGAACGGAGGCATTAATTAATATATAGGCCTGCTCTGCTTCAAAAGTCAAGTATGTCAAACTAAAATATATTTTTATTGATTTGATTTTCTTTGGAGAAATGCTTTAGACCTAGAGTCTCTCTGGATGAATGCCAGTGGTTCAAAGCATGCACCAGGAACAGGTCTCCCTGTAGCCAGAAATAGGACTCCCTGCAGCGACTCAGAAGACCTACGATAGGTCAATGTTGGTACCTGCCTCCGTGTCACTTTTTGGGTAAGTGATCCCGCCGCTTGCGTCTCCACCATATTGAAACCTTTTCCACAGGTGATGCTGAGGAATCCGCATCTGGAGCCGATTGTTAATCTGACTAGTCACTCGGCTGTAGTAGGGCGTGTTGGTGCCTCCTGCTTGTCAATTGCTGCCGCAAGTTGTCAAACAGTCTGTCCAGCCTAGACTCTATATCCATATGTAGAGCACTTGGGTTAGAAAGACACACGGTTTCCGCCATATTAAGTGAGTCGCAGTTATGTTTGTTAGCTTACATGGCTGCATCCCGCAAGTCTGCAATTTTTGGGTAGCCTCCTAAAAGGGAACCGGGATCACCCCCACCGATTCAAGGGGGGTAATGGGGCTCATAGTGGTTCACGGGGCTCAAAGTGGACCTTGAGACCGGGAGATCGACCTCTCCTGTCCGGTGAGCACTATGTTGCTTTTGCCATGGAGAGGTAGATAAGCTCCAACAAGTCACTGATCGCTGCTCAGCATTACAGGTTGGTCCGGGAGCAACAACTTTGCTTGATTGTCCCTATTTTGGCTAATTGAACTTGCTGAAGTATGCTTATATCGGAATAGTAGATGAACTCACTCAAAATGAGTTCACCTCTCTGACGGACCGCCTGGCACTCCGACTGGGGGGCCTCCGTCAATCAATGCTCCTAGTGCTCACTGAGGACTCAAAGCACTCCTCCAGACACCATAAGCACCGCAGCACTAAATGCAGAAGCTTGGTTGGGGTCTCGCCGTCCTCCACCCACCCTGGACCCAAGACCAGGATCTAGCTTCTAGTGGGTGAACCTCTCCTACTCCAGAGAGTATAGCAGGAACAGCTCTTATAAGAGCTAGTGATTAGAACCCAGGGGACTATAAGGAGTATGGCAATCCCCAGAGTGAATATAGCTGTCCCCTCCACCCATGAGACGAGGCTCTATGTTGAGGGTGAAGAGGAACTGATTTCAATTGTGCCACAATTGGCCTTATATAATAATCCCCATGCAAGGGGTACGCCCACATGGACCTGATGGTAGATTGATTTACAACGTCACAGACCAATAACAATAAGGTTACAAGGCACGACACTCCCACACACAGCACACAATCCCTCCCCTCTGCCTGGGAGATAATTGAGTCAGATACTATATTAACTCAATTATCTCCAGGCAGAAAAAAACATATTTCTATAAAACCCCAAAAGTATCCAAAAAACACATAAAATCCCCACAAATGTTACATGCCTTGATAGCCCTGATCTGGTTGACCAACATATCCAGAAATCACCCAGATCAGTTCAGGAGTTCTGGAATTCTATGGAAGTCACATATTTGACCGACCGCAGGCATGGTTCCAGAGAATCTGGGCTTGCGGTCGGTCTAGTTCGGTAGTTTGAAAATGAACAAACTACCGAACAGAGTCAATAGTCTTACCCTGGAGCTTGTTCCCCTCATCCAGACAAACAATTTCACCGAACAGTGCCCTTCTAAGTTGAATAGAACCGAACGCAGGCGATGATGGAAGTCCAGCGGTGTTCGGGTTGTTTCTGTGTCCGATTTTAGTTCCATGAGATTCATGCCCAAACACCGCTGCCTGCGTTCATGTGAACAAGATGGCCGCCACCTCGTGGTTGTCCATAGGAATTGCAGACACCCAGACGAACAATTAGAACACTGCGGTGAGAAACGTTCCAAGTTGTTAATAAGTGTTAACAAGCTCCAGGGTGGTCTCTGGATCGTGCGGTTGTTCGGGAGTTCGAAGTTCCGCTTCGGGTGTTCGAAGTGCCGCTTCGAGAGTTTGAAGCATGGCCATACAAGTCCAAAAAGGCACAGATAGTGGTTTCAACCAGGGTTTAACACAGGGGCCATACCCACAGGGTAGGAGGCTGGCAAACAGGCCCCTCCAAAAACCGGTGGCGAGGTTACTTTCGCCACAACCTCCATGACAGTCAGGCCATGCCCCCCCTAAAATAACTTTTTAATAAGTTTAAATTATGGCATGTACATCAAAGACCCACTAAAATCATCAGCACGAGGTCCAAGCAGCCCTTGATCATGCCGTGATTCAAACACCACATGTGCTCCTAACTACAGTTTCTTTCAGATTCCACTGTGCCCTAAGCAAGTTAACAGTTTTGAGCCCTCATTCGCTTGAATGGGGCCCAGCATCTTCATGGCAGCCAGGCCTCTTACTACTGTACTCTAGACCACTTTTTCTCTTCTCATTCTGTACCTAAAAAGCATTGAATCTTGATTGTATTTCTTTCTAGGACAGTAGAGTGTCTATTCAAATCTTCCTTGAACTTTTAAATAGTCTTGACTTTGCAAGCTTAAAGAATATATTTATCTTGTTTCTTGGAAGATTGCTGTCAAAATAAGTGATACGCCTTTTTCTACTGATAAGCCTTTTTTCTTAACTTATAACTATAAAATTGTTCAGGTAAATGGTCTTTAATAAGAGGAAGATGAACACATTTAATCTTGAGGTTTTAATAATCTATGGATATGCAAGGAAAACACAATTGAAATACCGAACTTTATAATATAAAAGCACATTTAAGAGAAACTATCTATTAAAGGACCACTATAGTGCCAGGAAAACATACTCGTTTTCCTGGCACTATAGTGCCCTGAGGGTGCCCCCACCCTCAGGGACCTCCTCCCGCCGGGCTCTGGGGAGAGTAAAGGGTTAAAACTTACCTTTATTCCAGCGCCGGGCGGGGAGCTCTCCTTCTCCTCTCCGCCTCCGATCCTCCCTTTCGGCTAAATGCGCATGCGTGGCAAGAGCTGCGCGCGCATTCAGCCGGTCTCATAGGAAAGCATTTACAATGCTTTCCTATGGACGCTTGCGTGCTCTCACTGTGATTTTCACAGTGAGAATCACGCAAGCGCCTCTAGCGGCTGTCAGTGAGACAGCCACTAGAGGATTTGGAGTCTGGATTAACCCTATTATAAACATAGCAGTTTCTCTGAAACTGCTATGTTTATAAAAAAAAAAAAAAAAAAGGGTTAATCCTAGAGGGACCTGGCACCCAGACCACCTCATTAAGCTGAAGTAGTCTGGGTGCCTAGAGTGGTCCTTTAAGGGGAAAGAAGTGCTCAACTCAGGTTGTGTGTGGAATATGTTCATACCGCATTTACATCATGGACAAAATTGGTCTTCCTAAAAAGCAAGATCAATTTCTCGGTTGTCTGGTGAACACCTAGGGGGTGGAGCTTCTTCCTCCAAAGCATAGCTCATTATCTAAATTGATTATGAGCTTTTAAAGATAAGACCCCAGAGCCAGCTGAATTGGTTATGATGCTTAGAGTAACCCTTCAATAAATATGTTTTCTTGTTGAATGCTAAGTAAAAGAAAACTGGAATACCAACATTGCAATTAAAAAATGTTTTAAATACTAAGTTGAAGGTTTTGAAGAAGTATCTTGAAGGTTTTGAAAATTATATTAACACATGTCCTATAAGATAATTTTATATCTAAAGGAGCAGTCTAAGCACCATAACCACTTCATTATTTTTTTTAGATCAAACCATTTTCAAGCAGTTTTGCTCAAAACTGAATGTCCCTCAGACCTAGAACCAGGAGTTTACGACCCTAACTTACTAACATCATAACCAATATAATGGTATGTAGTGGCTAAAGTGCTTAGACCGCCCTTTTAAATAATCCACACATCCATATCTGTAGCGTCAGTGACTGTCCTTTAGTGTGGAAAAACCACAGTGCCCTTTCAGCTTCTTCCAACTGCATCTGCGGTGGTAGCAGGCACCACAAGACTCAATCATGTAAGTCAAAACTACCCAAATGAGAATATCTTACTAACAAAATTAAGAATGTATTTACCACATATGGGGTTAGCAACGTAGCACTTACAAGGCATAACTTAAACTGAATATATACACAAAAGATGTGGAATAGGTGGCGCTGTATGGTTTAAACGTATAAGTTGAAAAGTAAATATTAGCTGCTGTATACACTCTGTGGGTACTCCTTAAAACCCACCACACATAGATAATCACCAAAGAACCATAAAAACTTTAGGCTTTACCAGTGTTTCCACCTTCTAAGCCTTCAGTTTTTAAGAGTGCATCGCTGTATTAAATGTGAGGTAAGTGTGTTTTCCAAAATATTCAAATACCCTCTGTTTTTCTTTAGTGTAATGTACATAAGTCCACTTTGAGCTAATGTTTGTGGTCTAAAATATAAGTCTACTTTGAGCTAATTTAGCTCAAAGTGGACTTATATTTTAGACCACAAACATTTGCACTGTACTGTTTTTATATATATTTGTTTTATTATTTTCTAGAAAATATATTTTTTATAGTATATATATATATATATATATATATATATATATATATATTCTCTGCAATAAATTTTCCAATTTTTATCTATTCAACTGTATCCTGCACAAGTGATTCCAGGGAAGGGGCAGTGTCACCCCACAAATTGACACTAGGTTTACATACTTAGAGCCAGTTATCAAAAGGCTCTAAGCAAGGTGAGCATTTCAACTTTATTTATATGGATACAATTACTATCTAAGATGCTACACAGTTTGAAATATCTGTGTCTTTTGCATACGTTGTGGAGAGGAACATACACACTTTTCCTTGGAGAGAGGGTTCGTGTGATCTACCCAAAAAGACACAGACGCTTGGAAGGTTAGAGCCTAAAAACTTGAAAAGGCTCTAAAAAATTTGAGTTTCTATACATCTGTAACTCACTAAACTTCTTGCTACATCACTTAATATACTGCACAATTATTTGTATATATTTTTTTCTGTCTTTTCTATATGTACATTACAATAAAGAAAAACATAGAGGGTAAGTGTTTTTGAATATTTTGGAAAACACACTTACCTTAGAAGGTGGAAACACTGGTAAAGCCTAAAGTTTTTATTGTTCTTTGGTGATAACCTAAACTGAGCATTTATGTAGAAATTGTCTGAATGATGGCCCAGGAGAAGCAATTTTTTCCATAAGATGGGGTGGTTATATGTTCTCTCAGAAGAGGAGAAACCAATGGAAATACAAATCCAGGTTCATCCCATCATTCATTTCATAGTAAAGTAATGTCACGTGGTCTTTGAAGATGATGTACCATGTATTTAATGTACTCTTGACATATCAGGTACATGCGTGGGCAGCCATGAGCTTCTTGAGATCACTAACATGTACTTTGCTCAATCATAAGTTTGAGAAAAGGTTTGTTTTACTTGAAGATTCTACCCCAAAAGGTCACTCATTACTAACATCTCAATTATGATAGATTCTGCTTGTAGCAATCTTCCACACAAACACACATAGCTTAACTTGCTAATAACACTACGGTATGCATCCAAAAATGAAAGGGAAAAGTGAGTGGGCACTCACACTTCTCTATTGCCAAGTTCAATTGGGAAGGGGGTTGATTAGTTGGCAGGAAAAATGTGGCAAATCTAGATTGGCACATTTCACTAACAATTAACCCACTCCTTCCCCAAAAATGGTGGTCACATTACAATTAACCCTTACGTTCAACCTAAACAGATCTCATTCTCCTTGCTATCCACACACTGCGGAAGGGCCCTATCCTGATTCCTAAAGTGCTGGGACGTGCCATATTTCTGCCCTCACTGCCGGGCAGACCCCTCCTGGCCCTACCTGAATGGGTCCAACTGGTGGCTCAGTAGGGCACATGCCAGTGACACACACACACAAAATGTATAGAAAGGGGTGTAAATAGCAGCGCCTTTAAATTGTTCTCAAATCTGTATTAATAGTGGAACAGTATGGAATATAAGAAGAAAAAAACGGAATATAGTGTAGTATTATTAGCAACTGATGAATCACCAATTTTCTGGAGCTTAACATCAGCTCCTGGGTCCTCCCCTACAGTTCCTGACTCCCTTTACATCCCCAGGTCTCAAACAGCCACTGCCCCTCACCTCTACAGCTTAACATCTCCTGTCCTCCCTCTACAGCTCCTGCCCCCCCTCCCTCCTACAGATCCTGTCCCCCTTCCCACAGCTCCTGTTCCCCACTACGGCCCCTAACTCACCTACTACAAATCTTTCCAACTACAGCCTATATCCCTCCATGTGGAGCACTTATACCATACTACAGCCCCTAACACTCCATCCCCCCACAAAAGCCCCTATTCTCTTGCTGCAGTCCCTACCCCACACTACAGTCTCATATCCTCCCCACTACAGCTCATTTTCCCAATTGCAGCTATCAACATACTTCAGCCTCTAACCACCCCCCCACTATAGCCCCTATCTCACACTACATTTCCTAATCCCCCAACTACAGCCCATACACTCCACTACAGCCCCTAGCCTCCTACTACACCTCCTAACTCTTCAATTACAGCCCCTATCACGCCACTACAACTCACTACCAAGTGTCCTTCCCAAGATTAGGTTCTGTATCTGCCCCTGCTCTGTATGCCTGTGTCTGTTTGTCTCTACTATATGTCTGTGTATGTATGTCTGTGTATGCCTGTGGATGTCTCTCTATGACTCTATTTGTATGATTTGTTCTGTATGTCTCTGTATTACTGTGTATGTATGTCTCTGTATGCCTTGTTCTGTGTGACTATGTTTGTATGTCTGTGTGTGAATTGTACTGTGTATCTCTGTGTGACTATATATGTCTGTGTATGTGTGTCTCTGCATACCTGTATGTCTCTTTATGACTGTATCCCTATGTCTCTGTATTCCTTGTTTTGTGTGTCACTGTGTGCCTGCATCTTTATGCCTGATAACCTGGGTGTGCTTTCACCTCAGTTCACCACTGCTGTGGCCCTAAGTGCTCTCCCTCCCCTGACGGATGGCCAAAGGTGGGCCCCTAAACTCTGGTGGGTCCCGGTACCATTACACCTGTTACACTTACAGTAGCTCCATCCCTGTGTGAAATACCCATACTCCTGTGTACAATGCAAATTAAATTTTATTACATGATCAAGGATAAAATACATTTAAAGTTAATCTATATACACCCATCAAGGGACCATAATCAAATAGTTGATATACAAACAATTTACACTATCTGTTTCAATCCACAAGTATATTTCATATGTATGTTATTAGCCAAACAAAACACAGAAATAAATGCACAATTAATTCATCCACTATAACAAATGATTAAATTAGTTTGTACATTGACTGTTTGTACATTAACTATTTGAGTATGCTCCCTAGATTTGGTGTATATAAATTGGTTTATAATGTATTAATGTACTTGATCATGTAATAAAATTTGGTGTAACTGTGTAATAATTCATTTAAAAAGCAACCAAGAGCTGCAAAATCCTTTGTAACTGGAGTGGTAACAACAAGTCGGGTTATTTAGTCTAATTAAAACAAGTAGGGGTAACCCATCAAAGTACAGTATGCAGATAGAGACGGAATGCAAAGGGAATAATCACCACTCGTGGATTTAGTAGAAATCATGAATTTGAAGAAATATCCCCACTCCTATGTACAATGTAAATCAAATTTGACATTATACATGTCTTTATGCAAAGTGGTCTAACAAGGTTTACTGCACAAGCGTATTTGGACATGAGTCTTGATTGAAGATGTTCGTCTTGTCTTTGTGATGATGTTTTGATGCATGTCTACTGTCCTGGCAAATAACATTTTTAGGATGCTATCTGCTAGCTGTGTTTTGATTTGCAGCTCACGTCATATTTCAGCTACAAATGTGTACGTGTGTTCGAGATGTTAAATGTGTACAAATTCTTTGATAAGCATGCAGATTTTCCCATTGGACAGATGCCCACCTCAAACATCCAAGCCTTTTGACTACATTCCTTTACCTTGATACGCAACTTTAAAGAAAAATATGTAAGTGCCACCTGATCACACAATCTGAATTTAAGTGCCAATGAGGAACCATAGTGAAGTCTCTTTTTTTTTTTTTAATTCTTTATTTTTGCTGTGCACAAGATAATACATAGGCTTGCAATGCCATAACAACAGAAACAAGCAATGATGTCAACGCAGAACATATACATGGCATGAAATAAAGTGGCACATTTTTTAGAAGTATAATAGCAGGTGACGGTAAGAGCATCGCTTAATATGCGTTAGCGTAGAAGCATGGTTAGTAAGCTAGATTACTGAGGCATGTACAAAGCTAGGGTAAACGTTTTATGGGATACCATAGCATTGTTGTCTACTACATAGCATGTAACCCATATATGAGTGGGCCATCAGGGGGTTCTGCGGCATAGAGGTTGCAGCCTCAGTAGGCATATTGTGTTTAGACACATAGCGTGTAGACAAATAGTGTATGGGTAAATAGCGTAAGGGCACCTATGGCACATCCTAATGCAGCAGAGTAAATAAACAATGATGTCAACGTAGTATATATTCATGGCATGAATAAGTGGTACAGTTGTAAAAAACAAGATTATAATAGCAAGTAACGTTAAGGGTATCGCTTTAGGTGTGTGAGGTGAGTCTTGTTACAACCGGGGATTCACGGAGGTGTGTGTGGTGGGACTGCTAAGCTCTGTGTTGTGCTTTGCCTTGCGAAGGGGTTACAGTCCCAGTGTCGGGGTCTTCAGCCGATGCCTTGTGGGATCGCTGATGCCTCTTGGTGTGGTGAGTTGTGCCTCGTGCTCTGTATCCCGGGTGTGCAGTGAAGGAGGGCGCTCGTGTAGCGGGCCAGTGCACCTGGTAAGTAGCGTAGAGTCCTGGCTTTGATGCGGGATTGTTGGTGTGGTCGCCGGTTTCTGCCTGTCCGGTGCGGTCGTTTGCTGGCATCCACCTTTGTAAGCTTTCCTTTCCGCTGTCTTCTCGGCATGTCTGGGTGTGCTGTGCCCCTCATGAGTTTGAGCCGGGTCGCTGTGTATCGTTGAGGCCGCATTTGGAGCTGTACCTTAAGTGTCGCTTGGATTTTATTAGCTTTGTGCGGGCCGTGTGTGGGCACCGCATTGCTCCATATTGATGTTAGTGGGGCCAACCTGTGCAAGCGTTTACCCATCTTGCGAGTGGAGTGTGGTGGGTTTGCCCTGTCCCTCTCTGTGCTTCTATGCATTGGACCCTGCAGCGTGTCTCCGGGTGGGGATTCCATTTGGGGAGATCGCATCAAAGCCTCCAGCCTCTCCCAGAGGGCACCGAAGATGCGGTCGTATCGGCGCTTAATTTCCCTCTCGGCTGTGCGCAGAGCTGAGGTGCGTGGGCTGGTCGCCATCTTGTATTCCCCACATGTGGCCTCTGTGTTTCGCGGTCGTGTTTCTTGTACGGTTGTACGATTGCTCGTGTGGGGGAGGACCGGGATAACCCCCGCCGGTCCAAAGGGGGGGGAACGTGGGCTCTGGGTCCTGTTTCCAGGCATTCTTGGCGGCAGGAGAGCGGCCGTCTCTCCTGCGCCTGCTATTCTGGTAGGCCTCGCCAGAGTGTCGGGAGCGTACCGGGTAGGTAGTCGCTTGTTGGGTATCGGTGAGTTCGCCCTGGTATCCCCCATCTCTTGGTGGCTTCTGTGTGGCTTTTAAAAGCAGTTTCAGCGGCTTTGTGGTGTTTTTATGGCGCTTGTCTTGGGAGCCGTGGAGATCAGCGTCCGCTCGGCTCTGCGGTCAGGCCCCGCCCCCGTGAAGTCTCTTTTTTGAGACTTCGTATCAGATTAAATTGACTTTGATGCTCATTGTCTATGGTTCTGCGAAAAGGGCAGAAATTTTTTTACAACCATAACATAATTACACAGCAGTCTGAGTTTAAAAAAAAGAGACTAAAGTCCATCAAGTTCAACCTTGAAACCCATTCTTTTATGCTGTTGATCCAAAGGAAGGAAAACATTCCAATTATGCCACAAAAAGGGACAATATCATACTTGACTCCATAATGGCAATTGGATTTCACCTTGGATCAACAACCTGTTGACATTGATGAAGACATGAGAAAGATGTCAATACATTGAAACATATACAACCATATGTCACTACACTGTTGCATCCAATGCCACAATGCTGACCAGTAGAAAGATAAGAATGCATGGCACTCCCCTGTACAGCTATTTAGGTATGTGGTCTCCTGCATGTCACCTCATCTTTATGTAGGTACATGTAGTATGCTCATACATTGCCTATATTTTTGTATTTTGTTACTTTATGTTATGTTTTTATAACTACTGGAATTTCGCTACTGTTACAGTGCAAGAGTCTATGCTTTTTATTTGTTTGACACCACTCCCCATATAAACTTGGGTCTAAGTGGTACTGAGGACAAATAAATATTGTGTTTTATAAGTACTATATAAACTGCACAAGTTGGTGGGCATTTATTGTTTTATTGTCCACCACAGCCTAATGTGAATACATCAGTTTTTATTTATTGCATATTTTTTTCTCATTATACTGTCTATAATGTATATTTTTTTTTACTTCAAATATCTTTTATTGGGGTATTTGTAATAAAGACATAGTATAACGTATTACAAGGAGCATGGAACATCATATATAGCGGTAGCATATGTTATACCTCGTTTCAAGATACAAATTAGGTCCTTAGGTGATAAGTGTAACTCATGTGATAACAGAAATATTAGCAGTTGGTCATGTTTCCTTTTTTTTTTTTTTCTCTTCCCCTCTCTCTATCCTTGGCTTAGCTTTGGTAGTCTGATATTAAAGCCAGTCATAGTGCATGAGATATGGCAGGTTAGTGTATGTGTTTCGGTTATTTTTGAAGGTGGGACGTATAGGTCCCGCGTTATCAGGTGTTGCCAGTTGTTGAGCATCAGTAGTTTGCGGTGGTTAGTTATGTAAGCCATTTAAAGATTGATAACTTAAACTAGTTCAACTTTGTATAATGTATCTTTGTACCTCTTTGTACCTCTGTAATTTTTTTGGGGGTGGGGAGTGAGGGGGCGATTTAGACACTGCAGTGGCTGATACTGTCACTGAGTTTCTAAGTTATATTGTGAGCCCAGGAGTGACTCTTAAACAAGTGAGTTCATTATGATATAATGACAGCTTTCTGTCACAGTATAACAAAGGTACTTTAGAACTGGAGAACCAGGACCTCCAGGGAGGGCGCTCACAAATGTCCACATTCAGGATATTTTTTATCTATGAACATATACGATACAATTAAAAAAAAAAATCCCCAAAGCTGTGAAATTGCAAATGCATCACTAGACTCGTAGGTTTTTTTTTGTTGTTGTTGTTTTACTCCAAAATAGCTCAACTTGGTTATTTCAAGTGTACCCTTATTTACATTTGTCTAACATATCTTATTATTTAATATTTTCTTAACTAAAAAATGAAAGTGAAACTACTGTGGAATAAAGGAAATACTTTCGCTTTTAGATGCTTTACTGGCTAACACTGTGTTTTTACGATATGACTGCACCTTGATTTATAATTTTTTTTAGATAAAAAAAGCATGCAAATTCTGTTCCTGTGTTATTTGATTAGTGAAAATGAAAGCGACAACATGCAGATGTGTGAGTTTAGCTCAAGTACTGTCCTGAGACTTTTCAGTTGAACAACAGACGAGACTAAATCAAGAGCTGTGAGTAATCTTTTAAACGTTGTTAACTTAATAATAAGCAAAGTATGTCACCTATAGCCTAAAATATGCTGAAACTGTGTTTTATTACAGAATATTCATTGCAAAACAAAAAGTACTGAGCACTGCTTTCCGATAACTCAGAGGATGTCAATGTCTGCGGTTACACCTTGCTACAAGGAACAAAAAATATAAGGTAGAGAAGAGTCTGATAGTTACGAGCAAATTCTGTCTATCTTCAAGAGGCTTGCTTTGAAACGGCACAGCTAAAGGTATTTTTTAAAAAAAAACTAGAATACAAAAAAGGAAAAGGGAACAAAATTATTATAGAAATGGGAGATGATTATTTGTGTGTTACTGGAAATATATCAAGTGGTCAACCAGAACGTAGCCTTAACATCCTTCCATACTTAGAAAAAACAATAGAGATATGTTGTTTAAATGAGTCACCAACAATTGACTAATGAGTTCTAAGTGTTCAATGTTGGCATACTTACAGAAATCCGTCGCCCCCCCCCCCCCCCCCCCGTTCTCCCTCCTCACCCCGTCCTCCCTTCAATGAAATGTGTGTGACTATAAAAGGGTTAAAGGCTGTTCTAGACTGTAGTTAATAAAAAGCCTCTGCAGTAAAGTTATAATGTTATAACTGATGGGGTGGGGTGAGGGGGTTTGTATGTCAATGTTTAATGTGATTTTCTTTGAAATCTTACCAAATATATATTAAAAATAATAAATATTATTATTATTATTATTATTATTATTATTATTGCCATTTATATAGCACCAAGAGATTCCATAGCGCTTTACAATATTATGAGAGGGGGGATGTAACTATAAATAGGACAATTACAAGAAAACTTACAGGAACGATAGGTTGAAGAGGACCCTGCTCAAACGAGCTTACAGTCTATAGGAGGTGGGGTATAAGACACGTTAGGACAGGAAATATCAATCAAATAGGGTGGGAGTGAAGCAGAGCTGGAGGAGAGAGTAGAGTGCTGCCCTATAGGAGAGAGCAAGAGACAGGTATGTGAGGTAGAGGTTACTCTGAGAGGCCATAAGCTTTCCTAAAGAGATGGGTTTTAAGGCACTTCTTAACAGATTGAAGACTAGGGGAGAGTCTGATAAGGGTAGGCAGGCTATTCCATAGGAAAGGAGCCGCCCGCGAGAAGTCCTGCAAGCGCGAGTTGGCCGTACAGGTGCGAGCAGCGGACAGGAGAAGGTCACAGGCAGAGCGGAGGGAACGAGGAGGGGCATACCTATGGATCTGTAAAGAAACATAGTAACTTCCATCTTGGTTCACAGTACAGAATCGGAGAGGGCCTACCCTTATTTTAAATGATAAGTGGGACCTTATCTTTTTTAATAATTATTATTTTATATTTATAAGATGCCTACCCTACAAATTCTGCAGCACTGTAAAAAAGTGAGGGAGCAAACATAACAATTGAGATATACAAATATAATAGAACTTGTTTTTACCACCATCACTTTCCTCCCCCACCCCCACATCCGCTGAGAAAAATGTTTCCCCAGTTAGTTTGTTTACATTATTATTTTTCAGAAAATTATTTTATATGTTTTGTTTTGTTCATATTTTATTATAATTTATTATAATTTCTTCTGGCTGTATATGCTCCAAAAAAATAACTGTGCTCATTTTAAAATGTTACCTTTTCCCTACCAGTAAATGAATATGATTTTTGTAAACAAAGAACAACTCTTAAAGGAAACTCCAGGCATCAAAACAACTTAATTAATTTGTGATGGTGCCAGGAGGCCTCTGGAGGCACTCTTACCTCAAAGGATTAAACCATTCCTGAACCGCTTTACCCCCATAGTTGCTCCAATAGCGATGTCCACTCCCCCTCTGCCGGCATCCAGCTAGTGAACTTTCTGTCGCTGGGCAGAGGTGCCACTGATTGGCTGAGAGCAGCAATCTCAGTCTATCATTGACTCATCAATCACTAAACTGGCTTGGAAAGAAATTTGCCTTTTCCAAGCCAGTTTCGTAACAATTCAATGCACCTATTAAATAAATACAATTGCTAAGAAAACCAATTTAAATACAGTATATATTTATTTAAGTTTATTATAGAAAGTGTATCTAATACTGATGTGGCAGAACCTGTATTTTGATTAATAATTATTGTACAAGTCTAGAAATCTCTAACTGAATGGTGGTGACACCACTACTATATCTTCAAGTAATGACAAATAAGGGTTTCCTAAAGGTTTGACATTAGGAACACCGGGTACAACTCCATATTGGTCTCTATTCACTAAGCAGGGATTTGCATTGAACTGAGAACTAAATTGTAAAATATAGAAATAAAAAAAAACAGGCATCATCCGGCTAATGGAATGCACTCTTTGGAGTTAGACCATTTAAGAACAGTTTGACCCCAAACAGGAAAGTGTCCTGGGGACTCCTGGCACCGTATCAACTTCATTTTAAGGAAGTTGTTATGGTGCCCAGAGTTTTCCCTTAAGGTAAGATGGCTTCCGGGATCTACTCACACCATAATAAAATCGGTTAGCAAGTATGTCAGGCTAAACATGTGTACACAAGCCCTTACTGACTACAAAGGACAAAGACATTTTCATAGGACATCTGAGAAGGGAATCTGAGCTGCAGGTGACATTAATCTGTACTGTATACCTCTACTGTACCGGACAGGGAGCACCATGACGTACATTTCAGATGTATTTAATTTAATGTGCATGGTTCCAAATACTAAGTTTCTTATTTTTATAAAAGTTATTTGGTTGCACTATGTGTATTTTTCTTTCTCTTTTTTTTTCTCTTTATTAAATGTGATAACATTCCACAAGTGTTTGTATGGTTTGTAAGTTGTGTATTTTTTGCTATGTAAATTGTGTGGAAAGGTCACTTTTTATTAAGCACTATTTATTTTTTTCACTTTATTGTATTCACATAGTGTAGGGGAAACAGTGGGACACTGACTCATTGTTTGTTTTTAATTTTTTTTAAAACAAGGGTACTTCTGTTTGTTTTTATTTTATGTAACAGAACATGTCAAAAAGGAGAACAAAGGAACTTTATCATGTTCATTCATCAAAGTGGAAAATGACGGGAATTATCGTGTGAATCACTAACTTTAAAACAGACTAATCAAACTGGGAATATAGCTGAGCTTGATTTTTTTTCCCAGTGTGGATATTTTACCTAAACCTTTAACTTAAAGGGACTCTCCAGTGCCAGGAAAACAAACCGTTTTCCTGGCAATATAATGCTTTCAATGCTTTCCTATGGGGATTTCAGCGACGCTGGAGGTCCTCACATAGTGTGAGGACGTCCAGCGATGTTATAGCACATTCGTGTTCTATGAACATGGAAGTGTCCTCTAGTGGCTGTCTACTAGACAGCCACTAGAGGAGGACTTAACCCTTCAAGGTAAATATTGCAGTTTATGAAAACTGCAATAATTACACTTGCAGGGTTAAGGGTAGTGGTCTGGGTGCCTGAAGTGTCCCTTTAACAGTGATGCAAAAAAGATTCAAATGTATTCATATAACATTGCCATCATTGGTCAAGTAATACGATATGCGTGACTAATAGAAATATATGTAACACATTAACGGATGAATATATGAAAAATAGCTAAATATTCTATCTACCAGGTGAACGTACATTAACAGTTATAAAGTGCCAAATGCCTAAAGTGCCACTGCATGTGTGTTATAAATTAATAAAAAAAAAATATAAAACAGCCTGAATAAAAAGACTGAATAAACACATTTCTAATACTGAAAGACTCCAGTTGTAATTTCTTGTTCCCTGAGATACACAGTACCCTTCATATTAGGGATGATAACGGGCTGTTTTATATTCTTTATTAATTTCTGATGCACTTTATGTACGTTTCAAACACACATGCAGTGGCACTTTAGTCATTTGGCACTTTATAACTGTTCATGCACTTTCACCTGGTGGATAGAATATTGAGCTATTTTTCATGTATTCATCCGTTAATGTGTTACATATATTTCTATTAGTCAGAATATTGATCATTTAGAAGCATAGTTTCCATAGAACTTTAGTAAACAATCTCTGAAACTGTTTTAAGCAAAAAATGTGTATGGTGGCATATACGAGTCTTACCGCAACAATGTGCAGTAGCAGATTTGATGGTTAGAGTGCTCCTTTAAAAGAACAATCCAAGCACCATAACCACTACAGTGTGCTGTATTGATTATGATGCCAGAAGTGCCCTGATGCTTCCCCCCCTCGCAGTGTAAGTAGTCAAAACATTTTCTTACTGTCTGACGACTTACCTGGGTTGTAGCAGGTATCACTTACCTCCTCCATGAGAGTCGGAAGCTCTTTGCATTGAGCCAAGCCTGACGGTGTAGGACTTTATTCATTGGCTGACAGTGATGAGCTGACGCTCTCAGCCAATTAGCTGGCCTTGTATACCTGGGCTTAGCACAGGATTGTTAACGGAAGATCCTAGCAGGAGCTAGGAGGAAGTGACTAACGAAACCCACGTGAATTGTCAAACTATTAGCAGCAGGACTGGGAAAGAAATTCGGCCCAGGCATTTTTCAATCACAGCGGCCCTCTGAGAAGGGGCGGGGCCAGAGGGGGGTATTTTGTCATCACTAATGACAAGCACGCCCCCTCTCAAAGTGGGCATTTTAGTTTAATGTGCAGAGCCCTGTTGAAGAGCTCTAGCATAAGAAAAAGGCCCTTGTTCTGCGCTATGTTTGCTTTTAACTTGTCTCTGGTGTCTCAGTAAGTGGGATACCAGAGGACAAAAGGGTCAGGAAAGCGTATTGTGCTAGGGGCTGTAAAAAGTGTGTGTATAGGGGGCATAGTTTGTATTGGGGATGTAGCGAGTGTGCATACCGGATGTAGTGTGTGTAGGGGTTGTAGAGAGTGTGTGTTTAGAGAATGTAGCATGTGTTTGCTAACAAGGAATGTAGTGTGTGCATAGGGGTTCCAGAGTTTGTATGTCAGGAATGTAGTGTGTGTAGGTGGTGCAGTGTGTGTGTGTGTAGGGGATCTAGTGTGTAAAGGACCCAGAGTGTGTATAGGAGATTGTGTGTGTGTATGTGTGTGTGTGTAGAGCAGGGGCGGGCTGGGCCGGGTGACCCACAGGAGGTGACCCTACTGGAGGGGAGTGCACTGATTGCACTGCACTCTCCTCCTGCCCAGACCCGTCTTGACCGCAGTGCAAGTGCCCTCTGCCCCTAATTTACAGTGGCTCACACTCACAACAAGCAGTGCCTAGAGCCCTTTGCAGAGACGGAAACAAAGAGGTTCTGCGGCAGCTGGCCGTCCTGCAAGCATTACATTAAACAGCTGTTCCCCATGCAGCCACAGGTGGCGTTGTGCTGGGAGACTGTGATTACTCTTCACTTCCTCCCAGCCTACAGAGCAGCGCATGGGGGAGAGAGGAGGAGGCATGATTTAATCTTGAATAAATCCTCTAAGCAAACCTTTATAAATTTGGGGGGATCAGCTCTGTTTCCACAGTTTATTGGTGTTTACTCTCATCTCTGTATTAATATTGAGGGATGTCTAAGTAGTAACATCAGTGTGTGTCAGCAGGGCCAGCCGTTAGGGTGGGCAAGCTGTGCGGTCACGCAGGGTGCCATGACAACAGAGGCGCCCGGCGGCCAACACAGCTCACAAGTTGGGTACACCAGCATATTTAATTTAAACGATTCGCTGGTGGTCCACTGGTGCGCACCAGCAGTAGGTGCAGTCAGATCAAATCCTCTCCCTCGTGGTTCCGGCGCTCAGTTAGTGAGTCAGAGCACAGGCTCAGAGATTCTCAGCCTGTGCTCTGACAACATTGAAAGTCAGAGCCGTGAAGGAGCGGGTATGGCAAAGAGCTACTGATTAGCATAACATCAATATCCGTTATAAAACCAGAAAAAGGTGGGCATGGATGGTGAACTGATTTGGTGGCGCAATGGGCCACTTGACTGGTTTTGCCCCCCAGGCCTAAGGCTGCCAGCCCTCCCCTGGTGTAGAGGATTTAGAGTGTATATAGTGATCTAGTGTGTGTATGTGTGTAGATTAGATGATCCAGAATTGGGTAAGGGATCTAGCGTGTATCTGGAGCGTAATGTGTGTAGTATATGTATGTGTATGTATATATATATATATATATATATATATGTTTGTATGTGTGAGGGTCACAGTGTGTTGGGTGTGCTGTGTGAAGGGTGCAGCATGTGTGTGTGAGGGGTGCAGTGTGTGTGTGTAAGAGGGGTGCTGTGTGTGAGGGTGTTCTTATCTGCCATCACATTCTATGTGTCTAATTCTCTTTGTCTGCTAACTCACTGAGGGTTATTTTATATATTATATTTATGTGTGCGTGTGTGTGAGGGTGCTGTGTGTGCGTGAGGGTGCTGTGTG
Source organism: Pelobates fuscus (assembly GCF_036172605.1). Taxonomy (NCBI): domain Eukaryota; kingdom Metazoa; phylum Chordata; class Amphibia; order Anura; family Pelobatidae; genus Pelobates; species Pelobates fuscus. The sequence goes on along the minus strand of NC_086327.1, from coordinate 42,519,348 downwards.
TGCGTGAGGGTGCTGTGTGGTTAAGTGTGCTATGTGGGTGAGTGTGATGATTGGGTGAGTGTGTGCTGTGCGTGTGTGCTGTTTGTTTGTCTGAGGGTGCTATGTGCTGTGTGTATGTGAGTGTGCTGTGTGTGCCTATATGAGGGTGCTGGGTGTGTGAGGGTGCTGTGTGTCTGGGGGTGCTGTGTGTCTGAGGGTGCTGTGTGTCTGAGGGTGCTGTGTGTCTGAGGGTGCTGTGTGTGTGTCTGATTGTGCTGTGTGTCTGATGGTGCTGTGTGTCTGATGGTGCTGTTTGTGTCTGAGTTTGCTGTGTGTGTGTGAGTGTGCTGTTAGTGAATATGTCTGGAGAGATTGTGTGTGTGTGGGGGGGTACAAGATGTAAATATATGAAATGGTTTTTTTTATTATTATTACCTTTACCTTTAACCTGGGAGGGAGGAGCCGTGCTGCCATGGAGGAGTGTGCATGCTGCAGTCCCTGGTGGTCCTATTGGTGAGTGAACTCTACCCTGCAGTTCCTGGGGTAGAGTTCACTCTCGCGAGATATGAGCATTGCCATGGTAACCGCGGCAACGCTCCAACCTCGCAAGAGGAACCCGGCGGAGCTGCAGGGTAGAGCTCCACTGGGTCCTCCTCTCCTGCCTACCTACGCAGCCAGCGGCAGTGTTACAGTGATTTTTGATCTCCCCACAAGCCCATGAAGGCACACAGCAGGACCGGCACACTGATAGTGTCGGCCCTACACGGGCCAGCCGGGGAGATCCAGCGATCTCCCCTGTCGGCCTCGGCCCCTGGTCATCGCGGCCCACCGGGCATTTGCTCAGTATGCCCGATGGCAAGTCCGGGCCTGATTAGCAGAGAGTTTGACTGGTTACAATGGGTAAACGCCAGGGCACACCTGGTGTCATCACCAATACAGCATGCTGTAGTGGTTTTGGCACCTGGAATGTTCCTTTAACTTATAACTATAACAATTCTAACCACCTGGAAATATAGGAAGTGTAGATAACAGCACGTATGTACTAAATCACATAATTTCACTAACTTTGTGGGCTTTTGTATCTTTTTAACTTTCTGACAAATAAACATAGTACAACTGCTTATATACAACAGGGCTTAGCAAATTTGCTTGGAATCTAGGAACCAGCAAAAAAGTTAGGAGCCAAGTTTTTCAATGTCAAAAATACAATTCTTAAAGGGACACTATAGTCACCAGAACCACTACAGCTTAATGTAGTTGTTCTCGTGTTAATAACCTGTCCCTCCACACTTTTCAATGTAAACCATGCATTTACAGAGAAAAGGCAGTATTTACATTGTTGTCTAGTAACACTTCTAGTGAAAGTCACTCATGTGGCCTCTAGATTGCATCCTGGGTCAGTGCTGCACAGTACGCAGCACCTACATTTAGCGTCTCCACGCTCTGCATTGAGGTGCTTAATGTTTCCCATAAAGATGCATTAATTCAATTCATCTCTATGAGGAGATGCTGATTGTCGCAGCATGGTGTTTTGCCACACATGCGCAATAGCCTTCCAATGCTTTTGTATGCTTTCCAGTAATGATGATCTCAGTCATGGAAGCAGGGTCAGCTGTGTAAAACACAAAAACCCCTTACCTATGAGATTGGAGGGGGACCGGTCACCTAAACACAGAATCACTCACCGACACACACACTCCCCGATACACTCACTCACCAACACACACATTCTCACCTACACACACACACACACACACACTCTCACCTACAAACATATACACTCACCTACACACATACACTGACCTACACACACACACACACACACTCACCTACACACACTGCAATAACAACATACATTAAGGTTACCACCCAGTGTCCCTACCTGGAGCTGGAGTGGTTCGAATTTCCCTGGAGTCCAGTGGGTCTTCAGTGATCTCCCTGCTCTGCTCCATAGAGTTCTGTTTAGTGAAGCCGGGTCCGGAATTACGTCATATTCCTGCTCCCGGCATCACTGGGGGACGCATAAGGGAGCAGAGCAGGGAGGTTACAGCTGCCTCGTGGGCCTGTCCATCTGCCTCAGTCCTCCAGGAGCCTACTGCTCATGTGCACACCCCATGCTCTCTATCATGGCCGACCGACCGCACATGCGCACATGCTCTCCCTTTAGCCAGGTGGCCGACTGACCACATGCCCATGCTCTTTACGAGCCGGCCGCTCCCGCCTCCACTAATAGGCAGTCGACCACCTCAGGGGCTGAATGAGTCAACAAATCCCAGACGCCAGGACTAAAATCCCAGTCGCATGGCGACTTGGCCCCTGCAATTTGTCGTGCCATGATATACAATATGGTCTAACATACTCGTATTCAGTAATAAAACCAACATCTTATAAATAAAAAGTCTCATTACTTATTTAGGCCATGGTATGTAAACCACAAACAAACAGGCCGATAAACAGCTACGGTGACAGATATATAGAATTTGCTTTAATTATTGAGTATACCATACCACACGCGTGTCCATATAATGTGCCCTGTATTTTGTATTATATATTGCTATCTAAACAGAGCCTTTTCGCTAAGGAAATACTTAGATTTTTAAAACCTGCGAGTTAGACGGGTTTGGTGGATAGGTAGGCGCATGACCCCGATAGCATTGCTGGAGGGTGTCATTCCAGCACCCAAGTGCACCAAGCTGACAGATTACACAGCACAGAAGTTTATCAATCCTGTACATATGCTAAGTGCGGCTGAGTGCTCATGTAAAAAGTGTGAATTCCCCTATGGTTCATTCCAAATACAGTGTAACAACACTGTCATCAAATGGGAACATTTGTGACTTGGCGTGTGCCTGGTATTGTCACTGTTTCCAGCATTGCCAATTAGATTCGGGTTTATGGGAATTATTGTTTCACATTTGAAAAACGCCCAGGGTCACTCGCAAACAGAGTCACAAAATATACAGATTATGTGACACTTTGACAGCTATGTGTTTGTACTGAATTGAAGATTTCAGAAGTGTGGGTGTGCAGTGTAAGTGCATGAATGTTTCTTTGGATATTATATTTGGACTTTCTTTGTGTTGTCATGTGAATGAATGCAAGGGCAAGTGCATTACTGTGTGTAGCAGTAGAGGATTGTTATGCTGTGTTAGAATGTTTGTATGGTGTGCGACTAACAAATCTTCATTTAAACACTCAGGCGTTGTTCAAGAATGTGTGACTTGTTATGAACTCAAAGAGAATTTAAAGCGAATTTAAAAATGTACTACCATGTAGCTATATATTCAGTTTGGTTATTTTGGCTTTTAATTAATGTTCAATTCACTTTGAAGACGTCAAACCACAGGACCATCATTGCAAATTGAGACAGTTGGCAACAAATTTACTATATCAAATAGCCAAAGAGGGATGCTGTCATTTTAAAGAGTGTGGATGGAACGTGAGGATATATGGACATCTTAATTGACTTCTTGGTCCACTGATAACCATTTATGCAACATATAAATGTAATAGAACAATACCAAATTAGTTTATTTACACTAACCATTTCTAAAACGTGTTGCCGTGAGTTTTATTACTATGAAGCTCTGCTACACACGCATACAAACCAAATATTTGGAGTTCTTAGAAAACAAAGGGACCGTGGGGTAGAAAAGAAGGACAGGGGAACTTGGAAAGCATGTCACATTGTTGTGCTTATAATGTATATCTCATTCTCAGCCAGACTCAGATTTATTCTTTGGCGTCAGGTAGGAATGCATTCCATATCCCGTGGATTGCTGCTGACATCATTTTCCGCTGGCTCAATATGACTGATAAGAATGTAATATGGAATCCACAGTCTTGTGAGTGCAAACCTCACTTTGTAGTAAATGATACACAATCTACTATAGAAACAATAATATAATTTTTTTTATTTTTTATTTTATTTTTATTTTTAATAATATTATTTTAACACTTCTTCAAAGAGTTGGTGACACTGTAAACCCATTATTGTGATTAATATGGGGAAAACACATACTCGGTAATAAATCTGTCTCACTTGATCCACACTAAAAATATTGATTTTATAATGGACGTGTAGTTAAATATTGTTGTTTATAACGATGTGGAGAAGGAACAAAGAGTGTCCCCTACATTGTACCACACAAACTTGCATGTGTTTATATGAGTGCACCACCTATCTTTTGTTGACACTGGGGATAGATTGACTCTAACTCTCATTACTCGAATTCATCGGACCCCAACATTTTGAATGCAGGCAACTCCTAAACCATAGGCACCCTAAAATGTCTAATCCCTCAATCACCATTTAAAATGGCACTGTATTGCTCAGCTGATTATTTAAAGGCATCTTGGCTGCTTAGACTTCATTGGTGATGTATATTACCACAAAAGAGAGGAGGGAACACACTCAATTCCTGGAAACCACAGGGTGCTTAATGAAGTAGGACCAGAACCAAGCTGACAAAAACTTTTGCCAGAGGCGTACATACCGGGGTCGCAGGTGTCGCAGTATGTATGCAGAGTGGCCAGCCTCTTCTCCTGGGGGGCCCAGGAGCTGGCCACCTCAGGGCCCCCTGAGGCTGGCCCTGGTGTCACCCAGCGGGCAGGCTGGCGGGCGAGCGAGGGAGCACTCTCCCCTGAGTGCTTCCTCTTCAGCTCCCTCGCGCACCGCACTGATACCGGAGCCGGAAGATGACGTCATCCTCCGGCTCTGACACCACTGGACCCCAGGGAATCCCCTCAGCACTCCCACAGGTAAGGAGGATGGGGGGGTTAAATAAAAAAAAAATGTGTGTGTGTGTTAGTGTGTTAGTGTTAGAGTGTGTGTGTGTGTGTGTTAGAGTGTGTGTGTTAGTGCTAGTTTTTGTGTCAGTGTGTGTTAGTTTGTGTGTGTCAGTGAGTGTGTTACTATGTGTGTGTTACTGAGTGTGTTAGTTTGTGTGCGACTGTTAGTGAGTCTGTTTGGTGTCTGTTAGTGAGTGTGTGTTTTGTAAGTGAGTGTGTATGTGTCTGTCTGTCAGTGAGTGTGTATGCATGTATGTCACTGAGTGTGTGTCTGTCAGTAAATGTGTGTGTCTGTTAGCTAGTGTGTATGCGTCTGTTCATGAGTGTGTGTGTTTGTCTGTTAGCTAGTGTGTATGCGTCTTTTCGTGAGAGTGTGTGTGTCTTCAGCACTTACCTTTCTCCAGTGCCGGACTCCCTTGGCACTGGGGATCCCTCCGCCCCGATCCGCCTCTCAGCTCTGAATGCGCATGCGCGGCAAGAGCCGCACGCTCATTCAAACCGCCCATAGGAAAGCATTACTCAATGCTTTCCTATGCACGTTCAGCGTCTTCTCACTGTGATTTTCACAGTGAGAATCGCAGAAGCTCCTCTAGCGGCTGTCAATTTGAAATTGCTATGTTTTCAGCTACAGTGTTAAAACTAGAGGGACCTGGCACCCAGACCACTTCATTGAGCTGATGTGATCTGGGTGTCTGTAGTGGTCCTTTAAGTGCATGTGTATTTGCATGCACTGTCGTACATATCGCGGTTGCAACCCTACGACCCCTGCGAAGAGGTGCCCGCCGCCATGTGTTGCGTGTACGCCACTGACCTTTGCATAGGTAGAAACGTTGCTTTGTTGCATTTTGATCCTATAATTCTGCTTTATCTCTGAACCCTTCAAGTTCCTGAAGTCAATTTTGATATATCGTAAGAGACGTAGTCAAAAAAAGCATGTGAGTGCTTGTGGTTTACTATTCATTTAATGTTGTCTTTTCATTGAATTTTTTAATAACCTGTCTGACTTGCTTTTCAAGCTTCCATGAATAATTATTTTGAAATATAAAGCAGTATCCTATACCGCAGTACCGTATAAATAGTTGGGCAAAACATAAACATTAGTAATGACACTACCCCACCTTCTATGTTCGTTAGCAGGAATATACAACAGACAAGAGGTCACCAATTGAGACTGAGAAAGGCCTTTTCGCAGAGGAAAGGGTTCTTTTCAGTAAAAAAAATAACTGCCTAAAGAGGTTGTGTTATCAGGTTGTATGGATAATTTAAAAAAGGGGATGGGTGTTTTCTTTACAAAAACAATATTCAAGGATATAATGAATTTGTATGTAAACAGGTTGTTGAGCCTAGAAAAGATCTGATTGCCTTTATGGAGTCAAAAATGATATTTTCCCCTTTTTGTGACATAATTGGAAAATGTGTTTTAAAGGTTCTGCAGTTCAGAGAAAACGGAAAGCAACATAGATACAAATCTTCCCTCTGCCCTCCTTACTTGCCTTATTTTAGTGTGGAAAGCCCCTCGGCGCTGGTTCCATCTCCACCTTCTCCGACGTCTTCGCGAGGCAAAACATAGTGTGCATGCACGGCGAGTGCCATGCGTGTATTAGACCTTCCCCATGGGAAATCAGGAAATCAGTGCTTTCCTATGGGGCGTTGCAAGGCATTGGATGTCCTCATGCAAGGTTGGAGGACATCCAGTGTCATTTCACTGAGTTACATTCCATGAAATAGCACAAAACGCCTCTAGTGGCTGTCTTAACCCTGCATGTTTTCAGCTTCAGTGTTAAGGGGACAAGGAGAGTGCACCCAGACCACTTCCATGAAATAAAGTGGTTTAGGAACCTATATTGTCCTTTTACATGAAATGAATTTAATACATTTGAAAGAAGTTAGAAATATACAGATAGGATTCCAGGAGGTGACACACACTGATTGCCGCAAAGTATTCGCTTATAATATGGAAAAAGGAAATAACGAAAGACTAGTGGTGTGCAGCCACAGATTTGTTAAAGCAGAACTGTCACTTCTCTGGAACTTACATCATTATATACAATATTGAAAATCATCTATATCTTTTATTTATAATGCATATTTTAAAGGAACACTTCAATTAAAAGATCATATCTTTTTTAAGGGACTCTAAGCACCAGAACAGCTTTAGCTAAACCCCTTCAATATCAAGTGGATTGCAAAAAAAAAAACACTGTTGTAAATAATCACATTTCCGCATATGTATCATGAACTTTTTCCTGCTCGCACATACACATTATCTGCGTCTGTGTGACTATGTAGCACCGTGTCTCTTTATCTATGTGAGTGTGGGGGAGCTGCTTGTAGTGTGTTGTGTGTATGAGGGGCTGCATTTGTTGTGTATTTGAGAGGTGGCTGTGTCTATGAGTGTTTTTTTGTGTATGAGGAAGATCTCTGTTGGGGTGCCTATGTAAGGATGACAGTGTGTATGTAAGGGTAACTGTGGGGGAGGTGAGTGTGAAAGAGTGTGTGTGTGTGTGGGCATGGGCATCCGCAGGAATTTTTCCAGGGGGGGCATCATTGTAATAACATCCATTCTCTTTTTTAATTACAAGCTTTCGGGAGAACCTCCCTTTCTCAAGTCTAAAGCATTTCTGAGCAAGACGACACATAGAATTCAAAGTTGAGTTGTGATACAGGATGTTAAAGCAGATAAGACACAGGTTTGATAGAGTGCAGATAAGACACAGGTTTGATAGAACATAGACACCATTCTTGCAGAGGGTCATAAATATCTTGTGTGAAGATCACAGAGTGAGGTGGGAGAGAGAGAAAAAAAAAACCAAAGCAAACAGTGCAGAAGATGGTGCTAGAAGTAAAATAATAATAATAATAATAATAATAATAATCACTTATATAAAGAATGTATGAATTTCCATACAAGATTTACAGGATATGCATGACGGCCTATATCCAGCAGACACACGCACACACACACTCATGTACATATACACAAGTAGTGTATCTGTACAAGTATACACAAGTACATACACATTATACACAAGTACATACAACAATATAAATATAAATACAACCAAATGCCTAAATATATGTACAAGCACACTTACACATACATCCACACACAAGCATCAATACATGTACCTACACATATACCAATGTGCGTACACATACATAGACCCATATATATATGTATATGTATGGACTAACACAATATTTCAAAGACAAGCTTTCAAGAGTTTCCTCCCGTCCTCAGGTCTGAAGCAATAATGATCAATCTGAAAGAGTTTAACACTTAAAAATATATATGTGTCTTTTTCTAATTTAAAACATTGGTTCTGTCAGTTTAAAAAAAAAAAAACACATTATACAGTAAGCATACTCACATGCAGACAAGGACAATCTCACTGACACAAGCACACAAGCCCATTGATACACAGGCTCACAGACAAACATTCTCATT